>NC_135814.1:14218862-14524447 GCF_964213995.1 Mustelus asterias
GATGTAATTCAAGAAAATAGTCATCTGTTCAAGGTAGCGAGGTTCGGGAATAAATCCAGTCTTGTCCCAAGAACAAATATTTTTTTAAAAATTAAATTCTTATTAATTAGCGCTGGTCATCTTTACACATTTATTTGGATGTGTAATGTACACTGGTTTAAGAAATAGTTGACTTTTAAACAATATGTCATGGGCTGTAGGAGTGATTGGCTAGGCCAGTATTTATTGCCCATCTCTAGTTGCCCTTCAGAGGTGATGGTGAGCTGTCTTCTTGGAACCGCTGCAGTCCATCTGGTCTGGGTCCATCCACAGTGCTGTTAGGGAGGGGAGTTCCAAGATTTTGATCTGGGTGACAGTGAAGGAATGGCGATATCATAGAATCATAGAAACCCTACAGTGCAGAAGGAGGCTGTTCGGCCCATCAAATCTGCACCAATCACAATCCCACCTAGGCCCTATTCCTGTAACCCTTCATATTTACCCTGCTAATTCCCCTGGGTTAATTTAGCTTGGCCAAGCAACCTAATCCACACATCTTTGAATATATTTCCAAGGCAGGATAGTGAGTGACTTTGAGGGGAACTTGATGGTGTTCCGATGTGTCTGCTGCCCTTGTCCTTCCAGATGGTAGCAGTTGTGGGTTTGGAAGGTGCTGCCTAAGAAGCCTTGGTGAGTTCCAGCAGTGCATCTTGCAGATGGTACAAACTGCTGACACTTTTGTTGGTGTGGAACGTTTGTGGATGGAATGCCAATCAAGCGGGGCTGCTTTGTCCGGAATGATGTCAAGCTTCTTGAATGTTGTTGGAGCTGCACCCATCCAGGCAAGTGGAGAATACCATCACGCTCCTGACTTGTGCCTTGTAGATGGTGGACAGGCTTTGGGGAATCAGGAGGTGAGTTAATTGCTGCTGGATTCCTAGTCTCTGACCTGCTCTTGTAGCCACAATATGTATGTGGCTAGTCCAGTTCAGTTTCTGGTCTCCCGACAATGTTGATAATGGGGGATTTGGCAGTGGTCATGCCATTGAAAGTCGAAGGATGTTGGTAAGATTCTCTCTTGTTGGAAATGGTCATTGCCTGGCACTTGTGTGTTGCGAATGTTATTGCAATTTGTCAGCCCAAAGCTGGATATTGTCCAGGTCTTTAGACATGGACTGCTTCAGTATCTGAAGAGTCACAGATGATGCTGAACATTGTGCAATCATCAGTAAAATTTCCCACTTCTGACCATATGATGGAAGGAAGGTCATTGATGAAGCAGCTGAGGGCAGTTGGGCTGAGAATACTAGCCTGAGATGATTGACCTCCAACAACCACAGCCTTGCACATCCTTTGTGCTCAGTATGACTCCAACCAGTGGAGAGTTTTCCCCCAATTCCCATTGACTGCAGTTTTGCTAGGGTTTACTTGATGCCACGTTTAATCATATGTTGCCTTGATGTCAAGGGCAGTCACTTTCACCTCTTCTCTGGAGTTTAGTCCTTTGTCAATGTTTGGACCAAGGCTGTAATGAAGTCAGGAGCTGAGTCACCCTGGCAGAACCCAAACTGAGCATCAGTCTGTAGGTTATTGCAAAACAAGTGCCGCTTGATCGCACTGTTGATGAGCAAGTGCTGCTTGATCGCACTGTTGATGAGCAAGTGCTGCTTGATCGCACTGTTGATGACCCCTTCCTTCACTTTACTGAGGATCGAGAGTAGACTGATGGGACTGTAATGACCTGGTTGGATTTGTCCTGCTTTTTTGTAGACAGGATACCCGGGCAGCTTCCATATTGCTGGGTAGATGCCAGTGCTGTAGCTGTACTGGAACAGCTTGGCTAGGAGTGCAGCAAGTTCTGGGGCACAGGTCTTCAGTACTGTTGCCGGAATGTTATCATGGCCCATAGCCTTTGCAGTATTGGCAATAGCACATGGTGTCGATCTTTTTGAGTGTTGTTGCAGCTACACTCATCCAGGCAAGTGGAGAGTATTCCATCACCCTCCTGACTTGAACCTTGTAGATAATTAGATGAGCTTTTGATAACAGTGGAAGCTTGCAATTATTTTAGACCTTGAACATAGAAAGACATCCTGAGGCATGTTTCAAGAGTGATTATCAAACAAAATTTGGCACAGAGCCACATAAACAGATATTAGGACAGGTACCCAAAAGTTTGGTCAAAAAGTTAGGTTTTAAGGAATATCTTCAAGGAGGAAAGAGATATAGAGAGGGAGTTCTGGAGCTTGAAGCCGAGGCAGCTGGAGACATGGCTGCCAATGGTGGGGAAATGAAATGAGGGATGTCCAAAAGGATAGAGTTGGAGGAGGGTAGGCATCTTGGAGGGTTGTACGGCTGGAGGAGGTTATAGAAGTAGGGAGGGGCAAGGTCGTAGAGGATTTGAAAACAAGGATGTGAATTTTATAAGATTTAAATGTTATAGTCTTGTGGCCAGTTCACACGCTTACCTCCAATGACGGCTGAGTCACTTCTGACTGAATTTTTTAATGGTTGCCCCACATCTATTGCCCCAGAATGATCTGTGGTTGGATTAAAAAATTATTGGAGGTTAATGCATTGTAACACTTATATTGGTATTTTGCTTGTCCCACATATAAGTAGTATCTAGTACAAATCACAGAATCACAGAAGTGGCCATTTGGCCCATTGAACCTGCACCAACAATTATCCCACCCTATCCCTGTAACCTCACGTATTTACCCTGCTAGTTCCCTCTGAAACCAACGGGCAATTTAACATGGCCAATCCAAGCTAAGCTGCACATCTTTGTACTGTGGGAGGAAACCGGAGCACCCGGGGGAAACCCACGCAGACATGGGGAGAATGTGAAGACTCCACAAAGGCAGTCACCCAAGTCTGGAATCGAACCTGGGTCCCTGACGCTATGAGGCAGCAGTGCTAACCACCGTGTCGTCCCTTATGCTCTTATTTACTCAGTCCACAGCAGTTAATTTTCCTTTTTGCATTTCAGGTGGGGCTCATCTATAACATGGATCCAGAGCAGGGATCTGTTCAATAAATATGACACTATTAACCCCCGTATCTGCACATCTGTCAGCACTCAGTTTCTTCAGATAACTTCTGGAAGCTTCAAATCTCAGTTTAAATGCCATCACTATCCTTCCCTTTTCAGAAGAGAATGGATCAACTATGATTGGCAACCTCTGGGTTGAAAGTACGTGGCATAAATGCCACAATCCAACCATTCATCCAGTCGCGAAGTGCAGGGAAAGAGCTACAGGTTATGTTGGGATCTAGATATGTAGATTCCAGCCTTTCCTGGTAATTTGAACAGGCATTTATTCAGGGCAAAATCTCCATTTGTTCCAATATTGGGAATACACCTGGAGACTGATGTACCCAGTTATAGAAAGAGACTAACCAGTGGAAGTAAAATCCATCTTGAGTTGGGGGAGCGAAGTCTTCCATATATATTTGGATCCCTTCGAAACCTGGCAGATGGGTCGCAAACCACATATCTCCTGCGGGTATCCCATCACATGGAGCTCTCCAGAGCAAGTCATGCCTGCCATGTTTTGCAATATTGCCAAGCTAGTTGGAATTTGTGTTGGGATTTGAACCCTTGTCCCCAGAACATTAGCTGAGTTTCTGGATTAATAGTCTAGCAATAACACCGTCGGGCTATCACCACCGCCCTCCCCACCCGCCCCCAAAAAGTGTAAGTGTGACATAAAGGACTTTATCCATTATAATCAGTGACTGCTTTTCAAAAGACTTTTCCCCAGTTAAGGCAAAGGACTGATGAAAGGGGTTGTATTTTGCTGACCAATTGAGGGGGGGGGGGGGGAGGTGGAACAAAAACTGGTGAGTCCACATGCCGCCTGTGCACATGCAATCAAGTGTTGGATAGCTGAGATAGCGACAGTCCACTGTAAAATTCAACCTCACTGTATCAATAGGTGGGTGATCTTTCATGGATTTTCAATGACAATTAGAATCCGTTGCAGAGCTTGGCATACTTCAGAATAGACAGAAACCTCACAAGTGAAGTAGTAAATATGCCAATAAATTTAACATATATAGAACCAATAGAGATGTCAAAGCAGGCTTGTGAATGGTTAATTTAAAAATCATATGACAAGTTGCATTGGATAGGATCCTCCCCTCAACCATAGGCTAATGATACCATCTCTGAGCACTAATAGGAAAAGGGGAAGGCAATGGCCTAGTTGTATTATCGCTGGTCGATTAATCCAGGAACTCAGCTAATGGTCTGGGGACCCGGGTTCGAATCCCGTCACGGCAGATGGTAGAATTTGAATTCAATAAAGAAATCAGGAATTAAGAATCTACTGATGACCATGAAGCCATTGTCGATTGTGGTAAAAACCCATCTGGTTCTCTGATGCCCTTTAGGGAAGGAAATCCACCGTCCTTACCCGGTCTGGCCTACATGTGACTCCAGAGCTATAGCAATGTGGTTGACTCTCAACTGCCCTCCCAGGGCAATGAGAGATAGGCAGCCAGTGATGCCCATGTGTGTGCACACAAAACAATTACATGGGAGTGATGCGCTATCAATAAGGCGAAAGACTACCGATATGCCAATATAAGTGTAGGCTTTTATTCACAACAGAATCAGGAGCAGATCCCAACATATAACCAACCTGGACTGAGCAAGGGGGAGGAGACAGCCACCTTTATACTAGGTGCTGAGGGGAGGACCCAAACTGGAAGGGGATGTGCCCAGGTATGACAAGCACACACAACGGTGGTCCATATAGGACAAAGGCACAACTGAGGTCCACCACAGGGAGGGACACTTAAATAATTGCCCACCTCCTCAGAAAATAATTTGAGAAAGGTTGGTTCTTAACTCTTGATGGCTGAATGCTCTCATCTTGTACCAGTCTGTGATAGATGAGGTGATTCATTGAATGGTTGCAATTTGGCCTCAAAACATCAGATAAAAATGGGCCTGATCACAATTCTCCTATGATCACTGGGATTGTTTGTAGGGAAGAAGGTTGAGAAGTGATCGTAATGAGGTGTTTAATAATAGAGGGACTTGATAGGATGGTTGCAAAGAAACCATCATCTCGTGGGGAAATCCAGAACAGGATTGCAAAACTAAAACTAGGCCATTAAAGAATGAAATCAGGAGGCACTCTTTTCACACAAGGGGAGTGGAAGTTCGGGACCCTCTCCTCCAAATGGCTGTAAATAGTGAAATATTCAAGACTGACATCACTGTGGTTTTTGTTAAGAACAGATTACGGAACAAGATCATAGAACCATCGATTCCTACAGTGCAGAAAGAGCCCATCGAGTCTGCACTGATAGTAATTCCACCCAAGCCCTATCCCCGGAACTCCACGTATTTACCCTGCTGATCTCCCTGACATTAAGGGGCAATTTGGCATGGTCAATCCACCTAATCTCCACATCTTTGAAGCGTGGGAGGAAACCAGAGTAACCGGAGGAAACCCACACAGACACGGGGAGAACACAGACAATCCACCCGAGGCCAGAATTGAAATCGGGTCCCTGGTGCTGTGAGGCGGTAGTGCTAACCACTGTGCCACCGTGCTGCCCATGGATGAATAGAGCTCAGGCACAGATCTGCGCTGATCACATTAGTTGGAGGAATCGGTTCATGGGGTTGAATAGGATATGTTCTTACATGCAGAATCCTAACTTCACTGAATTTTGCAGATGTACATGTTCCAACAAGGATTACCAGATATGGATTGGAACTAGGGAATGCAATCATCTTCCCTTTCCTTAATGTGGAGCCTGGAAACAAATTGAATTTATCCTATTTTGTTCCACTGATACCGGCTCACTTAGCAAAGCTGTGACACTTCTGATCTGTAGATACTAATGAAGAAACTCTCTGAATTACTCATGAAACCCTTCAAGTTGCTAATTTTAGACGCATAGGGTTAAGAGCCAATTCCTGATAATTGAATTTTTTCTTGTTCACGCTAATTATTAGTGTTTTTTCTGAGATGCTACACATGTCACGACTTGACTGTTTCAATGAATTCCTGGATGGTCTCCCACGTCTTACCCTCCATAAGCATGAGGTCATCCAGAACTGTGCTGCCATGCTTCATAACTGTCAGCAAACCATGTTCCGCTTCCCCCCTGTGCTCGCTGGCCTACATTGACTCATGGTCAAACAATGCCTTGACTATAAAATTTGCATCCTTATTTTCAAATCCCTTCATGGCTTTGTTCCTCTCTCTCTCTGTAATCTTTTTCAGCCTCACAACCTTCCGAGATATCTGTGGTTATACAAGCAAAATTCTGCAGATGCTGGAATCTGAAACAAAAACAGAAAATGCTGGAAAATCTCACCAGTTCTGATAGCATCTGTGGAGATAGAATGCAGATATGTCTGGGCCTCCTGTTCTGGTCCCCTGGGCAGCCCTGATCTTAATCGCTCCACCATTAGTGACCATGCCTTGAGTTGTCGAGAACTTAAGCTCTGGAATAGCCTCCATAAACCTCTCCATTGTTCTACCTTGTCTTTCTTCCTTGTAGATATTCCTTAAAAACTAGCTCTTTGACCAAACTTATGGTCATCAGCCCTGATATCTCCTTATGCTATTTTGTGTCATCTTTTGTCTTATAATGTCTCTGTGAAACCTCTTAGGATGTTTTATTATATTGACACTGCATTAAGAAAAATTGCTGTTCTTGTGTGAATTGCCATGCATTATTTTCATAGTTGCCGGGAAAGGACATGTTGAAATTCCTGCTGCAGGAATTCTATTTTAAGGTTTATTTATCAGTGTCACAAGTAAGCTTACATTAACACTGCAATGAAATTACTGTGAAAATGCACTAGTCGCCACACTCCGGTGCCTGTTTGGGTACACTGAGGGAGAATTTAGTACGGCAAATGCACCTAACCAGCATGTCTTTCAGAATGTGGGAAGAAACCGGAGTGCCTGGAGGAAACCCACGCACATGGAGAATGTGCAGATTCTACACAGACAGTGATCCAAGCTGGGAATTGAACTGGGTCCCTGGCACTGTAAGGCAGCAGTGCTAACCACTGTGCCACCACGCCGCCCTCTACTCCACTCTGTGAGTGGAAACTGTATGGTTCTGGAACAAACAGAAACCTGAACTATAATCGTGATGCAAGGGGACTTACCATGCATGAAGTATGAGGGTAGGAAGCAATTTAGTGTGCCGTACTAATATTCTTTTTCACTCAATCATTATAAACAGAAGAGGAATCTGTTAATTGTTAAGTATGAGGATTTGTAGACTGCCTGGAGATTTTAAGTGGTGGAGTTTAAGGCACTTTATTGGTTTCATGGACGAAAGTGACTCCAACAAAAGAGTCTCATCTGTGTTATATCATGTGTGAGGTTCAACCGTGAAATAACGTTTCATCTCAGTGGTTCTTTCTCTACATGAGGGGTGAAAAACAATGACCCAGTTCAGACAGGGAAGTATCCATGTAATGTATCATATCGCTTCTCTGATGTTGTCAATCATCCTTGATGCCACACAACAAATTGGATTCTCACTTTTCCTGTTCCAGCTGTAAGTAAGTTCATTTTCAGATTCTCCAGTTGCCGTACTTGTTGCAAGATCCCAGTAAGAGAGCAAACATATTTTTGTGAGTTGCCTGTGTTAAAGAATCTTGGAAATAATTAGAAAAGTATCAGTTTCCAATTTGCAAAGGTGACTCTCCAGTTTTATAGCAGGAGGGGGTCAGGTTGTGTGGGAGGACTTCTGTGCAGGGAACTCCTCCACCTACACACAGGCCATAATGTTATTATTAAGCAACTTTTCAAATGACTAATTATTTTTCTGTGAAGAATTTAGTTTGTGGATGAGTTCAGTAGGTGCCTGTTTTGGCGCAGAATTCTAGTTGGAGCTGCCATTTTGTCCTGCCTGTTTTGTCTGCTTTATTGTTGATGGACAGAACCCCCGTCTGGCATCCTCAAATATCTGGGGAGAGGGCAACCAAACTTGTATTTACATAACCCACAGTTAGCTAGAAGTATTTGATGCGCAATTAAATCACTCGGGAGGCTGGATCGTACCCGGGAAATAAAGGCTTTTATTAGTAACAAGAATGGAGCATACTATATAACAATACAATCCCAGACTAAAGGGTCACCCGTCAGTGCAGTGACCTTTATACTCCTACAGGTAGGCGGAGCCAACCGGAGTGTACCACAGAACAATATCAACAGGTAGAACACCCCAACCCTAACCCCAACAGTGACAACAGTAATATATGTACAAGTACCCATAGTGCTAACCATCTATGGTTCAGTACCCATAGTGGTAACCATCTATGGTTCACCACGGTATTTATGCCCTGTACTGTTTTATCCTCCGTACTTTTTGACTATTTGTTTGCTACATTTCATGTCTGGAATATAAAGTATTTTTAATTAGAAAGGGAACCATTGTACTAGAACCCGCATAACTCTGCATCTCAAAGCTCTGCAATCTCTTATCATGGCACACTGGTGTGTTGACCAGACCACCCAGGTGTGCCACGCAAAAAGATACAAAATGATTAAAATTCATGCAATTAAACTAAAACTGACCTTGGTCTGCAGCTCCGTGGTTGGTATTGCCAGGACCCGATGAATCTTGGACCTCCCATGTATGCATCAGCTGGGACAGAGCTGCACTAGCGCAGTTTAGATTTTTTATGTTGGCCAGGCCCTTGCACATGACCAACGGGATTTGGAGCTGAAGACAAAGGTTCCCATGTGACAGCAGAAAAAGCTAAAACTCAAAACGAGCTTAAAAACCCTGGGAGAAGGAGGCGAGACAGGGAGACGGTAAAAAAAAACAGGGAGGGGGACAGGGAGAAGTTAAAAACAAAGTTCCCAGTAAGAGAAGAGGACAGAGAAAATAAGAGGTATGCCTCAAAATTATTTTTATAGTATAGAGGTGTGCCATGACATATAAAAGGTTGGGAACCACTGTCTTAGTGCATGAATCACAAAAAGGCAAGTATTGCAGCGACACGGTGGCACAGTGGTTAGCACTGCTGCCTCACAGCGCCAGGGACCCGGTTCGATTCCCGGCTCAGGTCACTGTCTGTGTGGAGTTTGCAAGTTCTCCCCACATGTGTGTGGGTTCCCTCTGGGCGCTCCGGTTTCCTCCAATAGTCCAAAGATATGTGGATTAGGTGGATTGGCCATACTAAATTGCCCCTTAGTGTCAGGGGGACTAGTAGGGCAAATGCATGACTTTATGGGGATACGGCCTGGGTTGGATTATGGTCAGTGCAGACTCGATGGGCCAAATTGCCTCCTTCTGCACTGTATCATAGAATCATAGAAACCCTACAGTACAGAAAGAGGTCATTCAGCCCATCGAGTCTGCACCGACCACAATCCCATCCAGGCCCTACCCCCATATCCCTTCATATTTTACCCGCTAATTCCTCTAATCTACGCATCCCAGGACACTAAGGGGCAATTTTAGCATAGCCAATCAACCTAACCCGCACATCTTTGGACTGTGGGAGGAAACCGGAGCATCCGGAGGAAACCCACGCAGACACAAGGAGAATGTGCAAACTCCACACAGACAGTCACCCAAGCCGGGAATCGAACCCAGGTCCCTGGAGCTGTGAAGCAGCAGTGCTAACCACTGTGCTACCGTGCCGCCCACACTGTAGGATTCTATGATTCTATACAGCAAGTAACATAGAAACGTGGAAAATAGGAGCAGGAATAGGATTCAGCCCTTCGAGCCTGCTCCGCCATTCATTATGATCATGGCTGATCATCCAACTCAATAGCCTTGTCCCATAGAAACATGATTTGGATTAATTTGGAAAGCTAATAGAATGTTATCATTTATTGTGAGGGGAAATAAATACAAAAGTAGGAACGTTATGCCTTAGTTATATTGCACATTGGTGAGGGAAATATGGAGTATTTGATACTGTGTTCATCTCCTTTTTTAAGAAAGGATATAAATACATTGGGAGCAGTTCAGAAAAGGTTTTCCAGACTATTCCTGGAATGAGTGTGTTTTCTTATGAAAAAAAGTTAGACAGGCGAGGCGTCACGGTCGCACAGTGGTTAGCACTGCTGCCTCACAGTGCCAGGGACCCGGATTTGATTCCCGGTTTGGGTTCCTGTCTGTGTGGAGTTTGCCCGTTCTCCCTGATGTCTGCGTGGATTTCCTCCAGGTCCTCTGGTTTCTTCCCACAGTCTGAAAGACATGCTGGTTAGGTGCATTGACCCAAACAGGCGCCGGACTATGGCGACTAGGGGAATTTCACAGTAACTTCATTGCAGTGTTAATGTAAGCCTTACTTGTGACTAATAAATAAAACATGAGCAGCCTGGGAATGGAGGGATACAAACGATTGGTCTAGTTGGACCAAGGAGCGGCACAGGCTTGGAGGGCCGAAGGGCCTGTTTCCTGTGCTGTACTGTTCTTTGTTCTTTGTTTGTTCTTTACTTTGCATCTGTTGGAGTGAAAGGCGGCTTGATTGCAACATATAAGATCCTGAGATATGTTGACAGGGTCCACGTGAAGAGGAGGTTTCATCTTGTGCAGCCTTTGATATGGCACCTTATCCAATAGCTTTTGAAATTCCAAGTGCACCACATCTACAGGTTCCCCTTTGTCTACCTTGTTTCTTACTTCCTCAAGAAACACCAACAAGTTATTCAAACATGATTTCCCTTTCAGATCATCATGCTGACCCTGCCTGATGGTATCATGACTTTCTGAATACTGCAGACAGCACCTTTCCAGCCAGAAATGTGTCCATGCTTCTTGGCTGCTTAGTAGGCTGCTTAGCCCCTGAAAAACAGGCTCTGCACAAACAAATTTGTAGGCCGTTACATTGACTGATCTTCAAGAAACAGAAATGAACTGAGAAATATTTATAACGCATCATTACAGTCAATTTTATTGTGGAATCTTGACTTTATTTTTACAAAGACATCGGGAATAAAAGATGAATTTCACAGGTTTTGTTAGAAAATCCTAACATAAAGATTGTGATCCTTTTTAATTGCTTTAAGAATGCCCAATGATCCACAGCCCGAGGTCTTAGAATCCTAGTCTAGCACTTTGCTCTCCCTCGTGGCAGTCTTAAAGAGGCTTCCACAGCAGAGAGATTTTCTCCAAAATGGTTTCAGTAATTGCTTTATTTTTAGGTTTGTTGTTGATCTTGAGCACGATGATCATTTATCTTTGGATTGATTGGGAATTGCACTGTTTTGCTGGAACAGATTGCTTCTTCCTTGAGTCAGTGAGGAGAAGTGCACAGATTCTCGCACTCCAAAAACTCTGATCTTACATGTTGATGTCTTTGACACAACATTAGATTTTGACCTGTATTTTAAGCCAGTATATAAGTCAATTTACAATCAAACAGCTCGAAATTGGACTTTCAACTAATTTGCCACTGGTCTGGTTGAATATTGCTGCGTTCATAAATATTGTGTACCCTATAGTAAATCCCAAACCAGTGCAGTTTTAGTTTATGAATTAAGTTGTCAGTGGTGTAGGAATGCTTGTCCTGTAAAAGCTGACATTGGTAAATGTATCGTCCCTTATCATACCTATCACGGGAGCTGTTCACATTTGTATTTATGCAACTGTTGTACATATTTTCCTTGCTCGAAACAGTTTGTCATGATCTGAAATATTTATTTCTGCTGCTACTGTGAGGTTATCTAGTTTACAGTACATTAGGAACTGTAGTTATAGATAAACCACACAAAAGGCTTGCAGCACCAGGTGAATCGTAAGTGAATTGTCTGCTTTGAGCCATCATATATTATTTATGTGATTCACATTGAGCCTGTAATAACTCTAGCAAATCAAGCCCATGCACTGTGAAGCTTTCAACTTACCAAAGTGGCTCAATAGCAAGGATAGTAGGAAAGAGAATACAATGAGTATTTATATAGTCATAGAGGATTACAGCATGAAAACAGGCCCTTTGGCGCAAGGAGCTGTGCTCCGAAAGCTTATGGTATTTGCTACCAAATAAACCTGTTGGACTTTAACCTGGTGTTGTGAGACTTCTTACTGCAACTTGTATAAACAGGCCCTTCGGCTTAACATGCCGCCAGCACCTCTAATGTGGTTAAATGATCCAAAGCAAGACGACTATGGAAATAAATTTGAAACTGAGCCACATTATTAGATATTAGAATCATAGCACCCCTCCAGAGCAGAAAGAGGCCATTTGGCCCTTTGAGCCTGCACCGACAACAATCCCACCCAGGCCCTATCCCCATAACCCCATGTATTTACCCTGCTAATCCCCCTAAGGGGCAATTTAGCATGGCCAATCCACCTAACCCGCACATTTTTGGACTGTGGGAGGAAACCCACACGGGGAGAAGATGAAAACTCCACACAGACAGTCACCCAAGGCCAGAATTGAACCTGGGTTCCTGGCACTGTGAGGCAGCAGTGCTAACCACTGTGCCACAGTGCCAGGTGACCAAAAGCCTCATCAAAGAGGTAGATTTTTCGGAGAGTCTTGTCAGAGGAAAGAACGGTGGAGAGCTTTAGAGGAGGAATTCCAAATAGAAAGTATGATGAGTAGTTTAAGGTCACTTTTGGCTGACAGAACATTAATGGCCTCAGTATACTAAAATTGCCATGTACACCAATTTTTTTTAAAGTATTAGTGTCACAAGTAGGCTTACATTAACACTGCAATGAACTTACTATGAAAATCCCCTAGTCACCACATTCCGGTGCCTGTTCGGGTACACTGAGGGAGAATTTAGCATGACCAATGCACCTAACCAGCACGTCTTTCAGACTGTGGGAGGAAACCGGAGCACCCGGAGGAAACCCACGCAGACACGGGGAGAATGTGCAAACTCCACACAGACAGTGACTTAAGCCGGGAATTGAACCTGGATCCCTGGTGCTGTGAGGCAGCAGTGCTAATCACTGTGCCAGCATGCCACCCCCACCACTGTGCCACCGTGCCGCACCCCAACACTGTGCCACAGTGTCACCCCCCCCCCTTTCTCTTTATGTATAAACTCTGTGGTAAATAAAGTATTTGTAAAAAAAAATAATTTATTCAATGGTTAATACTGCAAATGATCTGGATCATAATTTCACATGGATAACACGATAATGGTGAAATGACGTGTTAATATCAAACAATTATTTGAGTGTTGGGATTGCTTTTTTTTTTAGAATCTACTTCTGTTAACACGATGGTTACATTTCCTGGGCTACGTGGGTTCCCAACAAGAATGGTACTCTCAGAACCATCACACCAGAACCCATGATCATTTTAGCTGTAAAAGTGAAAACCATGAATGATTAATTGTCTTGATCTCTATATTTTCTACTAAACCTGAAATCGTTTCTCAAGAGGGTGATGCAGTGATTTTGCTCTCTGAACCAATTAGTTCTCCAGGCTTTAGCCTGAGGCTCTACTTAGGTCCACCAAAAAAAAATTGCAATGGCAATTTAATTAATGTCTATTCCTATACTCAATTCCCACACAAAACTATTCAATATTATGCATCGGTGTTGAACAGCGGAGGTGAGCCAGTATATTTAGAGCATTCTCGTAGCAACTAGGTTTAACCCAAATTTGTATTGAAATTCTTCCCATTCTTTTTCCTTCTTCACATCTACTTGGTTCTAATCCTTTGGCCAGAATTTTACCGGCCCGCCCGCCATGGGAATCCGAGCAGGCGAGGGGTGCGGCATGGGAAGGTCCATTGACCTCGGGCGAGATTTTACGGTTTTGGGACGAGCGAGGCCGTAAAGTCCCACAGTTTGAGTTTCGAAAAAGGGGCACTTAGAATCATCAGCTTAGTTAACATCTATGTTGATTATGTTGTTAGCAACAGACAGCATGGTTTTGTACAAGGGAGGGCATGTCTCACTAATTGGATTAAGTTTTTTGAGGAGGTGGCAAAAATGATTGACGAGGGAGGGGCCATGGATATTGTCTACATGGACTTTAGTAAAGCATTTGACAAGGTCCCTCATGGCCAGCTGGTGCAGAAGGTTAAATCATACAGGATCAAGGATGAACTAGCTAGATGGATTCAGAACTGGCTTGGCCATAATAGGCAGAGGGTAGTAGTGGAAGGGTATTTTTCTGAATGAAGGTTTGTAACTAGTGGTGTTCCACAGTGCTGGGACCCTTTGTTGTTTGTAACATATATATAAATAATTTGGAAGAAAATATAACTGGTCTGATTAGCAAGTTTGCGGATGATACTGAGATTGCTGGAGTTGCGGATGGTGATGAAGATTGTCAGAGAATGCAGCAGGATATAGATAGGCTGGAAAATTGGGCGGAGAAGTGGCAGAGGCAATTTAATCTGGACAAATGCGAGGTGATGCGTTTTGGTGGATCCAATTCAGGTGGGAGCTATAAATGGCAGAACCATCAGGAGCATAGACACACAGAGAGATCTGGGAGTACAGGTCCACAGATCCTTAAAAGTGGCAGCACAGGTGGAAAAGGTGGTGAAGAAAGCATGTGGCATACTTGCCTTCATCTGTTGGGGTATCGAGTATAAAAGTTGGCAAATTATGTTACAGTTACATAAAACGTTGGTTAGGCCACATTTGGAATACTGTGTCCAATTCTGGTCACCACACTACCAGAGGATGTGGACACATTGGAGGGAGTACAGAAAAGGTTTACCAGGATGTTGCCTGGGTATGGAGGGTATTAGCTATGAGGAGAGATTGAATAAACTGGTCTCCCTGGAAAGACGGAGACCTGATAGAAGTTTATAAAATTATGAGGGGCAGAGATAAGGTGAACAGTTGGAAGCTTTTATCCAGGGCAGAAATGACAATTATACGGGGGCACAAATTCAAGGTAAGGGGGGAAAGGTTCAGTGGAAATGTGTGGGTGAAGTTTTTTACACAGAGGGTGGTGGGGGCCTGGAATGCACTGCCAAGTGAGGTGGTTGAGGCAGATACGTTAGCAACATTAAAGACTTATCTGGATAGACACATGAACAGCCGGGGAATAGAGGGATACGGGCAGTTGGTCTAGATAGGACAACGTGATTCCCACAGGCTTGGTGGGCTGAAGGGCTTGTTCCTGTGCTGCACTGTCCTTTGTTCTTTTGCTCGTTGACACCCTTCATTTCCCTTTTCCTCTCCTGCCGCCATCACCCACAGCTAAAACAAACTGGTTAGCATCGCAAATGTCTCCTTTCTCGGTTTACCCTATGGGCCCCAGGGCAATTCTTTCCTTTCTAGGGTCATATCACAAACCTCGTTCAGTATGCTCAAGGCTGGGATCATCAGATTTTTAATCAGTAACAAAATCAAGAGTTATGGAGATAAGGCGGGAAAGTGGAGTTGAGGATTGTCACATCAGATCAGTCATGACCTAATTGAATGGCAGAACAGACACAATGGGCCGAATGGCTTACTTCTGTTGCTACACCTTATGGTCTGACCGAATTCCTCTCTATTTGGGTCCCCACACCTATTGTCCTCTGTCCTTGTCTCAGTTTTAGAAATCATAGAAACTCCACAGGGCAGAAGGAGGCCATTTGGCCCGTCGAGCCTGCACCAAAAACAATCCCACCCCAGGCCCTATCCCTATAACCCCACATATTTACCCCACTAATCCCTCTAACCTACACATCCCGGGACACTATGGGCAACTTAGCATGGCCAATTAACCTAACCTGTACATCTTTGGACTGTGTGAGGAAACCAGAGCACCCGGAGGAAACCCACGCAGACATGGGGATAACGTGCAAACTCCACACAGACAGTGACCCAAGCCAGGAACCAAACCCGTTCACTGCAGCTGCGAAGCAGCAGTGCTCACCATTGTGCCACTGTGCCGCCCCTTGGAGAGAAAGACTTGCATGAGTTTTTCCATCAGTTATTCATGAAGTCACACCTTCTCAACCTTGCCCTTCGCTTGCGGTGTGGCGATCCTCAGATTAAATCATCACCAGTCAGCTCTCCCTTTCAAAACAGGGAGCAGCTACGATCAGCTGGAACTATGATGATTTTGCATTGGCATGACCATCAGACCTGTGAAATCACTTGGCAACAAATGAGGTATGTTTTCAGTGTGATCACAGGCTGCCATGTTTCCCGCAGTTGTAATGTAGGAAACCTGGCCGACAACCTGTGCACATAGAGCAAAAACTTTATACAAACAGCAATGTAATATTGGCTAGATAACCTGCTTCATTGTGAAGTTGACTGACGGACAAATATTGGCCATGACACTGGGGATAACTCTTTGAAATAATGCCATGAGATCCCTTACATTCAGATCAGCCTTTGATTTAATGTCCCATCCAAATGATGGCAGTGCAGCACTCCATCAGTACTGCACTGCAGTTTCACCACACATTTTTGGGCTCAAGAGCTGGAGTGGGATGTCAACCCAGAACCAATTGATTCAGAGGCAGGAGTGCCACCAACAGAGGCATGGCTGACAACCAGAGCTTGACCATATGGTCTGCACCACTGCCCCAGTTTGGATCCAACTATTTCTTTATTCCAGGTCCCACTTCTTCCCAAGTTGCGCTTTCTTCATCATCTCTATATCTGAATTAAGACCTGAACAACCCAAATAGTTGAAGTTAATTTGGTTTTCCGATGGCCTCTCTGTACTTGGGTTCTATTGTGCAGGGATATTGTTAACCACGGTTGGATCATGTAATTTACGTGTGATAACCTGGATGCAAATTGTTCCTTCTCCTTCATGGAGTTGTGTTATTTTTAGTGAGATTTTCCTGGAAAGTATGGGTGGAATTCTCCGGCCTCCCAGCCGCGTGTTTCCCGCCGGCAGGAGGTGGCGCATTGTTTGCTAGTGGTGGGGTTCTCTGGTCCCGCCACTATCAATGGGAATTCCAATTGGTGTTATCCCATGCTGGTGGGAAACCTGCCGGCAGGGTTGTGTTGCCGGTGGGACCGGAAAATCCTGCCGGCATGAACGGCCGGAGAATTCTGGCCCATGTATTGATAACTCTTACTTTTTGCTGATGGAAGCATATTATTTACATTTTGGGAGTTTGCCGTAAAACTTTTGAGAAGTGTGCATAGCAATCAACCCCATCCTCTATCTTACAGAAATGAGACAACTGTAAGTGTTGTAGCTACATCCACTATCATAGTGACTCCTGCAGTAATGAGGTATACTTGTCTCTGAATGATAAGTTTCTGGGTTCAAGACCCATTGCAGGAGTTGAGCACAAAAATCTAGGCTGACTCTACAATGCAGCACCGAGAGAGTGCTACATGGTCAGAGGTGCTGTCTTTCGAATGAGAGCTTAAATTGTTGCCCCACCTACTTGTTTGGCTGGATGTAAAAGATCCCCTGATACTGTTCCAAAGAAGAGTAGGGGAGTTATCCCTGGTGTCGTGGCCAATACATGTCCCTTTCTGTGTGTAGTTTGCACGTTCTCCCCGTGTCTGTGTGGGTTTCCTCTGGGTGCTCCGATTTCCTCCCACAGTCCAAAGATGTGCAGGTTAGGTACATTGGCCATGCTAAATTGCCCCTAAGTGCCCCAGGATGCGTAGGTTAGAGGGATTACTGGGATTAATATGTGGGGTTATGGGGATAGGGCCGAAATGGGATTGTTGTCGGTGCAGACTTGATGGGCTGAATGGCCTCCTTCTGCACTGTAGGGATTCTCTGATTCTTTATGCAAATTAGTGGCCTGTTTCTGACACTGCAACAGTGCGTACACTTTAAAAAGTACTTCATTCGTTTAAAGCATTTTGGAATGGGTCGTGCCTTAAAAATGCATGTCTTTCCTTCTCTGAAGTTTATGTAGATGGGTGCATGCTGAATTAGCAAAGGCGATGGCCTAATGGTATTATTGCTAGACTATTAATCCGGAAACTCATCTAATGTTCTGGGTTCGGATTCTGCCAATTAATCTGGAATTAAGAATATACTAATGACCATGAAACCATTATCGATTGTCGGAAAAAACCATCTGGCTCACTGGTGTCCTTTAGGGAAAGAAATCTGCTGCCCCCACCTGGCCTGGCCTACACGTGACTCCAGAGCCACAGCAATGTGGTTGAGGTGGTTGGGCAACTAGGGTAAGGCAATAAATGCTGGCCAGCCAGCAACACCCATGTCCCACGAATGAATAAAACAATCAACTTGTTGTCTTTTAATACATAGCAATTGATTGTATGGGTGCTTAGATGGAACCAGGGGCACCAAAATGAGGTCAGTGGTAACCTTCACTGCGAAGGAAGCATTGATAGTTGATTGTCTGCACAATTCGATTGAGGTCATAAGACTGACCTCAGCCACATCCTGCTCACTGAGCTACACTTCAGATCTATTCCACGCCACAGTTCATTCCGAAAAAGAGTCTCCCCTATCCTCTCCATCCTGCCAGGACACCCCTTCATTCAAGACCCTGCTACAGATCATATAATTGGTAATTACTGATACTTCAATCATGAAAAACCTGCTGTGTTATTTGCTTCATTGAAAAGTATGTGGCCATTTCCCTCTTCTCATCTCGACTTTTCTGTACCTAATTAAAAATTTAGTTCAGTATCCTCATTTAGTTATACACTAAATTGTACTTGAAAAATACTTTTTTTTATTCTTAAGTGCAACCTCATGATTTTAATTGCATGAAGTTCTCTCGTTACATGTATATTGAATTGGGTCTTGGTAAATCTGCTGAATGGTGTCTCTCCCTCAGTCTAGTCATCATTATTTGATTCTCGATATAGCTAAAATTCAGCAACGCACCAAGAATGGAAATAATTGTTATTGATGTTATTGTATGAGTGCTTAATGCCCAACATAAATGAGTTAATCTTCCATTAAATAGCAGCAGGGATAATTTGATTAGAGTATATTAAATATTTATACAACAGCACCACCAATAGTAATGCCTTCCCTTTCCAGCCCTTACAAGAGTACTGAGCAACCTGCAGTCTTGGGGCCACATGTGGCCCATCTGGGTTCCGAGTGTGGCCCATGAGACAACTGATTGACCATTGCCCACCCAGGGTTGCCACATTCTGCTGATTTCTGTCGCTGCGTAGTTTTGTTTTCCTACCAGCATGACAACGAGGACACATACACAAAACAAGGGCAAGTGAAGTGAGATGCATGCTGATTGCAAAGTGTAAATATTGCTTTTGTTTGTACCATTTGAAATTGATGTCAGTTCTATTGGTATATAAATGATTGAGCGTATTCTATAACTCGTTATGAAATATTCAGAGTGTATTAAATGTATTTAATCTTATTCATGGGGTCATAGTTAGTGAGCAATCCTGATTTCAATCTTACGACCCACTAAGATAAAGGAGGGCCACTCATACAGCCCATTCACTGGCCTAGATTGCCCCGTCTTACAACAATGAACTAATATGTTGACGGATCCATTTCAAAGTAAAATAATTAAAACACTTATTTGGACAGGCATGGTTTTCAAAATTTTGCATTTGATTTTCCAAGTCCCTGAAATCATCTCATACAAATCTGCTTGGAAGGATTTCTCTTCCTGCTGTGAAACATGGGCTGGTGTGAGATACAGATACAGAGATACATGTCTACAATAATGCCATCAAATTGGGCGACAATGTATATTCCTGCAATGAGGCGAATTTACTCTGCTCACAGAGTAAGCAGAGTCTTGTGTGGGTGTTGAATCTGGAACTGGGATATTGACTGGAATTCTCTGGCCGTTCACGCCCCGTCGCTGCTGCCAGTGAGAACGGAGAATTTGACGCTCGGCCAAATCTCCATTCACTGCAGCAGGAATGGAGAATCCCAGCCATGGATGGGGGCGGAGAATCAGTCTCATTACGGTTGTGATGGTGTCAGTCTTGCCTTGGTTGGCAGCACTCTTGCCTCTGAGTCAGGCTCAAGTCCCACTCCAGGATTTGAGCATAAAAATCAATGCTGGTGCTCCAGTGCAGTAGTGTGGGAGTGCTACACTGTCTGAAGGTTGTCTTTCATATGAGATATTAAACTGAGGCTCCATTTTCCTGCTTTGGAGGTAAAAGATCCTATGACAGTATTTTGAAGAGGAATAGGAGAGTTATCACTGGTGTCCCTAAACAATATTTATCCCTCGATCAGCGTCACATAAACAAGTTATCTGGACAATATTACCTTGCTGTTTGTTGGAGCTTGAACCACGTAGAACCACAGAATCCCTACAGTGCACAAAGAGGCCACCTGGCCCATGAGGTCTACACCAACTCTCCGAAAGAGCATCTTACCCAGTCCCAACTCCGTCCCCCCCCCTCATCCCTGTGACCCCATACATTTAGCACAGCCAATCCACCTAACCTACACATCTCTGGACACTAAGGGGCAATTTAGCATGGCCAATCCACTTAACCCACACATTTTTGGTCTGTGGGAGGAAACCAGAGGAAACCCACGTGGACATGGGGAGAATATACAAACTCCACACAATCAGTCACCTGAGCCAGGAATCAAACCCAAGTCCCTGGAGCTGTGAGGCAGCAGTGCTAACCACTGTGCCACCTTGCTGTGCACAAATTGGCTGCTGCCTTTCCTATATGAGAACAGTGGCTACACTTCAAGATTTCTGCATTGGCTTTAAAGTCCTTGCAGACAGCCTGTGGTTATGAACAGCGTGATGTAAATACAGTCCAAGATGTGTTAAAATGGTACTTGGCCACCTGTGATCTTACTGGGGTAATTTGGGAGTGTAAATCAGAAAAGTTACAAAGTCCATATTTGGACCAATGAACAATGTAAAGCAGTTTATTTCAGCTAAGTATGGATTGTTTTCCATACACTTGGCAAAGAGACTATTGCTTCTTTAAATAAAAAATTGGACTATTACTTGAAGCAGTCTATGCAGAGAATAAGGTAGTGGAATGAATTTTAGAATAAAACAGACAACATGAAAATGATGGACCAAGTGACCCCCTTCTGCACTGTAAACTTATTTGTTTTGGGATGGGTGGTTAGCTGAAAGACTAACACGATTGCAACCATCTTAAGCTTATTCCTTTGTCAATAGTTTTCACTGAGTTTGTAGTTCCTCAGTCAGAAATATATTGGAAGACCTACTATTTATAATAATAATAAAGTCATGTTTCTGTCTGACACCTATGTCAGACTCCTATTTATTGACTACAGCTCAGCCTTCAACACCATTATCCCAACAAAACTCATCTCTAAACTCTGTGGCCTGGGGCACGGCTCCTCCCTCTACAACTGGATCCGCGACTTCCTAACCCACAGACCGCAATCAGTAAGGATAGGCAACAACATCTCCTCCACAGTCATCCTAAACACCAGTGCCCCACAGGGCTGTGTTCTCAGCCCCCTACTATACTCCTTATACACCTATGACTGTGTGGCTAAATTCCCCTCCAATTCGATTTTCAAGTTTGCTGATGAAACCATTGTTGTGGGTTGGATCTCAAACAGTCATGAGATGGAGTACAGGAAAGAGATAGAGAATCTGGGGAATTGCTCCTATCATATATTCCCGGGCGCAAGGCAAATCATGCCGGCAATCCAATGCCACTCTAATCGTGAGAGGTGAGAAACCGGGCACGACCCCAGTTTTTTGCCCCTCTTGCGATCTTACTGGCTCGCCACGCCCATCGACCGGTGTGTTGCGCCAGCAAGATCACCCCCTATGAACGATATGTTTTGTCCTCGTAGCATGCAATAAACAATACTTTTCACTATATCCCAATACATATGACAATAATAAATCAAATCAAATCAAAATGTTTTATGCTAAGAGACTGAATGATTCAACAATTTGAAGGGAGGCTGAATAGGCTATACAATATATTTTCAATGCTGTCACCCCTTTTCCCACTGAATCGTGACCACCGTGCAATTTCACATCAGATGAGTATTTGGGTTAAATGTTATCTCGAATTATGAGGGTGCAATAAAGCTTCCAAACAGTACCTGTTATTGCTAAAGTCTGGCAATTATTAACACTAATGTTTTCTCTCAAAGCTCTGCCCTTTTTGTTGGCTTGGAACTGCTCGGAATTGACACTATTCCAAACTCATTTCATGTTGGATTCTTGCAACTGGCAGTATTGTGCATTGCATGATGACTAACACATGCACAATTGCAGGCAACGATTTGTTGAACTAACTTTATTTACACCTCCCCAACAGAGAGGGCAGTATAACAAAATGCTCAGATTTTACAATGTACTGCATTTCCTCCCCATTAGAAAAAATACAATTTACAGCTCAAAGTGTGAAATTGGACATATACTTGAGTCCCAGAATACAATGTGAGGAAACCAACATCAACAATACATGAAAAGTTAACCAGTTGGATTGTGTATCCGGTTTTAACTGTGAACATAACTAAAAGACCAGGATTCCACCAGAGAAATTTACGTGCAAAAAATTGTTTTGTTCTTAATACTTGTAAGTGTTTAACACAAATATCATAATTAAACAAGAATTAATTAAAATAAAACTGATTTCCTCTTCCCCCTACATAATTTTAGTCAATCTGTCTGGCTTTTTTTCCTTCAGGATACCTTCTTACATCGCTATTTGTTTGACTCTGCTCCCTCAAATTGCTGACTGTGTAAAACCGGAACTTTAATGTTGACTCAAATCTCCACTGAATGGTTGGGACTCTGATGTGTCTTAATCAAATATTCTGACTCACTGCTCTACCAGTGTATTCTGCAATACCAACACATTTTCAGTTTCTTTTTGACCATCAGTTTGTACTCTCTGAAGAATTTGGACTATAAAGGGTTTCTCATGCTTTCCTATAGTCTAATTTCCTCTTTTAATCTATATTACACTGAAGAAGTCTCTCTCCAATCTTCACTAGATGTCTGAATGCACTTAGTCTCTTTAAAACAACCTCAGTCGCATGCTTCTCCTTATCGTATCGGTGGTTTTCCCCATGACCTTCTGACCAACACCAAATTCTTTAGGTTTCTTGATTCATGTATCATGATCCATCTTCATTTTGTCTTGCTTTTCTATTGACTTCAGGTTTAAGCATATTAACCTTGCCTTAGCGGCATGTTTGAACACTAACTCGTGAGCTGAACAACCTATTGTAGACTGCAAGGTTATTCTCTAAGAGAACAGAACATTGTCTAGCCTGTGTCAGGGAGAAATATAGAAATTATTGCAACAAAAACACAGAAAATGCTGGAAAATCTCAGCAGGTCTGACAGCATCTGTGGGGAGAAAATAGAGCCAGGGGGCTCTGTTTCAAGTCTGGATGACCCTTCGTCAAGAAATTACTGACTAGCTTTTTAGCAAGCAAATACTTGTTAAAGATTTCTTTACAATCTGTATGCTTCTTTCTGTCGCACTGTTCGACACTGACTAATATTGATGATGGTAGAATGTGTTCGATGCTATTCATACTCAGAAATATTTCAAACTCCCTTGACATAAACTGTGCACTATTATCTGACACCAACTCTGCTGGCATCACATAAATTGCAAACCAACTTCTCAAAACCTCAATAGTCTTGGCACTGTGGCATTGGGCACAGACCTAACCCACTTGCTATAGCTATTGGCCAAAACAAGGTACTCCTTCCTGTCTTGCTCAGAGGAATCCATGTGTATTCACTCCCACAGTTTTCTTGTGTTTGACCATGGGATAAAAGAGGTTGGACCATTTCTCATTCTGAGACGCACTTCACAACTTTTCATCTTCTTAATTGCCCCTGTTCCTTTTAATCTGTCAAGTTCATCACTTACCTACTTCTCACTGTGCATAAGGCACTGGCTTAGCCTTGCATAGAATCCCTACAGTGCAGAAGGATGCCATCCAGTTCATCAAGTCTGCATCAACTCTTCGACAGGATATCTTACCTAGACCCACACCCAACCCTATTCCCAATAGTCCCGTGCATTTACCCCGCTAATACCCCTAAATACTCATTTTGGAACACAAAGCGGCAATTTAGCATGGCAAATACACCTAACCTGCACATCTTTGAACTGTGGGAGGAAACTGGAGCACCCAGAGGAAGCCCATGCAAACATGGGGAGAACGTGCAAACTCCACACAGTCACCCAAGGCTGGAATTGAACCCGGGTCTGTGGAGCTGTGAGGTAGCAATGCTAACCACTGTGCCACCGTGCCGCCCTTATGAGCAAAATATTGGCAGTACTTTTTGTCCTTTATCATGACTTCGGCATTGGTGATGCTAAATTTTATTATTTGGTCCTTCTTGCACAAAGACCAGTTTGTGTCCACTCAGCATTTTCTCAAACATATCGTTACTGATTCCTACGATAAATAACTCATGCCAGCTTAACCGTATCATCTTAGGCCAATTCCTTCCCATCAGAGAGAGATTGTTTCCCTCATACTCGTACCAATGACAAGTTATAAGAGAATGATCACCATATTCAACTCTGACACTAACCTCACCTCAAACTATTATTGAGATATAAATCAGTTTGACACCAGTTTTTCATTCGGACAAGTGACTTAGGGATTTCTCATACTCTCAGAGATGGCAGAGTGTATCAGTGCAACTGCATCAATGATGAAATTAAATACGGGAACTGGAATTATAGATGGAATCTCATGAGAAGTTGGCAAAGTGTCAATTCTGGTGAAAAAAACAAGGGTGGAACTCTCTTGCCTGAATTTTACTGCCTCGCCCACCCCAGAATCAGGGCAGGCGTGGTTCGCAGAATGACATTCTCCGTTGGCCTTGGGCGGGATCTTTCGAGCCTCGGTCGGGTGAGGCTGTAAAATTCCGGTCTCTAGCTCCTCTGGCCAGTTTTCTCTCCAGATCTTGCCCCCTTAACTGCCAAAAAAGTAGGCGCGGTTAACACCATCAATCTGGTGAGACGGGAACTTTCTGGTTGCGCTCGCCCCAAGACCAGAAAATCCCACCCGAGGTCAACGGGCCTTCGTATGGTCTGCCCCCACCTGCTACGATTCCTGTGGAGGATGGGCCAGATAGATTCCGCCCTTAGAGTTAGGAATCAGCTCCAATGAGATTGATCACATAAAGAAATGTTAAACTTCCCTCCCTTCCACCATGGAAGTATCTGTTACCTTCCCCCCACCCTGGGCATCCCTGGCATCCCCTTTTCCCCAACCCCCATCGATCATCCCCGATCTTTCCCCTATTATAGCCAGCATCCCTATCGCTCTCTGTGTCTGCTCCCCCGCCACAAAAAGATGAGTCCCCATGCATGAGTCTCCCCGTAGGATCCACTCCTGGCACTGCCCCCTGTAAGAAGCCTCACAACACCAGGATAAAGTCCAACAGGTTTATTTGGTAGCACAAGCCACTAGCTTTCGGAGCGCCGCTCCTGTTGGACTTTAACCTGGTGTTGTGAGACTTCTTACTGTGCTTACCCCAGTCCAACGCCGGCATCTCCACATCATGACTGCCCCCTGGCACAGGTTTACGTCTGGATGAGTCTGTTATTGTGAATCTCACCAGTGTGATAACAAGAACAAAGAACAAAGAACAATACAGCACAGGAACAGGCCCTTCGGCCCTCCAAGCCCGCGCCGCTCCCCGGTCCAGGATTGAATCCTGAATCCAGGATCCCCGCCCAATTTTCCAGCCTATCTACATCCTAATATCCTATCCACCGAGCTGTCCCTCACAGCTACGATGCTTTGTTCATCACAACCTATTAACTCACCCCCACCCCACCATTCCAGACCATGTGATCTCCAGGGAGAGGCGAAAACCCAGAGTGAAAACCCCAGGGCCAATATGGGGAAAAAAAAAATCTGGGAAATTCCTCTCCGACCCCCTGAGGCGATCGAAACGAGTCCAGGAGATCACACTGGCCCTGATCAGAAAATGCTTCCCAACCCTATTCATTTCCACTTCTGCTTTACGAACACCATCTGAATTCCCTGCCCCCGAGACAGGTTCCCAACTATCCGCAGTCTCGCTCTGTACTGGCACCAGCAAGATGATCATAGAATGAAGCCTTGAAACGAGAAACAAAGAACAATTAGCCCGCGCCGCTCCCTGGTCCAAACTAGACCACTCTTTTGTATCCCTCCATTCCCACTCCGTTCATATAGCTGTCTAGATAAGTCTTAACTTATCGTGATGTCACGATGGTGAGGTATGAAAATCTCGTGGAGCGGGGGGGAACCTGATGAGGAGGGTACTTAACTATATTTAAATGTATTTAAATATATTGAAATCAGGTTCACACCTGATTACGTCGCTGGCGAGGGGTGGCGAAAATCGGAAATTGCAATTTTGCCTGCGAGGTTCGTGATTTTCGGGTTTTGCCGGATTTTAAGCCCCGGCCGACAATCTCACAGCTGGATTTTGCCGTATCCTGAGCCCCCATCAGCAATCTTGCAGCCTGAGAGTAAGGACTTAAGATCCCACCCTCTATCTTCAGCCCTTTTACTCTCACCTTGCACAAACTGATTCCATGCTCTCTGACTGAGTACAACACTTAATCTTCCTGCTCGATAACGTCAACTTCTGTTTTCATTTTTACCGTATGCGCATGGGAAGATTTTCGGACTCCTGAACTAGCTTTAGATCTGTCACAAACTCGGCCTGGTGCGTGGCTGCAACCTGGACCTTTACCACAACCCAGAACATTACTGTTCCCTCTGCTGCATCCGGATTTGACCAACTTCCCCACAGGCCCAGCGTTTTAACTGGAAATGAGGGAATTTAAATGGATGATGGAAACCGTGACAACGGCAGTATCTACAGTTCTGACTCTGAGGCTGTGAACTTTGCTGCCGTGATCTGGATCTCACTGAAATCTGATGGACCTCCCCTCTCGACTCAGGAACAGAACTCCTTCACAATCTGCGACTATCTCCTTCTGCCATTTCGATGATCGTAGCCTGATCACAAGTCTTTGTCCACTTATTGCTTTTGTGCAAAGGTTTGGCCTGGAGTTTATTGTTCTTCAGCCCTCCTACGGATGCATTGCCAAGGTTAATTTCTGAATGTGTGCTACACCGACAGTGAAGAGAGAGTTTATTTAATTTGAGAATATAATCTATAACTGCCTCACTTGGCAGCTGCTTCCTCTGATGGAACAATTCTCAGTGCAGTTTTATTCGCAGTCACGCCGTAATATGAGTCCAGAATTTCATTAATATCATCATATTTCACAGAACTGGGGTCTTTCACACAACATTGTTTAAAAGCTACATCTGGTTCCAACATTGTGAGGAAAACATTTACTTTCTCTTCATCTCCTCTTCTTTTCACTTTCAGATAAATGTGTTCATAGTTATACCAATCGTCTTTATTCGGGTTGAATTCCTCTATTGTCCCCAAACATGCCTTCAGTGCTGATTCACTGTGTACCATGTTGGAGGGAATAAACAAACTGAGTCTTTTGAGACTGCATCGAACTTCAAGAAAAACAACTTTTATTAAACACGTATGAGGGAGAGCAGAACTCGGAGCTTGCTTCTGAGCTACTCTACTCCTCAAAGGTTCTTACACATTCTTGTACCCTTTTTTATGTTACAAAACATTACATTTACATTAGGTCATCATATTGTTACTTAAGAACATAAGAACATAAGAAATAGGAGGCCATCTAGCCCCTCGAGCCTGCCCCGCCATTCAACAAGATCATGGCTGATCTGAAGCGAATCAGTTCCACATACCCGCCTGCTCCCCATATACCTTAATTCCCTTATCGATCAGAAATCTATCTACCCGTGATTTAAACATATTCAACAAGGTAGCCTCCACCATTTCAATGGGCAGAGAATTCCAGAGATTCACTACCCTCTTAGAAGAGAAGTTCCCCCTCAACTCTGTTCTGAACCGGCCCCCGCTTATTTTGAAGCTGTGCCCTCTAGTTCTGGTTTCCCTTCTAAGTGGAAAGAATCTCTCTACCTCTACCCTATCCAGCCTCTTCATTATCTTATATGTCTCTATAAGATCACCCCTCAGCCTTCTAAACTCCAACGAGTACAGACGCAATCTGTTCAATCTCTCCTCATAAGCTACACCCCTCATCTCCGGTATCAACCTGGTGAACCTTCTCTGCACTCCCTCCAAGGCCAATATATCCTTTCGCAAATAAGGGGACCAAAACTGCACACAGTACTCCAGTTGCGGCCTCACCAGTGCCTTGTACAGTTGCAGCAAGACCTCCCTGCTTTTATATTCTCTCCCCCTCGCGATAAAGGCCAACATTCCATTCGCCTTCTTGATCACCTGCTGCACCTGCAGACTGAGTTTTTGCGATTCGTGCACAAGGACCCCCAGGTCCTCTGCACAGTAGCATGATGCAATTTTTCTCCATTTAAATAATATTCCAATTTACTATTATTTCTGCCAAAGTGGATAACCTCACATTTGCCAACGTTATATTCCATCCGCTAGATCCTCGCCCACTCGCTCAGCCTATCCAAATCTCTCTGCAGACTTTCCGCGTCCTCCACGCAATTCGCTTTTCCACTCATCTTCGTGTCATCAGCAAACTTTGATACCCTACACTCAGTCCCCTCCTCCAGATCATCTATGTAAATGGTAAACAGTTGAGGCCCCAGCACCGATCCCTGCGGCACGCCACTGGTCACCAACTGCCAACCAGAAAAGCACCCATTTATTCCAACTCTCTGCTTCCTGTTAGATAGCCAATCCTCAATCCATGCCAACTCCTTAGCCCCAACTCCGTGTACCCCAATCTTCTGCAGCAACCTTTTGTGAGGCACCCTATTGAATGCCTTCTGGAAATCTAAAAACACCACATCCACCGGTTCCCCTCTGTCAACCGCACTAGTCACATCTTCATAAAAATCTAGTAAATTCGTCAAACACGAATTTCCCTTCATGAATCCATGCTGCGTCTGCTTGATCAAACCATTCTTATCCAGGTGCTCTGCTATTTCCTCTTTAATGATGGACTCCAGCATCTTCCCAACTAAGGACGTTAAGCTAACCGGCCTGTAGTTACCCGCCTTTTGTCTACTTCCTTTTTTAAACAGCGGCGTAACAGTAACTGTTTTCCAATCAGCCAGCACTACCCCAGAGTCCAGCGAATTTTGATAAATAACTACTAATGCATCTGCTATTACCTCAGCCATTTCTTTCAGTACCCTGGGATGCATTCCATCCGGGCCTGGGGACTTGTCTCCCTTCAGTCCCATTAGTCTATCAAGCACTACCTCTTTAGTAACAGTAATTGTATTAAGGACCTCACCTCCCACCAACTCTCAATCTCTAATATTCGGTAAACTATTTGTGTCTTCCACCGTGAAGACCGACACAAAGAACTTATTTAAAGTCTCAGCCATTTCCTCGTTTTCCACTATTAAATCCTCTCGTCCTCCAAGGGTCCAACATTCACTCTAGCCACTCTATTCCTTTTTATATATTTGTAAAAACTTTTACTATCATTTTTTATATTTTGAGCTAGTTTTGTTTCATAATCTATCTTTCCTTTCTTAATCGCTTTCTTAGTCGTTCTTTGTTGTTTTTTAAAGCTTTCCCAATCCACTAATTCTCCACTCTTTTTGGCCACTCTGTACGCATCTGTTTTTATTTTAATACTCTCCTTTATTTCCTTTGTTATCCACGTCTGGTTATCCCTTTTCTTACAGTCCTTCTTTATCACCGGAGTATATTTTTGCTGAGTACTTAAAAAAATCTCTTTAAAAATCCTCCACTGTTCCTCAGCTCTCCTACCTACCAGTCTGCTCGCCCAGTCTACATTAGCCAATTCCACCCTCATCCTATCGTACTCCCCTCTGTTCAAGCAGAGGACACTGGTTTGGGACCCTACTTTCTCACCCTCCATCTGTATCAGAAATTCAACCATATTATGATCACTCAACCCAAGAGGATCTCTCACAAGAAGATCCTTAATTCTACCTATTTCATTACACAGTACCAGATCTAAGATAACTTGCTCTCTCGTAGGTTCTGTAACATACTGTTCAATGAAACTATCCCGACAGCATTCTAAGAACTCTTCCTCAAGCCCTCCAATTTGAGTCGACCAATCAATATGCAGGTTAAAATCCCCCATGATTATTGCCGTTCTGTTTTTGCACGCATCCATTATTTGCTTGTTTATAGCCCTCCCCACCTCTAAGTTATTATTTGGGGGCCTATAGACCACGCCTACCAGCGTCTTTTTTCCCCTACTATTCCTTATCTCCACCCACGATTCCACGTTTTGCTCCTTAGAGCCTATGTCGTCTCTCACTACTGTCCTGATATTATCCTTTATTAACAGAGCTACCCCACCTCCTATTTCTACCTGGCTATCCTTCCTAAATGTCTGATACCCCTGGATATTCAGTTCCCAGTCCCGGTCATCCTGCAACCACGTTTCTGTGATGGCCACTAGATCATACCCATTTGTGCCATCAACTCATTTACTTTGTTTCGAATGCTTCGTGCATTCAGGCAAAGTGTCTTTACACCAGCCTTTATCTGGACCCGGTTGGTTGAAACGCTCCTAACATCTCCTAAGCCCTCTACTCCTTTAACTAGTTGAATGTTCTCAACATTAACCTGCACTTGTACTCTCTCCTTTACCTTCGATTTTGTAATTCCCCATACTCCTGCACACCCCCCCCCCCCCGCCCCCCCCACCCCCCCCCCCCACCCCCACCCCCGGCCATTTAATAGTTTAAAGCCCTATCAACGACCCTAGTTATACGATTTGCCAGGACTCTGGTCCCAGCACGATTCAGACGGAGACCATCCCATCCGAACAGGTCCCATCTGCCCCAATGTTGGTGCCAATGTCCCATGAATTCGAACCCATTCCTCCCACACCCATCCTTGAGCCACGCATTCGTCTCCTTAATCCTATTGACCCTGTGCCAATTCGCATGTGGTTCAGGTAATAATCCAGATATTACCACCTTGTTGGTTCTGCTTTTTAATTTGGTTCCTAGCTTTTCATACTCTCTCTGCACATCCTTTGTTCCTGTTATGCCTATGTCATTGGCACCTACATGGACCACGACAACAGGATTCTTACCCTCCCACTCCAAGTTCCTATGCAGCCCAGATGATACATCTTGGACCCGAGCACCAGGCAGGCAACACAACCTACGGCATTCTCTATCCTGGTCACAAAGAACAGTGTCTATGCCCTTAACTGCACTATCCCCAATTACCACTACATTTCTCTTTACTTCCTCTGCCTCAACGGCTCCCTGCACCATGGTACCGTGGGCAGTTTGCTCGTCCTCCTTGCAGTCCCCGTTCCCGTCCCTACTGGTAGCAAGAATCTCAAACCTGCTGTACAGATTCAGGGGCTGAGGCTCTTGGGACTCTACCTCCTGTATCCTACTCCCTGCCTTCTTTGCCCCACTCCCTGCCTTCTTCCCCCCACTCCCTGCCTCACCTGCAGCCACCCCCACTTGTCCCTAAACCCCGGCTGAGTAAGTTAGTCTAAGGGGTGTGACTCTATGTTTAAACACATTATCCAGGTAACACTCCCCTTCCCTGATATATCGCAATGTCTGAAGCTCTGCATCCAGTTTGTCTACTTTGAGCTGGAGCTCCTCAAGCAGCCAGCACTTACTGCAGACATGTTCACTGGGAATCACCAGTTCCCACATCATGCAGAAACAGCACATTACATGTCCCTCCATTCCAATTACCTAGTATACATTGGCACTAACTACAAATTTAAATTTAAACTACGAACTTAAATTTGTTACAGTTCTGCTTTGATCACATTATATGGATCCATTGTCCTGTGTGCTTTAACTTTAATTGCTTTCTCGGACATATCCTGACTACCTGTTTACAACATCAAAGTGTTGTGTTTGTCAAACCGATTTCAATGGTGTGCTAATTGTCCCCATTTCCCTGATACTTGATTAGTTTCCGGAGGCACAATGGCGCCTCTAGACATTATGGAATCTTGTTAAGCGGTATTGGTTCTCTTGCTGTTGCTGTAGCCTTGGAAAGATCTCACCTCGGGTGCAACTGTGTTTGTGCTGTCTGGGATGTAGTAATTTGCCGTGTCTGCCCACAGTGAGTGTGGATACAATAGTCAGGGTATCTGTTTAACCCATTCCAATCAATCCTCTCCTGCTGCAGCCCTGGGTTTTGTCCTACTCCCCTGGGTTTGCCCTACTATATACCCCAACAAGATGTCCTCACAAATCAAATAATTGAAACTTCCTCGGAATCAACTGTGGGAGTTCCAAAGATTGTGACACAATGTTCCTCAGTCCTTCATTTCTCAAGTGAAGTTGGAAAGAAAATTCCCATTCCAGCCTTGTCGCCACCTTTCTGCTCTGAATTGCTCTGAATAAGACTAACACTGCAGGCCGCCATTACTGAACTAACTTTACTTAAACCTGACCAACAGAGGGGGCAGCAGCGAGCACAATATAAAAAAATGCTCAGGTCTTGCAAGATACAACAAGCAGTGAGATCATAGAATCATAGGGGGGAGTTTTCCCATTCCACCCACCACGAGCATTGGAGCAAGTTGGGGGGGCAGACCATGCAAAGATACGTTGACCTCAGATGGGATTTTCCGGTTTTGGGCCGAGTGCAGTCAGAAAATCCCACCCATAGGATCCCTACAGTGCAGAAGGAGTCCATTCGGCCCATCAAACCTGCACGAACAACAATCCCTCCCAGGCCCTATCCCCGTAACCCCATGTATTTACCCTGCTAATCCCCCTGACTATTTAGCATGGCCAATCAACCCGCGCATCTTTGGAGTGTGGGAGGAAACCGGAGCATCTGAAGGAAACCCACGCAGACACAGGGAGAATGCGCAAACTCCACACAGTCACCCAAGGCCGGAGTCGAACCCGGGTCCCTGGTAAGTTTTTATCCCAGTAGCCTAGACGGGAATCGAATTTGACTTTTAGGTGAAAGGAAAACTTAATTTACAAGGTTGCCTAGTTCACAAAAACATCAATATTTTTCACGTCTCTGTCAATAAGCTTCATTATTTTTTGCTTTGGAATTATTAACAGTTTGTCCTCTAAGAATGAAATAGCACTTGACGTGTTAGACAGTTTATTAAAGCATCAAGGTAAATTTTTTCCATTTCATTGACCGAGCATCCAACCCACCGAGCCTACTTCACCATTCAGACAGATCACGGTTGACCATCGGTGGTGACGTTCACGAGGGGTCATAGGTTCAAGGTGAAGGGGGGGAGGTTTAACACAGATATCAGAAGGACATATTTTACACAGAGGGTGGTGGGGGCCTGGAATGCGCTGCCAGGCAAGGTGGTGGAGGCGGACACACTGGGAACGTTTAAGACTTATCTAGATAGCCATATGAACGGAGTGGGAATGGAGGGATACAAAAGAATGGTCTAGTTTGGACCAGGGAGCGGCACGGGCTTGGAGGGCCGAAGGGCCTGTTCCTGTGCTGCATTGTTCTTTGTTCTTTGTTCATCTATCTCTATGCCATTTTTCCAAAGTACCCCCACATCACTTGATGTCATTCGTGCACAAAATTCTATCAATTTCTGTTTTGAACATGCTCAGTGATTGAGGTTCCACAACCCTCTGGGGTAGAGAACTCTCAAAATGTTCACCAACTTCTTAGTCCTTTTCTCAGTCTAGTGGCCTAGTGGTATTATTGCTAGACGATTAATCCAGAAACTCAGCTACTATTCTGGGAGCCCAGGTTCGAATCCCACCACAGCAGATGGTGGAATCTGAATTCAATAAAAAAATCCGGAATTGAGAGTTCACATGAAGCCATTGTCGATTGTCAGAAAAACCTATCGGGTTCACTAATGTCCTTTAGGAAAGGAAATCTGCCATCCTTACCCTGGTCTGGCCTACATGTGACTCCAGAGCCATTGAAATATAGTTGACTCTCAACTGCCCTTGGGCAATTAGAGATGAGCAATAAATGCTGGTCAACCAGTGATGCCGATTTCCCACAAATGAATTTACAAAAGGCCCTAAATCTGGGACTGTCTCCCCAGATTCCAGATGCCCCAGCCAGGGGAAATATCCTATCTACATCCACCCTATCACACCTGTAAGAATTTTGAAAGCTTCAATAAGATCACTTTTCATTCTTCGAAACTATAGAGAATGCAGGCTCAGTTTCCAAAATCACTCCTCATAAAACAACCCCATCATACCGGGGATTAGTCTGTTCAACCCCTGTTGTACTCCCTCCAAGGCAAGCATATCCTTCCTGAACAGAACTGCACACAGTACTCCAGATGCGATCTCATCAAAGCTCTATACAATTGCAGCAAGACATCTTTATTCCTGTACTCAAATCCCAATCTCTGATCATTTACAAAATACTCTGCTTTCATGTCTCCTCCACCAAGGTGGATAACATCACACTCATTCACGTTATATTCCATCTGCCATGTTCCTGCCCACTCACTTCGCTTTGAAAAATCTCCTTGCATTTGCCTGACAACTCACATTCCCGTCTAGTTTTGTGTCAACAGCAAATCTGAAAATGTAAATTCGGTGCCCATATCTCAATCATTTGCATAGAGTGTGTAACAACTGTGGCTCCAATGCTGATGCCTGCTGACCCCACGAGGAACAGCCTGCCATTCTGAGAATGACCCATTTATTCCTACGCTCTGTTTATGCTTATTAACTGCTGTAAGGTATTGCATGTAGTCCTTTTTAAGATATTCATAGTTTTAGATGGTTCAACTGTATATAGTTATTAACTACTAAAATCTACATACATAGTTACTTTAAAGATTCAAGTTAGGAACTGTCTCCATGCTTGCTTTTACACAGGGCTCTGTCCAACACTGCACTGACCCTTAAGTCACGTGTTCACTTACATCGCTGTTTAGTGGTGCTGTACTCAATGCCACATTAACTCTTTATGTATCAGATTCTTATTCTGAATTAACCAATTTTTAATCCCTCCTAGTGTAGTACCTCCAATCTCATGTGCACTAATTTCATTTACTAACCTCTGTGTGGGACTTTTATCAAAAAGCCTTCTAAAAATCCAAATACCCCACATCCGCTGGTTCTTTATCTATGCTACAAGTAACATCCTCAATGAAAAACTCCAACAGGTTTGTCAAAAATGATTTCCCTTTCATAAATCCATGTTCACTCTACTCAATCAGATCATTATTTACTCAGTATCCAGTTATCACATCCTTTATGATAGATTCTAACAATTTCCAGACTACTGACTAGCTCTGTACGAACAGGTCTCTAGTTCTCCATTTTCCCTCTCCCTCCTTTCTTAAATAGTGGGATTACATTTGCTACTTTCCAATCTGCAGGAACCTTTCCAGAAGCCAAAAGATTTGAAAGATAAGAGGGGCGGCACGGTGGCACAGTGGTTAGCACTGCTGCCTCACAGCTCCAGGGACCCAGGGTTCAATTCCAGCCTCAGGTCACTGACTATGTGGAGTTTGCACATTCTCCCCGTGTCTGCGTGGGTTTCCTCCAGATGCTCCAGTTTCCTCCCACAGCCTCAAGGTGTGCTGGTTAGGTTGATTGGCCATGCAAAATTGACCCTTAGCGTCAGGGGGATTAGCTGGGTAAATATGTGAGGTTACATGGATAAGTCCTGGGTGGGATTGTGGTCAGTGCAGACTCGATTGACTGAACGGTCTTCTTCTGCACTGTAGGGATTCTATGATTCTATCCACCAATGTATCTACTATCTCTAAAGCTCCGCCTTCAAAACCGGAATGTTTTGTTTGGTTTGGGGGATTTATTCACTTTTTTCAACTTAACCGTTTTAATTTTTCAAGTGCTATCTCTTTATTTATACAAATTTATTTCAGTTCTTCATTTTCACAAGTTCCTTGGTTCTCTCAGATTTATGGGTGATTTTCTGCATCTTCGTTTATAAAGAGAGATTTAATTGTTTAGGCCAAAATTCCCCAATCTCGCCCACCGCAGGACATATAAGTGGGCGAGACGGAAAATTTGGCAAACCATTTAAAGGTCCATTGAGATGGGGCGGCACGGTAGCACAGTGGTTTGCACTGCTGCTTCACAGCTCCAGGGACCTGGGTTCGATTCCCGGCTTGGGTCACTGTCTGTGTCAAGTTTGCACATTCTCCTCGTGTCTGCGTGGGTTTCCTCCGGGTGCTCCGGTTTCCTCCCACAGTCCAAAGATGTGCGGGTTAGGTTGATTGGCCATGCTAAAATTGCCCCTTAGTGCCCTGAGATGCGTAGGTTAGAGTGATTAGTGGGTAAAATATGCAGGGATATGGGGGTAGGGCCTGGGTGGGATTGTGGTCGGTACAGACTCGAAGGGCCAAATGGCCTCTTTCTGTATTGTAGGGTTTCTATGATTCTATGATCAGACGGGAATTTCCAGTCTTGAGGCACGCATGAGGGAGAATCCTGCCGTAGTTTCTCCAACATTTCCCCATTCTCCATTATAAATTCTCCTGTCACCTCCCTTGCTAATTATTTCCTCTTCACTGATTTAAAAGGAAGTTTTACAGTCCACCTTTACATTTCTCAGCTTGCATTCATGGTCTCTTTATCAGTTTTTTTGTCATCCTTTGCTGATTTATCAATTGCTTCCAGCCCTCAGGTTTGCCACTTTCTATGACAATCGGGTGGCACAGTGGTTAGCATTGCTGCCTCATAGCGCCAGGGACCCAGGTTCAATTCCAGCCTCGGATCACTGTCTGTGTGGAGTTTGCACGTTCTCCCCATGTCTGCGTGGGTTTCCTCCGGGTGCTCCGGTTTCCTCCCACAGTCCAAAGCTGCGCGGGTTAGGTTGATTGGCCATACTAAAATTAACCCTTAGTGTCAGGGGGGGTTAACAGGGTAAATGAGAGTTACAGCAATAGGGCCTGCATGGGATTGTGGTGGGTACAGACACGATGGGCCAAATGGCCTCCTTCTGTACTGTAGGGATTTTATGATTCTAACCCTGAAAGCTACTTCCATAGACCTATTGCAATCTTTAATGCCATAATTAATTCACTTTTCCTGTTTGGTTTTAGTGTCTTAGAGGAATGTATATTTGTTATAAATGATATTATACTTTTAAATACTACACATTGTCTGTCTATCTACAAATCTTTCCGAATCCACCACAACCAACTTGCCCCTCATACCACCATGGACCCGAGATTCAGATTAAAGATAAGAGGGGCGGCATGGTGGCACAGTGGTTAGCACTGCTGCCTCACAGCTCCAGGTGCCACTGCACCCAGTGTGAATGGAGAATTTGGCACTTCGCCAGAATTCCATTCATTGCAGTGGGACTGGAGAATCCCAATCACAGGTGAGGTTGGAGAATTACGGTCTTTTAAAATTTCAATCTTACGGTAAAATTCTATCATATTATGGTCACTATTTCCTAAATGCTCCTTTATAGCAAGGCTATTAATTAGCACATCTACATCCACAGAAACACCTATCCATTCCACTAACTAATGAATCACCGATCACTATTGCTCTTACATTCTTCTTTCACCTTCCTGTACAGCTAAGCCATTTCGGTACCTCAGACATGGCTCTTGCTGCACTCCCAAAGTGTAAGGTTTAAAGTTTATTTATTAGTGTCTCAAGTAGGTTTACATTAACACTGCAGTGAAGTTACTGTGAAAATCCCCTCGTCGCTACACTCTGGCACCTGTTCGGGTACACTAAGGGAGAATTTAGCATGGCCAGTGCACCTAACCAGCATGTCTTTTGGACTGTGGGAGGAAACCGGAGCACCCGGAGGAAACCCACACTGACACGGGGAGATCAGGAGAACTCCACACAGCCAGTGACTCAAGCCAGGAATCGAACCTAGGCCCCTGGCACTGTGAGGCAGCAGTGCTAACCACTGTGCCGCCATGCCACCCTCTAAGAAACTGTCAGTATTCAAAAATTGAAAACAAGTTAGTGAGCAAGATCAACCCAGGTAGTTCTTGCACTATCTATCTAGTTATCTCATACTGCCTTGGGGCCACCCATTGAATCTCTGCCTGAATGCTTCTAACCTCCAGTGTGACTACCTCCCTAGCTGTGCTATCCATGCAGTTTCCTGCCTCACAGATGCACCACAGCAACTCCAACCGCATTCAAAAACAGGGACATATATTTGACTTCTGAAAGCAGGGACTTTTGCAGTTGGTGACACTTCCTTCAGATGTGTTTCTTTAGAACACATGGTAAGAATATGCCTCCCCACATGCCACAGGATGTACATTTCACTCGGTGAGCTGCTCTGCTATGTCTTAACTTTACAAGCTATTTATTGTAAGTGGAATAACTTTACCAGGTCCTCATCCAAATGCTTCTTTCCCATATTGAAAAGAACCAACTTTTTTTGACCAAATCCTTTTTTATTAATTCATGGGTTGTGGTTGTTGCTGACAAGTCCATCTCTAAATGCCCTGAAGGAGGTGGTGGTGAGGTGCCTTCATGAACTGCTCCATTCTGTGTGGGTGTAGGCACACCCACAGTGCTGCTGGGTAGGGAGTTATAGAATCTTCACCCATCAACATTGTAGGAATGTCAGGATGTGCTATGGATCTCATCTGATTATCATTCTATTGAAATGAAATGCAATTAACATTGAAACGCTTCTACAACAGTCAGGCAATCCCTCAGCAAGATTGTGGCCAACATTGGGAAGCTAAGGACTCACCCTCATCATCGCAAGAAGCAGTTTCATAACAATGCTTCTTTTTCTCTGGGCACATAACGAAGAAGCGAGTGAGAAATCGAAAATAATCTTAAAAGATTATTAAATTTCAGGGAGGAAACAATAACACAGTGCCAAACACAACCAGTGACAATCCAGAGATTGAATTTGCATTTTCATAATAAAAGATTTATTGAAATGTATTTCTTTGCACACTGTCACATAGCTGAAGGAAGCTTTCATTTTAATATCCAATGCTTTCGTTTTGTTGGGTTTTTTGGGTTTTGGGAAAAAGTAGTCTCACAAATCAAATATTTTACTTTAATAAAAAATAACACATTTGGGAAATTAAGGAATCCAGCTTTATTTCACTTTGGTATTTATACATATCTCTGTCTATTAAGAGTTATAGAAACTCAGGCAAAATCAATGCAGGTTTTTTTCTGTAAATAACAGTTATATCCTCTGCAGGCTCACAAAACCGTTCATTCTCACTCCACAATGAATACATACAACCAAAGAAGAGGCAACATTTCCTAATAAATGAATAAATCAAGGAAACGATGCTTATCCTTAATAAATAATCCATTAGGACTTTGCTGGAATATACAGCAATACACATGAGGATGGATGCAAAGACCTTGGACAGTGTGAAGATGAGATTGACTAGAACAATGCCAGAGGATGAGGGACTTCAGCTCTGTTTAGGTACAAGAGAAGCTAGGGTTACCATAGATCCATCACGCAACCAGCCTCCCATACATTAACTTCTGTCTACACTTCCCTCTGCCTTGGCAAAACAGCCAGCATAATTAAGGGCCCCGGACGCACCCCGGACATTCTCTCTTCCACCTTCTTCCGTCGGAAAAAGATATAAAAATCTGAGGTCGCGTGCCAACCAACTCAAGAGCAGCTTCTTCCCTGCTGCGAACAGACTTTTGAATGGACCTATCTTGCATTAAGTTGATCTTTCTCTACACCCTAGCTATGACTGTAACACTACACACTGCACCCTCTTCTTTCCTGCTCTATGAATGGTATGCTTTGTCTGTATAGTGTGCAAGAAACAATACTTTTCACTGTATACCAATACATGTGACAATAATAAATCAAATCAAATCAAAAAATCCCGACAGTGCATAAGGAGCCCGTCAAGGCCACACCGTTTTTCCGAAAGAGCATTTTACCCAGGCCACCCATGCCGCCCTATCCCCGTAACCCCATGCATTTACCATGGCTAATCCACCCAACCTACACATCTTAGGACACTAAGGGGCAATTTAACATGGTCAATCCCTCTAACCGGCACATCTTTGGACTGTGGGAGGAAACCGGAGCACCCGGAGGAAACCCACGCAGACATGGGGAGAATGTACAAACTGCACATAGGCAGATACCCAAGAGCAGAATCAAACCCGGGATCTGCTTAGAATAGTAAAGGTTAAGGGGAGGTTTGCTGGAAGTGCTGTGCGTGTGCCCTGGACATGATGCTTCAGGAATTCAAGATTCAAGATTTTGATTTTGATTCAAGATTTTGTACAGATCCTTTTATTCTGATCTTCTGATGTGCTTGTCTGTGAACTGTTACTCTGTGGGTACAGTACCTATCACTGACCCTTTTGCACTGTGTAAGAGAGATAGTTGACAAGATCAAAGATTTCCCTCTTTTAAAAGATTTATATTTGCTTTAAATAGATTGCATTCCAAAGCATCGAGGTGCCAATCAGTTCTGTAAAGGCATAGATAACTTGTCTATTAGATTACAAATGAGGCCTGACAATCTGGCTCCTGGCTCTCAGTGGTGCTGTCGAATAGGCATTCCGGTTACCGCACTCACCACCCATCCACATGTTAAAATTGACTCCGATGTTCTGTTAAACAAATAGCCTGCCACTTCCTACTCTTTGAGGGTTTCCGTTGATCACACACCAATGTTCCAGTGGGAAATCAACACATCCACCATGACAACTACCATCCAGCAACTCAACTTGTGGCTACAGTGCTCATGGCACCTTGGTTCAGTCTTTTCCTTAACAAAGGCATGGCAGTGGGAAGGGTGATGCTGAAACCCAGTGACAATCCCGACTCCCCTAGCTATAAACAAATAGTCACAAAATGTTTGAGACAGTTAACATCTCGGGGGTGGGGAGGGGGAGTTGGGAGGGGGTGGGGGTAGGGGGGGCAAGGATTTAACTGTGTACGGGAGACTGGGACCCTCCTCTGCCAAGACCATATGCTGGCAATTGCAACACATGTTGAGCATTCTTTTCATATTATTAATGGATTGGCAAGCTGTGCGCAGCGTATCGCAGAGTGTTGCAGTAAGTACTCTCAGCAGACAGTACACGAGAAAAGGAAAATACCCCTATATTTGAATTATTTGTTAGCCCTTACATAGCTATAGACAATAATGAGCAGAGATACTGAGGAAATCATAACTGTGAGGCTCTCTGATCTCCATTCATAAAACCAGGGGAAGATCATGGAAACCCCATACTTCCCCCGTGAAAAATGGGGCATACAGGCCCCTGAGGTTTCTGCTAACCTTCCACCAACATTACTGCAGAAGCTCACAAGAACCCTAGTGGACATTCCTTTTAGTACCAACATGTTCACTGCTTTGCCTCTTGCAATATAAGTTCATAAGTTCATAAGATACAGGGGCAGAATTAGGCCATTTGGTCCACTGAGTCCACTCTACCATTCGATCATGGTTGATATGCTCCCATCCCCATTTTCCTGCCGTCCCCCATAACCTTTCAACCCATTACCAATTAAAAATCTGTCTAACTCTTCCTTAAATTTACTCACTGTCCCAGCATCCACCACAATTTGGGGTAGCGAATATGCAGTAGCAAATCTCCAGGAGTTGTAGGACATTATGGCGTCCTAACATACGCTCTGTGCTAATAGTTGATTACCCGCTACTAATGGTGTCTAGTTATCTTTTGCGGCTGTATGTACATATTTCTTTGCTTACTTCCGTGTGAAATTCCAGAGAGTATTATTGCTGTGTATTGATGCTGTTTATCTATTGAAATATTCTTAATTAAATCCAATCCTGGGGATTCAGTTGTTCTCACGTTTGTCATTAAATAAACACATTATTATACAATTCACAAAGCTTTTGGCAGTCTGGAGCCAGGCTTTTCTGAACTGGATCACACTTTCACAGAAAAAGTCTGAGGTTTTTCAGTAAAGGTTACTCACTCGGTGGCACAGCGGTTAGCACTGCTGCTTCACAGCGCCAGGGATCCCAAGTTCGATTCCCAGCCTGGGTCACCGTCTGTGCTGAGTCTGCATGTTCTCCCTGTGTCTGCATGGGTTTCCTCCGGGTGCTCCGGTTTCCTCCCACAATCCGAAAGACGTGCTGGTTAGGAGCTTTAGCCATGCTAAATTCTCTCTCAGTGTACCAGAACAGGTGCCGGAGTGTAGCGACTCGGTGATTTTCACAGTAACTTCATTGCAGTGTTAATATAAGCCTACTTGCAACAATAATAAATAAACCTAAACTCTTGAAAACATTCTTGCTAATGGAGAAAAAAAATACATTAAAAAATACAAATATGTCGCCTTAAGAATTTGGTAAATTTAATTTCTACGATAGGATCATAAATTAATATGATGTGGAGATGTTAGTGTTAGACTGGGATGGCCACACTAAGAAGTCTCACAAGACCAGGTTAAAGTCCAACAGGTTTATTTGGAATAGTGAGCTTTCAGAGCGCTGCTCCTTCCTCAGGTGAGACTCACCTGAGGAAGGAGCAACGCTCCGAAAGCTCATCAGTCTCACCTGAGGAAGGAACAATGCTCCAAAAACTCGTGATTCCAAATAAACCTGTTGGATTTAAACCTGGTGTTGTGAGACTTCTTACTGTGTCCATAAATTAATAGGAAGTGTTGATGCCGGCTGGCATTCTTTCATTTTGCAATGGGAATTTGCATTCTTTCTACTTCCTCTGCTTTCCAGAGGATCTGACTTTGTTTATTTTGATAAAAAATGTTCCTCCATTATTTAATGAACAGCCAAGGTATCATCTTAGATATTCAATTCTTTCCAGCAAGGGAACCAATGCACATTTTAGCATGATGGCATCTTCATGGAGAAACTTGATTACCAACACGGGTTTCAGTGTTATATCTGGGTCACTAGAATATGGAAGAGAGCAAGCACACTAAAGGGAATTGTGGATGGAAGGAACCTGCTTGAAAGTTTCCTTCAGTCATCCACAAATAAAAGATAATTTAAAAACTCAGGATGGAAATAGATTACAATTAATTATTTTTCCAGTGAGGCAGCACGTTATCTTCAATCAGTTCCCCAATTTTCTCAGATCTCAGAGGGAAGAGACAATGCATCTCATAGTTTATGAGGATACCACAATTGCATCTTAGGTGTTTGTTCACAGCCTGAGCCATACATAAAAAAACCCTTCTGGTGTACCTGGGGATGTCAGAGACAGCTGCTTTCACTGTCTCCACTTCCACAAGAGAGTTATATTATCCGTCACTCAATAACCTGTTTGAGATATCAGGTTCAAAGATTGTACTTTTTTTTGTAAAGGTGCAGGCGAGCACAGTATAGATGAAGTGTTTATCCTACCTTCTCCTAGTCTTTGCAAGAAACACATATGCGGACGACACAAAATTGGCAGGACTTGCAGATAGTGAGGAGCATTGTCAGAAGCTACAGAAGGATATAGATAGGCTGGAAATTTGGGCAAAGAAATGGCAGATGGAGTTCAATCCTGATAAATGCGAAGTGATGCATTTTGGTAGAAATAATGTAGGGAGGAGCTATATGATAAATGGCAGAACCATAAAGGGTGTAGATACGCAGAGGGACCTGGGTGTGCAAGTCCACAGATCCTTGAAAGTGACGTCACAGGTGGAGAAGGTGGTGAAGAAGGCATATGGCATGCTTGCCTTTATAGGACGGGGCATAGAGTATAAAAGTTGGGGTCTGATGTTGCAGATGTATAGAACGTTGGTTCGGCCGCATCTGGAATACTGTGTCCAGTTCTGGTCGCCACTGGAAGGACGTGGAGGCTTTGGAGAGAGTTCAGAGGAGGTTTACCAGGATGTTACCTGGTATTGGAGGGGCTTAGTTATGAGGAGAGATTGGGTTGTTCTCCCTGGAAAGACGGAGGATGAGGGGAGACTTAATAGAGGTGTATAAAATTATGAAAGGCATAGATAGGGTGAACGGTGGGAAGCTTTTCCCCAGGTCGGTGGTGACGTTCACGAGGGGTCATAGGTTCAAAGTGAAGGGGGGGAGGTTTAACACAGATATCAGACGGACATATTTTACACAGAGGGTGGTGGGGGCCTGGAATGCGCTGCCAGGCAAGGTGGTGGAGGCGGACACACTGGGAACGTTTAAGACTTATGTAGACAGCCATATGAACGGAGTGGGAATGGAGGGATACAAAAGAATGGTCTAGTTTGGACCAGGGAGCGGCGCGGGCTTGGAGGGCCGAAGGGCCTGTTCCTGTGCTGTATTATTGTTCTTTGTTCTTTGTCTTTGTATATCATATCATGATGTCTGATATTCAGGGTGACAAAAGGAGTGGTCAAATGCCTTAACTTTTCTTACCCTTAACTATTGTTACATCTTCATAGAATAGAATCCCTACAGGGCAGAAGGAGGCCATTCGGCCCATCGAGTCTGCACCAACCACAATTCCACCCAGGTCCTATTCTTGTAACCCCACATATTTACGCTGCTAACCCTTGACACAAACAAAGAACAAAGAACAAAGAACAGTACAGCACAGGAAACAGGCCCTTCGGCCCCACAAGCCTGTGCCGCCCCTTGGTCCAACGAGACCAATCGTTTGTATCCCTCCATTCCCAGGCTGCTCATGTGACTATCTTGGATTAATTTAGCATGGCCAATCAACCTAACCCACACATCATTGGACAGTGGGAGGAAACTTACGCAGACACAGGGAGAATGTGCAAACTTCACACAGACAGTCACCAGAGGCTGGAATTGAACCCGGGTCCCTGGCACTGTGAAGCAGCAGTGCTAACCACTGTGCCACTGTGCCGCCCTAAATTTATTGATCATCCAAAACAGCCTCTTGCTTGAATCAGTTATAAAACTATTTCAATGAGTTGGCAGGTACATAACGGACCAAATGACCTCCCTCCGTGACAAAGGGCCATCTGGACTCGAAATGTCAGCTCTTTTCTCTCCTTACAGATGCTGCCAGTCCTGCTGAGATTTTCCAGCATTTTCTCTTTGGGATTTTCCCTCTGTGTTGCAAGATTCTGTAGCATGAGGAAGAATGACTTTGGGGGATTCAATGAGATCATTTGAACTTTCATTACTTGGTTAGACAGTCAGAATAGGAAGTGTTTTAGAAATGTGAAGAGAATATTCTCTCGGTTTGCTATCTCATCTTACTTTCTGCTGCAAGCTATCAGTCTTATTGGAGGTAGTAATACTTCCTAAGATGAAGAATCCAATTTGCTACTTCTCATCTGGACTTGGTAAATCTCGAGGCTATTAATATTAAGATAGTCATCGAGAAATCAAATGGGAAATTCAGAAGAAACTTCCAGACTGTGAAATTTGCTCCCACAGGTCAGAAGGAGGCTCAAGTGGAACATAGGCATTGGCTGATTGGACTGAATTCCAAGGGCAGGATTTTCCTCCTCCTTCGTGGCATGTTTCGCAGTGGCAGGGGATGGCGCGATGCTTGCTGACAGCGGTATCATATTGTCCCGCCATTGTCAATGGGGTCGCCCGCTGAATGCACCCCTTCCAGCTGGGAAACCCACAGGGGGAGGGGGTGCGTCATCGGTGGGACAGTAAGATCCCGCCAGTGTAAACGGCAGCAAGACTTTGGCGTATGTTTCTGTGCTGGATAGTTAATGCAATTCTATTGCATAAAATGCAAAGATGCAGAGATCCTTCAGCATGATCTGGACGGGTTGGGTGAGTGGGCAAATCAATGGCAGATGCAGTATAATTTGGATAAATGTGAGGTTGTTCACTTTGGAAGCAAAAACAAGAAGGCAGGTTACTAGCTGAATGGCTGTAAATTGGGAGAGGAGAGTGTGCAGCGGGACCTGGGTGTCCTTGTGCACCAGTCGCATGCAGCTGCAGCAGGTGGTAAAGAAGGCAAATGGTATGTTGGCCTTCATTGCGAGAGGTTTCAAGCAGGGATGTGTTATTGCAATTATACAGGGCCTTGGTGAGGCCACATCTAGAATGTTGTGTGCAGTTTTGGTCTCCTTTTCTGAGGAAGAATGTTCTTGCTCTTGAGGGAGTGCAGCGAAGGTTTACCAGGCTGATTCCGGGGATGTGGGACTGATGTATGAGGAGAGATTGACTAGGTTAGGATTGTTTTCGCTGGAGTTCAGACGAATGAGGGGTTATCTCATAGAGACTTATAAAATTCTAACAGGACTAGACAAGGTAGATGCAAGAAGTATGTTCCCGATGGTGGGGGAATCCAGAACAAGGGGTCACAAACTGAGGATACAGGATAGACCATTTGGGACGGAGATGGGGAGACATTTCTTTACCAAAAGAGTGGTGAGCCTGTGGAATTCATTACCACAGGAAGTAGTTGATGCCAAAACATTGAGTGTATTCAAGGGGCGGCTAGATATAGCACTAGAGGCGAATGGGATCAAAGACTATGGGGAGAAAGCAGGATTAGGCTATTGAGTTGGATGATCAACCATGATTGTAATGAATGGCGGAGCAGGCTCGAAGGGCCGAATGGCCTCCTCCTGCTCCTATCTTCTATGTTTCTATGTAGTGTCAAGTTTGAAAGTTTTTATTATGATGCCACAGTAAACTTGGTTGGTGATCTTCTGAAGGTTAGCTGTGAGGGAAAGCTACAGGCTGATAAAAATGAAGAACAGGTAAAGTCTACTGCCACCCCCTCCCCCCACGCACATGCACGCACGCACGCACCCCTCACAGACCCCCAATTCCTTTTTTAAATTTTGGCACAAATTATCTCCTCTTTTCATAATATATTAATCAAATAAATTATGAGACAATTAACAAACTAAGCACCCGTATGTCCTATTTCATAGTATATCAACAATTAAAAGTGGTGAGTGAACCCTTAGGCTATGGTACTGCAATAAATTAGATAATTAGATCTATTTTCATGATAGAACATAGCCCATAGTAACAGCTTATTAATAGATATAGTTACATGCAATTAATTTGTTTCATTTCTGGTTATGGTCTTTCAAAAGGTTCACTACCTATGCATTATATTTGCTGATTTGACAGGTAGAATAATGGAAATTTAAAGTGATCCAATATTTCAAATCGCAACATCTCAGGAATTAAAACTGGCAAGGATTCCAATGAATGATTTTTAACTTAATGATCCTACGGGCTGACAAATGTACTGACAGTGATCACTGAAGTAGTATCAGTAACTGACGCAAAAATTAATTTAGTCATCATAAAATGTGAAATGCATGAATCATCCAAATATTTAGAATATAACCGACCTTTGGCAGGGAATTCTGCTCTCAAATAGTTTGTTCCAGAGGAAACGTGTCTTTAAGAAGAAGCAGTTGAGTTATAAGGGGGAAGGGCACAGTAATTGGCAAAAGAGGTAAAGGCGATATTTGAGGAAAAACATTTCAGTCAGTGAGAGGTTAAGATCTGGAATGCATTGCCTAAGAGTTTGGTGCAGGCAGGTTCAATTAAGGCTTTCAAAAGGGAATTAGATTGTTATGTGTAAAGGAAGAATGCGCACGGTTATAGGGAGAGGGCAGGAAAATGACACTGGATGAATTGCTCAGACAGCGAGCCAGTGCAGACTCAATGGGTTAAATGCCCTCCTTCTGCCCTGTAACAACTCTGTGGCCCTGTGATCAAAAATATACCATGGTTCCTTTTAAAGTATGAATACAGTGGCACAGTGGTTAGCACTGCTACCTCACAATGCCAGGGACCTGGGTCTGATTCCTGGCTTGAGTCACTGTCTGTATGGAGTTTGCACGTTCTCCCCCGAGTCTGCGTAGATTTCCTCCGGGTGCTCCAATTTCCTCCCACAGTCTGAAAGACTTGCTGGTTAGGTGCATTGACCCAAACAGGTATTGAAATGTGGTGACTAGGGGAATTTCACAGTAACTTCATTGCAGTGTTAATGTAAGTCTACTTGTGACTAATAAATAAACTTTAAAAATGTTTACTTTTCGATAGCTGGCTGTTCCCTACCCACATACTACCAACAAGTGTTAAAGAGAAAACTGACATTGTACTGTTTTAAAATAATAAGAGGGGCGGCACAGTGGCATAGCGGTTAGCACTAATGCTGTCAGCACCCAGGGACATGAGTTCGATTCCCAGCTTGGGTCACTGTCTGTGCGGAGTCGGCATGTTCTCCCCGTGCTTGTGTGGGTTTTCTCCGGATGCTCCAGTTTCCTCCCACAGTCCGAAAGATGTGCTGGTTGGGTGCATTGGCCGTGCTAAATTCTCCCTCAGTGTACCCGAACAGGAGCCGGAGTGTGGCGACTGGGGGATTTTCACAGTAACTTTATTGCAACGTTAATGTAAGCCTATGTGTGACATGAATAAATAAATAAATAACTTTAAAAGACACATTAATATTCTTCAATAAAATTCTTCTGTTTACTAACTAGTGGGAAAGATGTAGAGGAACCAATTTGAAAGGGAATCCTGGAGAGATACAAAAAGCACAGCACAGTTACAATGGGAGATGTTTATTATCTGACTATAGTCAGTGATAGCAATGGCGTAAAGGACAAAGAGGGCAGAAGAGTTTGTGACATGTCTTCAGGAAGGAGAATTTTCTAACAGACGTCTAGGAGACAGTGATCATAAGATTTACAGTCGCTATGGAAAAGGAAAAGGAGCAATTCAGGATAAAATTAACTGGAGGTGGTCCAATTCAGTGGGGTTAGAATGGATCTGACCCAGGGAACTGGCAGCTTACATTAAAGGAAATCCAAAAATCATCTATCAGCATATTGTAGAGGGGGGTACAATTTTGTCTTTTAAAAAGCATTTAGACAGTTACATGGGTAAGATGGGACCAGAGGGATATGGGCCAAATGCGGGCAATTGGGACTAGCTTAGGGATTTTAAAGAAAGGCGGCATAGACAAGTTGGGCCAAAGGGCCTGTTTCCATGCTATAAACGTCTATGACTCTATGAATCGATATAAATAAGGAAACTGTAAGAAAAGGAAGGGTGGAGCTGATCAGGGACAAAAAGTGGGATTTGCACAGACAGATAGAATGTATGGTTGTGGTATTAAATTAGTATTTTGCATTTGTCTTTAGTAATGAAGAAGTTGTTGCTAAAGTCAAAGTGGAAGAGGAAATACACAATGTTAAATCCGTTGTATCATAGAATCCCTACAGTGCAGAAGGAAGCCATTTGGCCCATCGAGCCTGCACCCACAACAATCCCACCCAGGTCCTATCTCTGTAACCCCATATATTGACCCTGCTAATCCCCCTGACACTAATGGACAATTTACTATGGCCAATCCACCTAACTCGCACATCTTTGGGGTGTGGGAGGAAACCGGAGCACCCGGAGGAAACCCACACAGACATGAGGAGAATGTGCTAACTGCACGCAGGCAGTGACCTAAGCTGAAAATCAAACCCAGATCCCTGTAGCGGGGAGGCAGCAGTGCTAACCACTGTGCCACCCATGATTTTCAGAACACTGGTTCAGCCTCAGCTGGAGAACTGAGTCCAATTCTGGGCACCACACTTTACGAAGGGTTCGAGAGAGTGCAGCAACAATTTAACAAGGGTGGTCCCAGGGATGAGGGACTCCAGTTATGAAGATAGGTTGGAGAGACTGAACCTGTTCTCCTTAGGGAAGAGAGAGTTAAGAGGAGGTTGGATAGAGGTGTTCTAAACCGTGAGCGCTCGGGAGAGAGCAGGTATGGAGAAACTGTTCCCATTGACTCAAAGATTATGACTAAAGTCACCGATTTCAGGTGAATGGCAAAAGTACCCCAGTGGTGGCATGGGGGAAAACCTTTCTTTAAGCAGAGAATGGTTATGATCTGGAATGTACTGCCTGAGAGGGTAGCGGGGACAGATTCAACCATGGCTTTCAAAAGGGCATTGGATAGTTACCTGAAGAGAAAAATGTTGCAGGGCTACAGGGCAAGGATGGGGTGTGGGTTGGTGGAGGGGTGCTGGGGGGGGTGGGCGGTGAGACTAAGGAAATTTGGCATGTCAGCCATGACTCTGATCAACTTTTATAGATGCACCGTAGAAAGCATTCTTTCTGGTTGTATCACAGCTTGGTATGGCTCCTGCTCTGTCCAAGACCGCAAGGAACTGCAAAAGGTCATGAATGTAGACCAGTCCATCATGCAAACCAGCCTCCCATCCATTGACTCTGTCTACACTTCCCGCAGCCTCGGCAAAGCAGCTCGCATAATTAAGGACCCCACGCACCTCGGGCATTCTCTCTTCCACCTTCGGGAAAAAGATACAAAATTCTGAGGTCACGTACCAACCAACTCAAGAACAGCTTCTTTCTTCCCTGCTGCTGTCAGACTTTTGAATGGGCCTACCTTGCATTAAATTGATCTTTCTCTACACCCTAGCTATGACTGTAACACTACATTCTGCAGTCTCTCATTTCCTTCTCTATGAACGGTACATTTTGTCTTCAGAGCGCGCAAGAAACAATACTTTTCACTGTATGTGACAATAATAAATCAAATCAAATCAAATCAGGTATGGCACTTGCTGAGTTGCTATTTCACAGAGTTGGAACAGACACAATGGGCCATTCGCCTCCATCTGTGCTGCCACAATTCTGTAATTAAATGATACATTATTTCAAAAGAATGTCCACCAACTAATTCTTTATTTCAGACAGGATGCAGTGGAATTTAATTTGAATGCACTATTACTAACATTGTCAATTGAGCACTTTCAGATGAGTCATTTGGTAGATGTAATGGGAAGGTAAACAGTGGAGCAAAAAAAATAATAATTTGTCATTTCTTTGCACTGAATGACGCTCGCTCAGTAACACTTGTAAATGGACAAATGTTCTACTCTCATGGCAGGAGGCATTGGTCAAGATGCATTTTTGTACAAGCTCCCACATGGGATCTTTGGACAATTGTGTGACCAAAACTTAGTGAAATAATGTAAGTAAAAAGATAACATGTTTTGGTATTGTAATGAAGAGCTATCCATTATCATTCTTTTTTCACAATGTCTCTAACGGACTCATTAAAAAAGGCCAAGAGGGAGAAGAATGTAGGTCATGCCATGTTTATGGAATCTTAGAGTGATACAGCACAACAGGAGGCTATTCAGCTCGCCCGCCTGTGCTAGTTCATTCTTCTTTCACAGATTTACTTGAAATTGAAAATTGTAAGAGACTTTCCTCTGTTTTTAAAGATTTTAGTTAAGAAAGACTGCATAAATGTTTAGTAATAAGGCCCTTCATTACACTTCAAAAATACTGGGTTTGTTTTTTTATATATTTTAGCAGTCTGGAACAAGCTACCACACAAGATTAAATAGAATTTTAAACTAATAACTTAATGTGGAATCAGAGAATTGCACTGCGTAGAAGGAGGCCTTTCGGCCCACTGTGCCTCTGCTGATTCTTTGAAAGAGTTATCCAATTCTTCCTAACTTCCCTGTTCTTTCCCCATAACACTACAAGTTTCCTTTCCAAGCCGGTGGAAATGTAGATGATGTCACTGAGACCTTTAACCTGCAGCCTTTACAGGGGAGCAATGGATCTGCATTCATAGTGGGAAAACCTTCCACACGAAAAGATTGGGCTTCCCTTGCCCCTGTTCACTCATATCTAGATCCCCCCCTACTGTGTGTCAGGCTGCTGGACTCCATTCCCGTGGGTGGTGACTCCTTAATGCTTGATTTCCAAGCCCAGGCCTGCCAGCCAGGCAGCACTTTCCATTGGGCATCACCAGGCGTTGGTCACTGATCATGGATAAGACCAAGGAGTTAAAATTTCAGCAGGGCTCAACATTCGAGTTTGTTGCTTACTCACCCTGGCCAGTTGCCCACACTCATTTCCCCATGATGTAAAATCCAGCTTCTCAGAAGCTACAACAATGATTTGATGATGTAAGATTTGTGGAAGCATGTTCAACCGTAACTTTCCAAAGGGAATCAGATAAATGCCTTAAGGAAAAAAAAAATGCTGGGTTGCTGGCCAACATGGTGGCACAGTGGTTAGCACTGCTGCCTCACAGTGCCAGGGTCCCGGGTTCGATTCCCGGCTTGGATCACTGTCTGTGTGGAGTTTGTACCTACTCCCCGTGTCTGCGTGGATTTCCTCCAGGTGCTCCAGTATCCTTCTGCAGTCCAAAAATGACTGTGGAACTGTCTGGACTGTTAGGTGCATTGGCCATGCTATATTTTCTCTCAGTGTACCCGAACAGATGCCAGAATATGGCGACGTGGGGATTTTCACAGGAGCTTCATTGCAGTGTTAATGTAAGCCTACCTGTGACACTAATAAATAAACTTTCAAAAGGGACCCAGGTTCGAATCCCGTGGAATTTGAATTCAATGAAAAATATCTGGAAATAGGAATCTATTATAGGAATATATCAGTGTACCCAAGCAGGTGCCCCGAGTGTGGCGACTAGGGGACTTGCAGTGTTAATGAAGCCTACTTGTGACAATAATAAGTAAATTTAGTGGAATTTTAAATTGAGAGCTCTTTCAAAGCTGGGGACAGGCACAATGGATTTTTCTGAAGCTTGTGAAGGTCATGAGAAGCATAGTGGACAAAACACTGAAACAATAAACAACATTTTTATTCAGATCTCAAAGCTTGTGGTATTGATTGGTAAATGGAGATTCCCTTGGGTCCTTCTCCCACTCCACTGCCAAAGGTTGGGCAGAAGCAGGGGGAGGGGCAGGATTCTCTGGCCCCCATCTGTGGTAGCACTTCCCACTTGTGAGCGAGACGGGAAAATCTGACATTCCAGCCATAGATTCATTGAACCTATAGTGCAGAAGGAGGCTATTTGGCCCATCGAGTCTGCACTGTCAACAATCCCACCCAGGCCCTATCCCCGTATTCCGTATATTTACCCTCCCAATCCCCCTGACACTCAGGGGCAATTTAACACTGCCAATCAGTCTAACCCGCACTTCTTTGGACTGTGGGAGGACACCAGAGCACCCAGAGGAAACCCACGCAGACACGGGGAGAATGTGCAAACTCCACACAGGCAGTGACCTGAGGCCAGAATCGAACCCGGGTCCCTGGCGCTGTGAGGCAGCAGTGCTAACCACTGTGTCACTGTGCCGCCAAAATTCCATTCACTTCCAGTGGCACCGGAAAATCCTAGCCACGAACGAGGACGGAAGATTTTGGCCGAGGTTTCTGCTGAAGTTACAGCCCACAGGAAGTAAAGTAACAATGTCCCTAGGTGTCCGACTGATAAAAATCAGGTAATTATTTTTCATTGATGCAACAACTACTGGAGGTAAGAAAAGAGCAAACCTAAGGTAATTGTCATCTTCCGAAATGAAAAGTTTCCAATTTGGATTTATTATTGTAGAACTGTCTGAATTCAAGAGCAAATAGCTTGTGATTTTCCAGTCTAACCTTGGACTATAAATAGCTGTCAAAATAATGGTGAGGCTAATGATGCTTTCTGTTATTTATGTGCAAGTGGTACAAGCACTTAAAGGGAAGTGGGATATGCAGTTGTCAAAAGGTTGCATTCACGGTCATGTCAGTCCTACTGTTAGCTTCACAAAAATGGCAAAGGTACCTTGTTGTTTACCTCTCGATTGACTTGCACTGAATGCTATCTAATTGCTGTATTTGCATGGTGGACAAGAACCTAACTTGCCACAGAAAGTTAACTTCTGTCCATTTAAAGGCCAATGATGGGATAATTGTTAATTTCTCTCTGTGAACCTCACTGGCATCTAAAAATAAACTATTCAGCCACATCTCCCAATCTCTGTAAGCTCCTCCAATGCTACAACCTTCTGTTCGCTTAAAGTTTATAAAGTTTATTTATCAATGATATGGAGATGTTGGTGTTGGACTGGGGTGGGCACAGTAAGAAGTCTCACAACACCAGGTTAAAGTCCAGCAGGTTTATTTGGAATCACAAGCTTTCGGCGCGCTGCTCCTTCATCAGTTGAGTGGAGACGTGGGTTTTTTAATCTTCTTGGAGATCCTCTCCACTTTGAGCCGGCGGTTTGCGGTGTCGATGGCGGCCATGATGTGGAAATGCTGGCATTGAACTGGGGTGGGCTCAGTAAGAAGTCTCACAACACCAGTCTCAACTTCCTCTCCACTCACCTGATGACGGAGCAGCACTCCGAAAGCTTGTGATTCAAATAAACACGTTGGACTTTAACTTGGTATTATTTATCAGTGTCACAAGTAGGCTTACATGAACATTGCATTGAAGTTACTGTGAAAATCCCCGAGTCGCCACACTCTGGCACCTGTTTGGGTACACTGACGGAGAATTTAGCATAGCCAACGCACCTAACCAGCACATCATTGAGACTGCGGGAGGAAACCGGAGCACCTGGAGAAAACACACGCAGACACGGGGAGAATGTGCAGACTCCACACAGACAGTGATCCAAGCTGGGAATCGAACCTGGGACCCTGGCACTGTGAGGCAGCAGTGCTAACCACTGTGTCACTGTACCGCCCTGTGTATCCCCAATTTTAATCTCTGTTCAATTAGTGGCTGCGTTTTTAGTTGCTTTGATTTCAAACTCTTCAATGCCATCCACACACATAAGAACATAAGAACTAGGAGCAGGAGTAGGCCATCTGGCCTCTCGAGCCTGCTCCGCCATTCAATAAGATCATGGCTGATCTTTTCATGGACTCAGCTCCAGTTACCCGCCTGCTCACCATAACCCTTAATTCCTTGACTGTTCAAAAATTTATCTATCCTTGCCTTAAAAACATTCAATGAGGTAGCCTCAACTGCTCCACTGGGCAGGGAATTCCACAGATTCACAACCCTTTATGTGAAGAACTTCCTCTTCAACTCAGTCCTAAATCTGCTTCAGCTTATTTTGAGGCCATGCCTCATAATTCTAGTTTCACCCGCCACTGGAAACAACTTCCCTGCTTCTATCTTATCTATTCCCTTCATAATCTTATATGTTTCTATAAAATCTCCCCTCATTCTTCTGAATTCCAATGAGTATAGCCCCAGTCTACTCAGTCTCTCCTCATAAGCCAATCCTCTCAATTCCGAAATCAACCTAGTGAATCTCCTCTGCACCCCCTCCAGTGCCAGTCTATCCTTTCTCAAGTAAGGAGACCAAAACTGTACACAGTACTCCAGGTGTGGCCTCACCAGCACCTTATACAGTGCAACATAATCTTGCTGTTTTTAAACTCCATCCCTCTAGCACTGAAGGACAAAACTCCATTTGCCTTCTTCATTACCTGCTGCACCTGCAAACCAACTCCCTGAGATTCCTGCACAAGGACACCCAGCTCCCTCTGCACAGCAGCATGCTGCAACTTTTTACCTCCCCACCTCACTTTCGATTTTTAAAGGACACCTTAAAACTTACTTCTTTCACCAAACTTTTGGATGGCTGACCCAATGACTCCACATGTGACTTGGTGTGTTCTTTAAATGTTTTTTTTAATCCATCCTTAAAGTTAAAAAGCCAATGTTCAGAATGGACTGGGCAAACCCAAATCCATTCCAAAAACCAAATTCAAATTGAATCCAATTCATGGTCCCTATCAAAGGGACAAACAAGATCCAAGCTGAGAAAATGAGGCATTGCACTCCATCTAGGGCTTGATCTAACACTTGATCTTAGCCAAAAGCTCAAGAAGCGACTGATAAGAACAGACATGACACTTGATCTTAGCCAAAAGGAATGTTGGAACCATGCTGCAATCAAGTGAATGCTTTAAAATTGGTAATAAAATAGTAATAAATAATAATTAAACTTTTGTTAGGCCGCACTTAGAGTATTGTGCGTTCAATTCTGCTCGCCACATTACAGGAAGGCTTTGGAGAGGCTGCAGAAGAGGTTTGCCAGGATGCTGCCAGGATTAGAAGGTATAAGCTTTCAGGAGAGGCTGGACAAACTAGGATTGTTTTCTCTGGAATGGCGAAGACTGAGGGGAGACCTGATAGAAGTCTATAAAATTATGAGAGGCATAGATAGGGTTAACAGAGTTTTTTTCCCCAGAGTTAAAATCTCTAATACTAGAGGCATGCACTTAAGGTGAGAGGGGGAAAGTTCAAAGGAGATGTGAGGGGCAAGTTTTTTTACACAGAGAGTGGGAGGTGTCTGCAGCGCGCTGCCAAGGGTGGTGATGGAGGCAGATATGATGGGGGCATTTAAGGGTCTTTTAGGTAAGCACCTGAATATGCAAGGAATAGAAGGATATGGACCGAGGGCAGGCAGAGGGGATTAGTTTAATTTTGCGTCATGTTTGGCACAACATCGTGGGCCGAAGGGCCTGTCCCTGTGCTGTACTGTTCTATGTTCTATGTTAATTAAGAGCAGCTGCCACAATTGGGGAAAGATTAAGGAATCATTACAAGAGGGGGTTAGGAAGAAATAGTTATTTGCCTTGATCACTCTGTTCCCAGATGCCTGATTTCCCTCATTTCAACATTACGGCCTACACTCTTTCCAAATAAAATTTTTTCAAAATGAAATGCGCAAGAGCAAGTATAGCTGACAAAGAAATACTGTTAGATGTCCTTCCATGGCAGATTATGGTCCAATACCAGCATAACTCTTGTGTAGTTCTGGCCGTTAGACTGCACAGAAAGTAATTGAGAGCAAAATGTGTGTGATTTCAAGAAGAAATTCGATATAGCTCTTGGGTCTAAAAGGATCAAAGGGTATGGTGGGAAGGCGGAATCAGGATATTGAATTCGATGATCAGCCATGATGAAAATGAATGGCGGAACAGGCTCAAAGGGCAAAATAGCCCACTCCTGCTCCTATTTTCTCTGTTTCAATGATTAGAAATAAAGAGTGAGGTGCAGAAGAAGGTGCAAAAAAGATTTGCATGCATACTAACAGAACTGCAAGGTTATAACTATCAGAGGGGATTGAACAGTTCTAGAAAAGATAAGGATGAAGGGCACCTATTGGAAGTCTTTAAGATTAAGAAAAGGTTTGAGACAGTAAACATGGAAAAGATATTTCTCCTTGTGGGTTTTTTTAAAAAGGCGAGGGACATAAATATAAGATGATAACTCCAACAAGGAATTCAGGAGACTATTCTCAAAGTGGTAAGAATGTAACCATGACGATCACACGGAGCAGTTGAGGTGAATAGAACAAATGGAATGAAGTAGAAGATAGATTTTTTTGAATTCACTCACAAAACTGTTGGCAAGGTAAGCATTTATTGCCCGTCCCTAATTTCCCTTGAGAAGGTGCTGGGAGGTGAGCTGTGTGACTTGCTACGCTATTGCAGAAGCGTCAACACATTGCTGAGTGCTTGACGTCACATATCGGCTGAAAGAAGTAAGGACAACAAATCTACCCGATGAACCAGATGGGTTTTTCCAACTGTTCTTACCTCTTGTGGTCACCACTGCAGATAGCAGTATTGTTTTTAATTCCAGAATTAGCCGAAGATATGATCTGAATTTAAAGTCGTCGGCTGCTACGATGGGATTTGAACTCACATCACTATGTCTGTAGGTCAGGCCTCTGAATTATTATTATTCCAGTAACATACTGTGTTATTGCTCTCAGTAAGTAAGCACATGAGAAAGATATGAATAAAAGGTCATGTTAATAGGATTAGCTGAAATAGTGTGGGGGAATGCTCTGTGGAACATAACGCAAACATAGGCCTTTGCGTTGAGTAGTATCTGTGCTGTAAATTCGATTGTAGACCAAGAAGTCACGTGATAGCGTGACAACTTAAAGGGTCACATGACAGAAGCGTGGGAGTTCTCCCCGCAGCGCGTGCAGACTAGAAGCATGTAAGAGCTGCTCAAATGACTAAATAAGCTACCGCTATACATCCTTTGCCACCAATCTTTGGAAACCAGCATTTCTAAATGGGTGGCACGGTGGCACAGTGGTTAGCACTGCTGCCTCACAGTGCCAGGGACTCAGGTTCAAATCCCAGCTTGGGTCACTGTCTGTGTGGAGTTTGCACATTCTCCCCATGTCTGTGTGGGTTTCCTCTGAGTGCTCTGGTTTCCTCCCACACCCCAAAAAATGTGCGGGATAGGTAGATTGGCTATGCGAAATTGCCCCTTAGTGTCAGAGAGCTAGTAGAGTAAACAAGTAGGGTTATGGGGATAGGGCCTGGGTGGGATTGTGGTCGGTGCAGACCCGATGGGCTGAATGGCCTCCTTCTGCACTATAGGGGTTCTATATCTATATTCTATACATCTATGTAATAATTTTCACAATATTCATCACATATTGAGGATTATTCTTGCTATTTTGTCAACTACCTGTCACGTGGTTCCACAGAACTGTTTCAAAAAAGAACGAGGGAGTTATCCCCAGTGTCCTAGCCAATATATCCTCCAACCTGCACCACAAAGACATATTATTTGACTAACATTGCATTTTGAATTGTGGGAGCTTGCTGTCTGCAAACTGGGCACCTCCTGTCTACGTTAGAAGAGTGGCTACACTTCAGAAACACTTCACGAGCTGTAAAGTACTTTGGAATGTCCTGAAAGGTGTTATATGAATGAAATTCTTTCTCGAAGAAATGAAGATTTAACAACGCTGAATTTGGACTTTCGTCACCTGCATTTCAGGACCTCACACATCAAGGAAAAAACCTGATTAATTATTGGCATTCAAAAATGACCCATTTAGGAAGGAAATATATTAAATCAGGTTACCAACTGCGATATTCCTTAATGCACACACACTTGATAAGATAGCAACTGATCAAAGCACACATTCTGATCCATTATGAAGCCATTTGTCATATGGTTGCCAATTAAAGAGTCCATTTCGTAAGTTTTGCTACATGTCTATAATAAATGGCTGTCATTTCATGGCCTGCAAATTAAATTCAGCTGTTTCCCAATAATATTTCTGTGCTCTGCAGATTACAGTTGCAATAAGAAGCAGATACATCTGCTGGTGTAAATGAATCAAGTGTGACGGACCATCAAGTTGCAGGATCACAGAAATAAGTCAAAGGTTACGTTGAATATAAGGTTGTGCATGACTTAGCTAGCCAGTCACCATACTGAGTTTGTTATGAATGCAATATATCTTAGAGAAGGTGCAAAGGATGTTTGACGGAAGGTTTAAGGGACTTCAGTTTACATGGAGTGGACTGGAGAAGGTCAAATCTACCCCACTCCCCCACCCTCAGCTGCCCCCCTCCCCGCACCCAACATTGTCCTCCCCTGAACACGTGACACTCACCAAATGTCGAGGGTGGAAAGTTATAAAGAGGAGGTTATTTGAGCTGGAAGAGTTGTCAGGGTTTGGAACGCTCTATCTGAAAAGCTGGTGGAAGCTGATTCCATCTATAATTTTAAAAGGGAGTTGAATCGGTATTCGAGAGTGCGGAACTTATCAGGTTACAGACAAATGAGGGGCTGCGGGACTAAGCCCAAATGCTCTTTCAAGAACCAAGATACCAATGATGGGTGGATGAACTTGTTCTGCGCAGTGCAAGTTTCTATGATCCGATTCTATCATTAATGGTAGTTAAGCGATTCAGAATGAAATCAGGTTTATCATCACATCTTTTTATCCTTAAAAGTTAATAGCCGGGATTCTCCAATCTCGCCCGCGGCTGGGATTCTCCAGCCCCGCTGCTGTGAATGGAAATTATCCGAGCGCTAAATTCTCTGTTCTCGCTGGCAGTGGGAGTGGGGCATACAACATCAGAAAATTCCGATCAACCATAGAACCCCTACAGTACAGAAGGAGGCCATTCGGCCCATTGTGCCTGCACCAACAACAATTCCACCCAGGCCCCTATCCCTGTAACCCCAATATTTTGCTACTGAGTAGAAAAGGTAAATTTAGCCATTTCAATTATTCAATCTTCCGATTTAACCACATACAGAAGATGAAAGCATGTAATTTGTACCTGCTATGCAACAGTCTTTTAAGGAAAGCGTGAGTCAGTAAGGACACAAGAACGCACGCTACCTTAAAGAACAAAGAGAACAAAGAAAATTACAGCACAGGAACAGACCCTTCGGCCCTCCAAGACTGCACCGACCATGCTGCCTCACTGAACTAAAATCCCCTATCCTTCCGGGGCATAGGTTTAAGATGAGAGGAGAGAGATACAAAAGGGTCCAGAGGGGCAATTTTTTCACACAGTGGGTCGTGAGTGTCTGGAACAAGATGCCAGAAGCAGTAGTAGAAGCGGGTACAATTTTGTCTTTTAAAAAGCAATTAGACAGTTACATGGGTAAGATGGGTATTGAGGGATATGGGCCAAACGTGGGCAATTGAGACTAGCTTCAGGGTTTTAAAAAAAATGGTGGCATGGACAAGTTGGACAAAAGGGCCTGTTTCCATGATGTAAACCTTTATGGCTCTATGACCGTATCTCTCTATTCCCATCCTATTCATGTATTTGCCAAGATGCCCCTTAAAAGTCACTATCATATCTGCATCCACTACCTCCCCCGACAGTGAGTTCCAGGCACCCACCACCCTCTGTGTCAAAAACTTGCCTCGTACATCTCCTTTAAAACTTGCCCCTCGCACCTTAAACCTATGCCCCCTTGTAATTGACTCTTCCACCCTGGGAAAAAGTTTCTGACTCTCCACTCTGCCTATGCCCCTCATAATCTTGTAGACTTCTATCAGGTCGCCCCTCAACCTCCGTCATTCCAGTGAAAACAAACCAAGTTGCTCCAATCTCTCCTCATAGTTAATGCCCTCCATACCAGGCATTTCTCCATTCCCTCTCCGAAGCCTCCACATCCTTCTGATAGCGTGGCGACCAGAATTGAACACGATACTCCAAGTGCGGCCAAACTAAAGTTCTATAAAGCTGCAACATGACTTGCCAATTTTTAAACTCAATGCCCCAGCGATGAAGGCAAGCATGCTGTATGTCTTCTTGACTACCTTCTCCTCCTGCATTGCCACTTTCAGTGACCTATACACCCAGATCCCTCTGCCTATCACTACTCATAAGGGTAATTGTTAGTGTGATTTCCTTATTGTCTTAAAATTTAGACAAAGCATATTTTATGAGCTCTGCCTGCTGCTTCAGAACACATTGATTAAATATGCCTAATTTACATTGGTACGAATCTCCCTGACCATCTTTGTGCTCCAGGTTGCTCAAGGCATTAACTCAGTCCTATCTGGACGATAGGAATCCCAGGTAGGCATTCAGGGGAAAAGCAATCAGAATTAATATCGGTGCCCCAGTAATGTATTCAATGTCACCAAAGACCAATCTGAAGAGGCATGTACCCTAAGGCCATCCCTCATCACGATCCCACACCAGATTTATTCAGCAAGTCTACAGCATAGGGTTCAAAATGCATCTAATTTGATTTTCTGTGTTGTCGTGAATGTACCTCTGCAGTATTCTTCAGCTAGTCACTGTGGTAAAATTATTACATTAGCTTGCATTATATCAGTCTTCATGTGTCGTAATTTTAATTCAATCTCCATGCCCCGTCATCCATAACACACGAAGTGTTCTTATTGCTATTGTTTGGATGCACAACTTGATAGCTGCGATATGTTAAAGTATTCACATTTCTCAGTCTTGATCTTTCTGTTTTAGAGGATAATATTAATAATGAAGAACAATATAATCATATTTTAAATATGTCAAATGTTAATATGCAGGTAGCATGACTAAATAAAAATGCATAAGTCATTTGTAAAGAAGCTCAGTGAAGTTATTAAAATTGAGACTTTTCAAAGGGACACACTAACGTGTACCGTAATAGAAACTGGCCGAATAACTTTGTGATTAAATATTCTGAGATGTGTCATCTTAGTAGAGTATCAGCTTCACTTCAACAACTTCAGATGATTAGCTCTACCCCACCTCGACCCCTATCTTTTCATTTTATTTAATTTTTAACTGTTCTCTAACTTTTATTTCTTTATTGTCCTTCTTTATTTTTCTTCTTCCACCCCCACTCTTTCCCCCTATTTTATCCCTCCTTTTCTTACTTTTCTTCCCCTTTGCTTCCCTTTCCCCCCTTTTTCTCAATTTTACCTCTCTCCTACCCATCTCCCCCCTTCCACCACATCTTCAGCTGTCTCAGTTTACCCTCTTATTTCAGCTTCTCTGCCGTTTGGCCATTCACACCTTCTATTCTCTCTATGGACTGCCATTAGCACCTCTTAACCTTTCCCCTTGTTTTTGTGGCGATGGCTCATCTTTCATTCCCTCACCCTGCAGTATAAATATCTCCCACTTCCTATGCCTTTTAGCTTTGACAAAGGGTCATTTGGATTCAAAACATCAGCTGTTTTCTCTCCTTACAGATACTGCCAGACCTGCTGAGATTTTCCAGCATCTTCTCTTTAGGTATCAGCTTCACTATGTTGGTAGGACTGCTACCTGATTCGGAAGGACTTGGGTTCAAGCTCTGCACCTGAAATACTGTGAACAGTTTCGGCCACCTTATCTATGGAAAGATATACTGGCATTGGAGGCAGTCCAGAGAAGGTTAATCTTGTTCTTGATCTTAATCTTGAAGTTTGATCTTGGGTATGGAGAGATTTTCTTCTGAGGAGAGGTCGAGTATGTTGGGGCCTGTACTCATTGGAGTTTAGAAAAATGAGAGGCGACCTTATTGAGACGTATAGAATTCTCAGGTGGCTTGACAGTGTAGGTGCTGAGCAGTTATTTCCCCTTGTGGGACAGTCCATGACCAGAGAGCAAAATCTCAGATTAAGGGGTTGTCCATTTAAAACAGAGGTCAGGAGGAATTTCTCCTTTCTGCCAGTAGTGCATTCTGGGATTTTTTACCGTAAAGGGCTGTGGAAACTGGGTCGGTAAGACCATAAGATATAGGAGCAGAATTAGGCCATTCGGCTCATTGAGTTGTGTTAAGTATGTTCATGGCTGAGATCGACAGATTTTTAATCAGTAAGGGAATTAAGGGTTATGGGGTTAAGGTGGGACAGTGGATCTGAGGATTATCATATCAGATTAGTTGTGATCTCATTGGATGGCGGAGCAGACTCAATGGGCTGAATGGTCTACTTCTGCCCCTACATCTTACGTTCTTATGGTCTAAGCTCCTGTGAACACGGGCAAATACTTTCAATTGATATTTCAGTATTAGATGTGGAAGTGTTCAGATTATCAGAGGAGCTTCATTTTCCCATGTAAGATGAGTAAACAAGACCTCAGTGTCCGCTCAGGTGGACTTAAAAAAAAATCCCGAGAGATAGGTCAAAAGATCAGTGAATTCTCCACATGATCCTCCAAATATCTTTCCTCCAAGAAACACAAATGACTAGACGTTGATTCATTTGTGGTGTGTGGGATCTTGCCAAGTGCAAATTGCCTACCCTGTTTGACTACATCCATCAATGACAATCTGTTCCAAAGCTTAACTAACAGTTCCCAGAAACAACAGATCTGGGGTTACAGAGAAATCCTTTGAACTTTTCAAGGTGTGTCCATTTTATCCCTGAGGTCATGTGGCTTATCCCTTCAGTTCTTTTTCTATGTATAAAATATACTCCCATTCCTTGCTTTTTCCCCGAAAAACAATGGGTGCAATTCTCCCAAAAAAATTTGAAGTGTTGAATTTGTATAAAAACTGAAGTAAATCCCGTTGGTTTTTTTCAGCAGGATTTTCAAAAATAGTCTCCCGCACTCTGAGCACCACAGAGGGCCCAAGCATGAATTTCATTAAAAATCATTGATGGGAACCTATTCCCGCTGGAGAGGCCGGCAGCATAGCGCTGAGCGGGCCACTGCGCATGCACCGATCTGCCAGCGCTGAGATCGGCACATGCACAGTAGCCCCGCACTGCCAGCCTCCCGATTGCTGGCCAACTCGATCGCTGGCCAGCCCCACAACCCCGCATCGCTGGCCGTGAATTTGAATTCTTAAACTCATGTTATCAGCTTTATTAATCCATGCCACTGGAAAACATTGATATTGTGCCTAATGTATCCCATATTTAAAAATTTATCACTGCCGTCGACTTGAAATTCAACATCTGCGGGGTGTCAAGTGGATAGTAGAGGATGTGTCAGCACATTAAACGTCCCAGACAGTCCCTTCCTTATGTTGGCTCCAGTGGATAGGAAAATCGGGCATCAACTTTAATGGGTGGGCGAGCCACAACTGCGCCCTTACCAAGTTTAAATTTCATCACTTGCAATCCCAACTACTTCTACAGTGTTCCAAAATGTATACAGTGAAGCCGACAACCATGCAAACTCAAAGAGCAAGGCGATGGCTAGAGTGACTCATAGGCAGGCAATCTGAACAGCGCTGTTCTGTCATCTTAGTTCCCGCTTGGTGCTTTGATCCACTGTATAATCTACTGTCAAACAGCACCACTGCACTAGAACAGGAGTCTGCCAAGCAAAATTCCAAATATTTCTCTTTGTTTACGAGACTAACTTTTGACAAGGGTTGCTGGAGGAAGATAGACCAGGTCCCTGGTGGGGGTATTATCAGTTTCTAAGCCTAAGCTTTGATATGATCTTTTAGAAACCTGGCAGGCAATGCCACTAGTGTCATCTGTCTGCATAATTAAGCTTTGACTTCATTTCTAGAGGACGCAGAGAGAGGAGACAAGTGGAATAGATAGCTTATTATACCGAGCTCTGACACATATTTTGGTAGCTGACAAGTGGACCACATGTGTCATTGTCTGTTTACAAGACTAAGTTTTGACTTATGTGTTATTTTGCTGATGACACAAAGATTGGAGGGGTAGAAAGTAGTGAGATGCGAGCATAACATTATTAAGAGACATTGATAGATTGTAAGTGGACACAACTACATAGCAGGTGGATTTCGATGCAGTTATGTATGAAGTCATCTATGTTCGACCAAAAAAAAAGGATATCCGAGTGCCATTTAAAAGGAGAAACAATGGAGGACAAGAGAGATATCAGGGGTCATGTACGCTGATCATTAAAATGTAGTTTGTCTAACAAAATAATCAAAAAAGCTCATGGATGTTTTCTTTTTTAACGAGACGGCTCAAATATAGAAGTGAATCTTGCTGCGTATTTATAAAGTCCTGGTCAAACCTTATCTGCAAAACTATATAGAGTACCCTTGGAATATACTGACCATGGATTGAGCGCACAACTGATTGACTGGAGGATGTTACCAGTGCTCTCATAGTTAGAGATTACATAAACTATGTTTTCTCAACTCTAAAAGGTTAAGGGATGGTCTGGTTAAGGCTTGAAGGAATTTGAAATGAATAGTTAGGGTAACTGTATGCATAATTTTCTGTCTATTAAATAACCACCGTGCCATCTTAGTCCAATGATAACAATTAGATTTTATCTAACCTATACATCTTGGGACACTAAGGGACAATTTTGACCCGCACATCTTTGGATTTTGGGAGGAAACCGGAGCACCCAGGGGATACCCTCACAGACATGGTGAGAACATGCAAACTCCACACAAACCCAAGACCAGAATTGAACCCGGGTCCCTGGCGCTGTGAGGCAGCAGTGCTAACTACAGTGCCAGCATGCTGCCCCACACCTGCATAATGATTTACACAGTATACTCTCTGCATTTTACCTTGCATGTTCTGCTTCTGTTTATAAACATTGATAATGAAGGAACAACTGAACACTTTGTTGAGTGGCTTGCAAGAAATGTTTTTTGCTGGGGGAGATAGGCTAAGACGAAGAGACTTAAGATCATCACCAGGCATTTGGGCAGAGAAGTTAGGAAATGTATCTTCATAGGGAGGGCTGGACTTTGCAGGGGTTTGGTGGTGGGGGTGGAGTGGTGGGCTCATCTACCTTCCCCAACTAAAAGACAAAGTCCGTTCAGCAGTAATAAGAAACTGTGAGCCCGAACAACAAGGAAAGTGTGGGACTTTCGTGCCTATGTTTGGGGGGGCAACGGGGGGTGGAAGGTGGACACCAATGCGTTAATGGCATTCTCCCCCAAAGAGAATACCCCATCCCTTCCTGCGCTTCTCAAAATATTTTGGAAAGGATGGGCTGCCACATCCTCCTGCCTGCCCATGTGTGATGGCATGGACAGCGCTTTTAGACAACTCAATTAATCCGTAATTATTTATTTACATATGGCTGACAGGCCACCAATTTTTGCACCTGCTCGATATTATGGGGGCAGCACGGGGTGGGTGAAAGGATGGTGGGCTAGCCAACCCCCATAAATTATGTTCTCACCCACTGAAAACAAGCCCACTTGAGGGGCCTTACAATCCAGCCCAAAGCCTCCATCAAGAAGTCGGGTCAAGGCTTCCTGGCTGTCATCTCCTGCAATAGCTGTGGAGTAAGTGCTGGGAAGCTGTTTATAGGACGCTCCCCAGTGATTGGCACGATTAAGTTCGGCCGTGGCAGGCTAATCAGAGGGAGGTCGCCATGGGTGCAGCATTATGCTTATGGACATCAAAATATTTGTCAATGAGGCTCGAGATTCGGTCAGAAATTATGCCGGAGCCATCAGGGCGATTCAGTCCATTTTTCTCACCAGAGCCAACACTATGGTGCCACGGTGGCACAGTGGTTAGCACTGCTGCCTCACAGTGCCAGGGACCCAGATTCCTGGTTTGAGTCACTGTTTGTGTGGAGTTTGTACGTTCTCCCCGTGTCTGCGTGGGTTTCCTCTGGGTGCTCTGATTTCCTCCCACAATCTGAAAGACGTGCTGGTTAGGTGCATTGGCCATGTTAAATTCTCCCTCAGTGTATCCGAACAGGTGCCGGAGTGTGGCAACTGGGGAATTTTCACTGTAACTTCATTACAGTGCTAATGTAAGCCTACTTGTGGCACTAATAAATTAAAATTAAAAATTTTGCCAGATTCTGGTAAGATCACCCCCTATAATAATTTTATTGTTAAGCATAAAACTACATAGTTGTGACTGCTGAGTGAATTTGGCCTGTTCCCTTGTAAATATTTTAAGATATTATTATTGTCAATGTCCATTAATTGCTTCTGTATTCAAGAAGGATCTGATGTTTTTACTCTATAAAATTGCAAATCTACAGCCATGCCATGTGTGTGCTAAAACACAAGCATGCTAATACATACATATAATGTAGATGAAATTATGTGGGGGTTCTTCTGTTGTCTATCACAACTTTAGCAGAAATGTTTGCAAAAACTTCAGTAAAACAATGTAAACATAATTTATGTCCAAGCTTTGACTTCGTGGTAAAAATGGATGTAGTTTCAAGAGTCACCCCATTAATTTAAGTGCTTGCTTTAGTTTGATGTCCATGAGTGACATTTTGAAAGAAATGCTGGAATGTCTGAGCTGATATATTTTAGTTAAGATGTTACAACAAGGATCCATTTGTCCTCTCATGGATATAAAAAATGTCATAGCAGTATTTGATGAGAGGGAGAATGAGGCCATGGGCAATATTCAATGCCCAACTTTTTAAAAATTCATTCATGGGGTGTGGACATCACTGGCTGGGCCAGTATTTATTGCACTACCCTAATTGCCCTTGAACTCAGGGCATTCAAGAGTCAACCACGTTGCTGTGGGTCTGGAATCACATGTAGGCCAGACCGGGTAAGGGGAGGAAAATTCCTTCTCTAAAGGACATAGCGAACTGGATGGGTTTTTATGGATTTGTGCCTGCAAAGGGATCTGCATTGCTGGTGGCCAGATGCGGGCTGAAGTCGGGCCAGCTGACTCAGGGAGAAGTGGAGAGGCAGCCACAGGGACAGCTGGGTGTGGAGATAGACTTTTTAATAGGCCTGCCCCATTGCCTTGTGAATTTATCCCAGTGGAAAATCAAGCATAAAGGTTTTCTTGCACTCAGCTCTCACACCCACTTCACCTTCCAAATGCTCCACATACACCATCCATGCCACTTCATGCCGCTCGTCCATCCCCTATGACTCCAATGCCTCCTATTCCAAACACGGTTATTCCATCACTCCCGTATAGCCCATTATGCCCCCTATGCCAAGCACGGACAATTACATGCCCATTGACCCACTGTACACTTTCTAGAACCAATAAACACCATAGTGAGTAGTGGTATCGATAACTTTCTCCTATTCTTGAAAAGAAACAACAGGGCCAATTTCATAAAAGTGCCAACCTACCAGGCCGTTTGAAGTTTCAAAAACCACAAACCCTTGAAACCACTTAACCCATGTGAACAAAGATTGTTAAACTGACCACAGAGATCAGGGAGCCTTAGTCGTCAATAGAATAATGTTTCCTCTGGGGAGCAACTGTTTTAATATTCTAATTGCTGTCTGGGCTCTCATCTAAGCATACATAATGAGACTTGATGAGTCATTCTCTGCCACATTCCAATTGTTTTCCTCACTACCCAGTGATGACGCACAGAACAAATTTCATGAATGTGTTCTCTTATTAACTTAACGGATGGAAAATCATGAAATAAATGATGAGGCAGTGCAGGATTGGGTGAAAATTTCCAATCTCTACACCCCCATTGGATGGGATACCACACAGAAGCATTCATTTGTCAACTGTTCCAATTCTTACAAAAATCTTGAATTTGCAAAGGGGAGATGTGGAAGCTTAGCTTGTGGGGATTTGCGATCTTCTGACAGAGAGATGGTAACACCTTAAATGTTTCACTCGAACACAACATACACTTTCAAAGTCATTCAATTAGTAGTGAATCAGTCTAGGTACAAAATAGCACTAACCAAATTAACATAATAAGAACATAAGAACTAGGAGCAGGGGTAGGCCATCTGGCCCCTTGGGCCTGCTCCACCATTCAATAAGATCATGGCTGATCTTTTTGTGGACTCAGCTCCACTTACTTGCCCGCTCACCATAACCCTTAATTCCTTTACTGTTCAAACATTTATCTATCCTTGCCTTAAAAACATTCAACGAGGTTGCCTCAACTGTTCACTGGGCAGGGAATTCCACAGATTCACAACCCTTTAGGTGAAGAAATTCCTCCTCAACTCAGTCCAAAACCTGCCCCCCTTATTTTGAGGCCATGCCCCCTAGTTTTAGTTTTACCTGCCAGTGGTAACAACCTCCCTGCTTCTACCATATCTATTCACTTCATAATATTATATGTTTCTATAAGATCTCCCCTCATTCTTCTGAATTCCAACGAGTATAGTCCCAGTCTACTCAGTGTCTCCTCATAAGCCAACTGTCTCAACTCCGGAATCAACCTAGTGAATCTCCTCTGCACCTCCTCCAATGCCAGTGTATGCTTTCTCAAGTAAGGAGACCAAAACTGTACACAGAAGTCCAGGTGTGGCTGACCAGCACCTTATACAGCTGTAACATAACCGCCTTGTTTTTTAAACTCCATCCCTCTAGCAATGAAGGACAAAATTCCATTTGCCTTCTTAATTACCTGCTGCACCCGCAAACCATCTTTTTGCCATTTATTGCAAGCCAACTTTTTGTGATTCATCTTATTAGCCATATTGTAATCAAATGTGTGTTTTAAAAAACATGACCTCCAAAGGATTTCTTTTTCCGATTATTAAAAATAAGGATACCTGTTAAAGAGTACGATGTAGTGACGGCTATCGATTCACTCGCAATGGAGGATCCACAGTTTGATTCGACCAAATGCCCTTTCACAGAGACGAGGGGAGACTCTGGCTGATGCAATGCAACTTTTAGAGGTGTAATCCCACTGAATTGGACCGATGAGAGGCAGCCAACGTAGCCCTCTGTGTTCGCCCTCAGTATCTCTTTATCTAGATTATCGTTGTCTGAAACATAAATTAAACATTGTGCGCAATTAGTCAGTTGCAAGACATGATAAAAGTTGACAATAGGCTAATTAAGCACAAATTAACACCTATAACTGCCCACACATTATTTATCAAAATCAGCCACAATCTGCATCAGAATGCTTTATTTATTGAATCTATACGATCACCCCACACGTGATGAAATTAGCTGTTACAAATTTTTAACTAAATGCAATTATTATAATCCATTTTAAACCAATTCGTAAATTATTCATGCACTTTGTCATTCCTTCCATCGATTCACTCCACATCCTAAGTGCAAAGTGCATCTAAAAATTGATTGTTAATTAGACTTAAGGGAGAATAGAAAATGTTGAAGTCAATTTTTCACAGGCTGCAGTCCCTTAATTGTAAATTCATCAGAATTTTAATCAAAGTTGCCTGTGTGTCATCCTAACTTTCTCACTGACGTCCCTAGACCATTGGCAGGAGAAACTCATTACTATCAGGAGAGCATTTATCACCAAGTTTACTGCCAGAAGATCAATACTGAAAGTCATAAGTCTCCTGGGAATCCAACATTACTGTTTCAAAGGCTCTGGATTTCGGGGGTTCTGTTGTCGAGACTCGATGAGAGTCCTGAATCCACACTTGGCAGCGAGGAATGCAAACTTATGAATGGATAAATTAGGAGCAGGAGGAGGCCACTCGGCCCGCTCAAGCCTGCTCCACCATTCATGGCTGATCTGATTGTTACCACACTCTTGTAGTGTGGCAAACCCAGGGCGTGTGGGCTGCAGCAGGAGAGGAATGAATGGAAAGGGTTAAACAGACAGCCTGACTATAGTATTCACACTCACTGTGGGCGGACACGACAAATTACCATATCCGAGACAGCACTAACACAGTCACACCCTGGGTGAGATCTTTCCAAGGTTACAGCAACAATAAGAGAATAGATATCTTATCAAGGCTCCACAATGTCTAGAGGAGCCATTGTTCCTCTGGAAAACTAATCAAGTATCAGGGAGATGGGACAATTAACACAGCATCAAAATTGGTTTGGCAAACACAACGCTTTGATATTGTAAACAGGTAGACAGGATAGGTCCAGAAAATGATTAAAGCTAAAGCACACAGGACAATGGAACTGTATAATGTGATCAAAAACAGAACTGTAACCAATTTAAAGTAACAATCTGATGACCTAATCAAATTGTAGCACTTTCTAACACGAAAAAGTATAAGAATTCTGTAGGAACCCATGGTTAGCAGAGTGGAGATTAAGGATAGTTATTCAGCCTGACAAGAGGTGGGTCGTGGTATTTCAAATGGATTGATGCTGTGATCTCAGATGATCACCTATATACACAGGCAATTTGGACTTGGAATCGCAAATCAGAAGTACAAGTTCAAACATTTTGGGTGTGACCAAATTTGGGGGTTAGTTAGTACTGAGGAATTATAGATGGAATTTTTCCATCCCACCTGCCACGGGAACCATAGCAGGCGGGACAGGATCACACAAAGGTCCGCTGACCTCGGGCGGGATTTTCCTGTCTTGGGGCGAGTGTGGCCGGAAAATCCAGCCCTATATGTCAAAATACAAAACATCGATAAACTTACAGAATGAGCATGCAATTGACAAATTAATTTCAAAGTAGATAAATGTGAAGTCGTGCACTTTGGCATAAAGAATAAGAAGGCTACTTATTACTTGGGCATTAAGTGAAAATGGGGTAAAGGACAAAGGAATTTAGTGGTAGAGATGAACACAATCAAAAATAGTGATCCAGGTTAATGAAGCCATACAAACAAGCAAAGGGGTTCATTTCCAGAGGAATAGAATTGAAAAACAGTGGAGCTATGTTAAGCCTGTATTGAACTTGGTTTGGAAATAGTTGGAGTACTGTGCACAGCTATCATCTCCAGATTATCAAAAGATGCACTAGAGAAGGTGAAAAAAATGAAGCACAAGGCTGATATGAGAACTGTGAGAACAGGCTAATCAGGAAAGGCTGAACAAGCTAAGCTCTTGTCTACAGAAGATGAAAGCTGGGAGGTTGACCTAATTGAATTATGAAACGGTTTGATAGACATAGATAAATGTTTCTACTTATGGAGGAATCCAAAAACAAAGTAGATAAGTAAAGATCATCACTAATAAGGAATTTAGGATAAATTACATTACCCATACAGTGGCAAGAAGGTGGGGGTTTCCCATTGATCCCAGCGGGGATGTGCCATCAGCAGGGCGAAGATCTCGTCGCTGTGAAGAGCCAAAAGATTTCACCCACGATCTTCTTCTTCAGTTTTGTGCCAGAATAAAGGTCTGATCCACAGCTTCATGACCTCCACCATGAATAGGGCAAAGAACTGGGCCCAGAATCCACACCAGCTAAAACGGGGACTGAACCCCTCACTGCTGGCACCAGTGTGATCCACACCAGCTGTCAAGCCATCTGAGCCATCCTGTCCCTCCTAGGAGTCTGAGTTGCCATGGCAGCATGGACTCTCTGACATGCATGTTGCAGTCTGGAGCTATGCATTGTGATAATAAGAACGTAAGAACATAAGAACTACGAGCAGGAGTAGGCCATCTGGCCCCTCCAGCCTGCTCCGCCATTCAATAAGATCATGGCTGATCTTTTTGTGGACTCAGCTCCACTTACCCGCCCACTCGCCACAACCCTTAATTCCTTTACTGTTCAAAAATTTATCTAACCTTGCCTGAAAAATATTCAATGAGGTAGCCTCAACTGCTTCACTGGGCAGGGAATACCACAGATGCACAACCCTTTGTGTGAAGAACTTCCTCCTCAACTCAGTCCTAAATCTGCTTCCCCTTATTTTGAGGCTATTTTAGTTCTAGTTTCACCCGCCAGTGAAAACAACTTCCCTGCTACAATCTTATCTATTCCCTTCATAATATTATATGTTTCTATAAGATCTCCCCTCATTCTTCTGAATTCCAATGAGTATAGCCCCAGTCTACTCAGTCTCTCCTCATAAGCCAACCCTCTCAACTCTAGAAGCAACCTAGGGAATCTCCTCTGCACCCCCTCCAGTGCCAGTATATCCTTTCTCAAGTAAGGAGACCAAAACTGTACACAGTGCTCCAGGTGTGGCCTCACCAGCACCTTATACAGTTACAACATAACCTCGCTGTTTTTAAACTCCATCCCTCTAGCAAGAAGGACAAAATTCCATTTGCATCCTTAATTACCTGCTGCACCTGCAAACCAACTCCTTGAGATTCCTGCACAAGGACACCCAGCTCCCTCTGCACAGCAGCATGCTGCAATTTTTTGCCATTTAAATAATAGTCCATTTTGCTGTTATTCCTACCAAAATGGATGACCTCACATTTACCAACATTGTACTCCATCTGCCAGACCCTTGTCCACTCACTTAGACTATCTATATCCCTTTGCAGACTTTCAGCGTCCTCTGCGCACTTTGCTCTTCCACCCATCTTAGTGTCATCTGCGAATTTTGACATGCTACACTTGGTCCCCAACTCCAAATCATCTTTGATAGGGGCTCCAATTTTCTTTCTATCATACGGCTAATCAGTAATCTCTCCTGTTCATACCGAGTGCCTTTGGTGGGTGTTGTCAGGATTTACAAGTTGATACTCAACCCATTTCGTCACATTACGAATGCACCTTCCTTGGTCATTGATGCGCGATATATCACACGAGAGGCAGGATGTACTCGGGAAATAAAGGCTTTTATTGCCAACAATAACAGAGCTACTATATACAGTATACGATCCCAGACTAAAGGGTCACCAGGCAGAGCAGTGACCTTTATACCTCTCCCAGGAGGCGGAGCCAACTGGGGTGTACCATAGGACTATATTAACAGGTAGAACAGCCCAACCCTAACCCCAACAGTAACATATCTACAGACTCATAGTACTGGCCAGACCATGGCTCAGCACTACCTGGTGGGAACCAACAATGGTTCACCACATTCACCCCTCCTTTGAAAACAAAGGCCGGCGGGGTACAAAACACAGAACAATTGATCATCTGTCTATAAGTTCAAACGGTCTGGGGGACCGCACCGTCGCTGTGACCTCCTCAACACCGGCGATGACAGCGGTTCAGGCAATCGCGGTGACGTTCTCTCCAAGGCGGTGTCCAGCGACTCCTCCAGTTCCTCACGGGCCGGTAGACCACGAGGTGGTGACAATCCGCTGAACTCGGGCACGCCTTGAAGTGGCAACCATCTCCTGGACTCAGGCAAGCTGTACACGGGAGTAAGAGGGTTAAGTGGTGGTCCCGATACTGCCCGCGCCGTGTCAGGAGGGGAAATAATGGTTGGGGGGTCCCTAACAGGAGGTGTGGGAGCGACAGGGGTTTCCAAGCCCCCTGCTGGCGCCAGATCTCGAATCGAGACCGTGTCCTCTCGCCCGTCAGGATATGCCACGTAGGCATACTGAGGGTTGGCGTGGAGGAGATGGACCTGTTCAACCAAAGGGTCGGACTTGCGGGTCCTAACATGCTGCCGCAGGAGGACAGGTCCTGAGTACGTCAACCAAGACGGTAATGAGGTCCCAGAGGAAGACTTCCGAGAGAATGCAAACATTCTCTCATGAGGAGTAGCGTTGGTTGCCGTACACAGGAGTGAGCGTATGGAGTGGAGCGCATCAGGGAGTACCTCTTGCCAACGGGAGACTGGAAGACCTTTAGACCTCAACGCCAGTAAGACAGCCTTCCAGACTGTAGCATTCTCTCATTCGACCTGTCCGTTACCCCTTGGGTTGTAGCTCGTGGTTCTACTAGAGGCAATCCCATATGAGAGCAGGTATTGCCTCAAGTCATCGCTCATGAACGACGAGCCCCTATCGCTGTGGATATAACAGGGGTAACCGAACAGGGTGAAAAGATCACGAAATGCCTTGATAACCGTGGCAGCGGTCATATCAGAACAGGGAATGACAAAAGGGAATCGTGAGTACTCATCAACCACATTGAGGAAGTACATGTTCCGATCTGTCGAGGGAAAGGGGCCCTTAAAGTCCACACTCAGTCTTTCGAAAGGACGAGTGGCCTTAATGAGGTGTGCCCTGTCAGGTCGGTAGAAGTGCGGTTTGCATTCCGCGCATACCCGGCAGCTTCTGGTTATGGACCTGACATCCTCCACCGAGTAGGGTAGATTCCGGGCCTTTATGAAGTGGTAGAGCCGAGTGACCCCCGGAAGGCAGAGGTCATTGTGGAGAGCCTGCAATTGATTCTCCTGCACACTAGCGCATGTTCCACGCGACAGGGCATCTGAGGGCTCGTTGAGCTTCCCTGAACGGTACATGATATCATAATTGTAGGTGGAGAGTTCGATTCTCCACCTCAAGATTTTATCATTCTTGATCTTACCCCGTAACGTGTTGTTGAACATGAACGCCACGGACCGCTGGTCCGTGAGCAGAGTGAACCGTTTTCCCGCCAAGTAATGGCGCCAATGTCGAACGGCCTCCACAATGGCCTGGGCCTCCTTTTCCACCGGCGAATGTCGAATTTCAGGGCCTTGGAGGGTGCGAGAGAAAAAGGCGACGGGCCTGCCCGCCTGGTTAAGTGTGGCGGCCAGGGCGAAATCAGATGCATCACTCTCCACCTGGAAGGGGATGGACTCATCGATAGCGTGCATCGTGGCTTTCGCGATGTCGGCTTTTATTCTTGCAAAGGCTAAGCGAGCCTCTGTTGCTAGGGGAAAAGAGGTAGACTTGATGAGCGGACGGGCTTTGTCCGCGTAATTGGGAACCCACTGTGCATAGTATGAGAAAAAGCCTAAACATCTTCTCAGTGCTTTGATGCTAGTGGGCAGGGGGAGTTCGAGGAGGGGACGCATACGGTCTGGATCAGGGCCAAGGACCCCGTTTTCCACCACGTATCCAAGGATAGCTAGGCGGCGTGTGCGAAATACACACTTCTCCCTGTTGTAGGTCAGATTCAGGCGAGATGCAGTGCGTAAGAATCTAAGCAGGTTGGCATCGTGGTCCTGCTGGTCATGGCCACAGATGGTGACGTTATCCAGGTACGGGAAGGTAGACCGCAGCCCGTTCTGGTCCACCATTCGGTCCATAGCACGCTGGAAGACCGAGACCCCATTCGTGACACCAAAAGGAACCCTTAAAAAATGGTACAGGCGACCATCCGCCTCAAAGGCCGTGTATTGTCGGTCCTCTGGGCGAATGGGGAGCTGGTGATAAGCAGATTTTAAGTCGATGGTGGAGAACACCCGGTACTGCGCAATCTGGTTGACCATGTCAGATATGCGCGGGAGGGGATATGCATCCAGCTGCGTGTATCTGTTAATGGTCTGACTATAGTCTATGACCATCCGGGGTTTGTTCCCATTCTTAACCACCACGACTTGCGCTCTCCAAGGACTAGCGCTAGGTTGGATGATCCCTTCCTTGAGGAGCCGCTGAACTTCAGATCGAATGAAGATCCGATCCTCAGCGCTGTAACGCCTGCTCTTTGTTGCGATGGGCTTGCAGCCTGGCATGAGATTCTGGAATAGGGAGGGTGTGGTAATCCTAAAGGTTGAGAGACTACATGTGGAGCGCGTTGGGCAATTTAGAGGCTGCGGGTCTCCCACTGAAAGCGGAGGGAGTGGCCCATCGTACTGCAGGGTTTCACGGTGTCCGGGTGAATGAAGCTTCACGGTGTCCGGGTGAATGAAGCTCTCCATGCTCCCGCTGTCAAACAAACAATAAATCTGGCGTCTGTTTACCTGTATGTCCATCATGGACTTGTTGAGTCTGTGAGGCTTGGCCTGGTCCAGGATGATCGACGCCACCGTTGGTTCGTGGGTGCAACTGCAGGCAGCTGAGATGGTTGATGACGACCCCTGCTGGTCATTCGCGGTCAGTGCTGACCAAAATGGCTGCCCCTATAGGTCGCACGTGGACGATGGCGCCAAAACCTGCGGCCCCTGCAGGTCGCACGTGTCTTGCGATTCCGTTGTTTGGAATGGCGACATTTTGGAATCGCACGTGGTAGAAGACCTTGAAGATGCAGAAGACAAGGAGGCCGACTCCAGGGAGTCACACGCCGCACTGCTGTTCTTTGATGGAGGTTTGGACCGGGATACTTTGGAATAATGCCCCTTCTTGCCGCAGGCAGAGCACAACACCGCTTTAGCTGGACATCGCTGCCGAGGGTGTTTCACCCCCCCACAGAAGTAACACTGCGGGCAACCTGGAGCTGCTGCCGTTGTCAGGTCCGAGGCTGGGAACGCAATCGCGCAGTTTTTCGGTCCCGCTGAATAAAGTGGAGTCTGCGACTGCCCCTGCCACACTGTCTCCACGCGGTCGTCAGGGTACATCTCCAGACATTTGGAGGCCCTTTCTAGAGCGTCAGCTAACTCTATGGTTTTAGCGAGATCGAGGTTACCTTGCTCCAACAGCCGAAGGCGGATGTACGACGAGCCGATTCCCGCCACGAACGCATCTCGAACTAGGTCACTCATGTACTGGGCTGCCGACACTGACTTGCAGTTGCTGGCTCTGGCTCGCTGCTGAAGCTCGCACGCGTACTGTTCCGTCGTTTCGCCGGGCTGCCGCCGTCGAGTGGCTAGAAGGTGTCGAGCATGGATCTCATTCGGCGGTTTGTTGTATCACTTCTTGAGAAGCTCGAGGGCCCCTTTGTAGTCGGTGGCCCCACGGATCGCTAAGTTTACAGCGTCGCTTACCCTCGCGTGGAGGACCCGGAGTCTGTCGGCGTTGTCGGTGACCGCTGTGGAGGCGTCGAGGTAATCTTGGAAACACTTCAACCAGTGGTCGAAAGTGTTCGATGCCCCCGCCACATGTGGGTCCAACGTAAGCCGTTCGGGTTTAAGCATTTGCTCCATGTTTTCTTTTGATTTTTTTTCAAAAAGAAGAATTTACTTGTTGGCAATAAAATTGATGCGCGATATATCACACAAGAGGCAGGATGTACTCGGGAAATAAAGGCTTTTATTGCCAACAATAACGGAGCTACTATATACAGTATACAATCTCAGACTAAAGGGTCACCAGGCAGAGCAGTGACCTTCATACCTCTCCCAGGAGGCGGAGCCAACTGGGGTGTACCATAGGACTATATTAACAGGTAGAACAGCCCAACCCTAACCCCAACAGTATCATATCTACTGACTCATAGTACTGGCCAGACCATGGCTCAGCACTACCTGGTGGGAACCAACAATGGTTCACCACAGTCATCAAGTCTTGGGGCGGGATTTTCTGGCCCCAAGATCGGAAAATTCCACCTGAGGGCAACGGAGCTTTGCATGTTCCCCCCGTCCCCCACTCCACCCTACTCTCCCTGCCCACTATGATTCCCATGGCGGGTGGGACAGGAAGATTCCACCCCTGGAGTGGGAATTGACCTGGGAGCTTCCGCTTCGGAGGCAGGGATGCTACCCACCGTGTCTAAGGACGCTATCCATATATGTTGTTATTGTTCTTTATATCATGTGCATGGCTTTGCCTTCTACATGATGCTTCCAATGAACTAAACGGACATTGACTGGTGTCTATATTACATCTGTATTATAGTACTGAAGAAAATGAATAGGTAATTGTGAGTGCCTGTAAGGATAATTCAGTGACTGTCAGGAGGTAATAACACATAGTGGAAATGAAGTCCTGCCACAGACTAGATGAAGAATGCTTGAACAGTTCATCAGCTGAAAAACTGCAAAATTCTGGAAAACTGAAATGAAAATGGAGAATGCTGTTGTATTTTGTGTCATGGTTTATCAAGCTTGAAATATGTTACATCCTCGAAATGCATTCCAACCCTCTGGTGTTCTCTAAGATATAAATGGAACTTGTGGATGTGTGCAATATTCTGCAGTTTTCAGTAAGCTGTTGTCTTATGGACAGGGGAAGATGGCCAGAGGACATCGCAATTGAATTCTGTGATTGGAAGTGAGGTGGTATTATGTTTTGATTTAACTGCATGATGTTGGACTTTGTTTTTCTGCATATTACAGGACACTATCATACCCTGTAGCATGCTGGAATACAATGCTGGAGAGAAATGAGAACTTTGGAATTGAAATGGCTTTATTCATAGCTGAGAGAAATCTCAATGATTAACTGACATGCTATTCCACTGGAATAAATAGGAATCAGCACAAAGGTAATAGTCATCCAGTCATCTGCACTGGATCACGAAGAACTCAAATGAGCTCTGTGTAAGGGTTAATCTGCTTCGATTTGACCAATGTTGATTCACATCACCCTGAAGATGGACACTTTTGAAAACGGACAATGAACAGAATTCCAGAAAGACTGCATTAAGAAGATGCCACTTCGGATCAATTTTTGATTTGATTTATTATTGTCACATGTATTAGTAAACAGTGAAAAGTATTGTTTCTTGCATGCTGTATAGACAAAGCATACCGTACATAGAGAAGGAAAGGGGAGAGTGCAGAATATAGTATTACAGTCATAACTAAGGTGTAGAGAAAGATCAACTTAGTGCGAGGTAGGTCCATTCAAAAGTTTGACAGCAGCAGGGAAGAAGCTGTTCTTGAGTCAGTTGGTACGTGATCTCAGACTTTTGTATATTTTTCCCGATGGAAGAAGGTGTAAGAGAGTATGTCTGGGGTGCATGGGGTCCTTGATTATGCTGGCTGCTTTTCCGAGGCAATGGGAAGTGTAGAAAGAGTGAATGGATGGGAGGCTGGTTTGCGTGATGGATTGGGCTACGTTCGCGACCCTTTGTATTTTCTTGCGGTCTTGGGCAGAGCAGGAGCCATACCAAGCTGTGATGCATCCGGAAAGAATGCTTTCTATGGTGCATCTGTAAAAATTGGTGAGAGTCGCAGTGGACATGCCGAATTATCTTAGTCTTCTGAGAAAGTAGAGGCGTTGGTGGGCTTTCTTAACGATAGTGTTGGCATGGAGGGACCAGGACAGGTTGTTGGTGATCTGGATACCTAAAAACATGAAGCTGTCGAGCCTTTCTACTTTGTCGCCACTGACTATATCAAGGGGGATGACAATTAGTCAAAGTTCAACATCTATAAAGAGACATTTGTACCTCCTTGCCCGTACGCCACACCTTTTTTAAAGCTACCAGGACAGGAACATTTGAACTGCAGTATCAAAGATGATGCTTTTTTTGATCTTAAATGGATTTAAAATATTACGTTGGATCTGAAATTTTATGTTACGCTCAGTTTGAAAGTTTAGCTTTCATTGTGAGTCTGCTCCTAGCTGCTTGCTTCAATTCTCTGCGTTTAATGTATAGAAACATCAAATCCTCTAGGAGTTTTGAACTCGGGGCTCAGACGCAAAACTCTTTAAAATGCCTGCAGCCGTGTCACAGTTGGACATGACTGTGTCAACTGAAAATCAAAACACAGGAAAAACAGTCGGGATTTAAAAAGATTGCATGGAGACGATGCCACTTCGGATCAGTTTTTGATTTGATTTATTATTGTCACGTGTATTGAGATACAGTGGAAAATATTGTTTCTTGCATGCTATACAGAAAAAGCATACCACACATAGAGAAGGAGAGAGTGCAGAATATAGTACTACAGTCATATCTAGGGTGTAGATCAACTTAGTGTGAGGTAGGTCCATTCAAAGGTCTGTTGGCAGCAGGGAAGAAACTGCTCTTGAGTCAGTTGGTACGTGATCTCAGACTTTTGAATATTTTTCCCGATGGAAGAAGGTGGAAGAGAGTATGTCTGGGCTGCATGGGGTCCTTGATTATGCTGGCTGCTTTTCCGAGGCGGTGGGAAGTCCAGAAAGAATCTCATATGAACTTGTAAAATTCTAACAGGATTAGATACGTTCGATTCAGGAAGAATGTTCCCAATTGCGGGGGAGTCCAGAACTAGGGGTCATAGTTTGAGGATAAGGGTTAAACCTTTTAGGACTGAGGTGAGGAGAAAGTTCTTCACCCAGAGAATGGTGAATGTATGGAATTCACTGCCACTGAAAGTAGTTGAGGCTGGTTTGCGGTGGACAGAAAGGATCGAGCATGTGGACATAAAGAAAGAGGATGTGTTGGAACTATTGAATGGCATCAAGGTTGGTAAGTCGCCGGGACCGGATGGGATGTACCCCAGGTTACTGTGGGAGGCGAGGGAGGAGATTGCGGAGCCTTTGGCGATGATCTTTGCATCGTCGATGGAGACGGGAGAGGTTCCGGAGGATTGGAGGATTGCAGATGTGGTCCCTATATTCAAGAAAGGGAACAGGGACAGCCCGGGAAATTACCGACCGGTGAGTCTAACCTCAGTGGTTGGTAAGTTGATGGAGAGGATCCTGAGAGACAGGATTTATGATCATCTAGAGAAGTTTAGTATGATCAAAAGTAGTCAGCACAGCTTTGTCAAGGGCAGGTCGTGCCTTACGAGCCTGGTTGAGTTCTTTGAAAATGTGACCAAACACATTGACGAAGGAAGAGCGGTGGATGTGGTCTATATAGACTTCAGCAAGGCGTTCGATAAGGTCCCCCATGCAAGACTTCTTGAGAAAGTGAGAGGGCATGGGATCCAAGGGGCTGTTGCCTTGTGGATCCAGAACTGGCTTGCTTGCAGAAGGCAGAGAGTGGCTGTGGAGGGGTCTTTCTCTGCATGGAGGTCAGTGACCAGTGGAGTGCCCCAGGGATCTGTTCTGGGACCCTTGCTGTTTGTCATTTTCATAAATGACCTGGATGAGGAAGTGGAGGGATGGGTTGGTAAGTTTGCTGACGACACCAAGGTAGGTGGTGTTGTGGATAGTTTGGAGGGATGTCAGAAGTTGCAGCGAGACATAGATAGAATGCAAGACTGGGCGGAGAAGTGGCAGATGGACTTCAACCCGGATAAGTGTGTGGTGATCCATTTTGGCAGATCCAATGGGATGAAGCAGCAGTATAATATGAAGGGTACCATTCTTAGCAGTGTAGAGGATCAGAAGGACCTTGGGGTCCGGGTCCATAGGACTCTTAAATCGGCCTCGCAGGTGGAGGATGCGGTCAAGAAGGCGTACGGCGTACTAGCCTTCATTAATCGAGGGATTGAGTTTAGGAGTCGGGAGATAATGCTGCAGCTTTATAGGACCCTGGTTAGACCCCACTTGGAGTACTGCGCGCAGTTCTGGTCACCTCATTACAGGAAAGATGTTGAAGCCATTGAAAGGGTGCAGAGGAGATTTACAAGGATGTTGCCTGGATTGGGGGGCATGCCTTATGAGGATAGGTTGAGGGAGCTTGGTCTCTTCTCCCTGGAGAGACGAAGGATGAGAGGTGACCTGATAGAGGTTTACAAGATGTTGAGAGGTCTGGATAGGGTAGACTCTCAGAGGCTATTTCCAAGGGCTGAAATGGTTGCTACGAGAGGACACAGGTTTAAGGTGCTGGGGGGTAGGTACAGAGGAGATGTCAGGGGTAAGTTTTTCACCCAGAGGGTGGTGGGTGAGTGGAATCGGCTGACGCCGGTGGTGGTGGAGGCAAACTCGTTGGGGTCTTTTAAGAGACTTCTGGATGAGTACATGGGATTTAATGGGATTGAGGGCTATAGATAGGCCTAGAGGTAGGGATATGATCAGCGCAACTTGTGGGCCGAAGGGCCTGTTTGTGCTGTGGCTTTCTATGTTCTATGTTCTAAAATGCTGTGTGACTTCAAGAAGAAATTAGGTATAGCTCTTGGGACTAAAGGGATCAAAGGATATGGGGGGAAGGGGGGGATATTGAATTCGATGATCCGCCATGATCAAAATGAGTGGTGGAGCAGGCTCGAAGGGCCGAATGGCCTACTCCTGCTTCTAGTTTCTATGTTTCTACAAATCTGAAATCCAAGCAAACCTACAACAAAACAACATTTGTTTTTGATCTGCCAAAATGGTAGAATTTTGGGGCCAATTTTCCCTTCTGAGTGGCCAACCTGGAAAACACATTTGGTGATCAAGAGGAAGCCCCTTTAAATCTAACAGCAGTGGAAGTATTCACATTGCGATAAGTTCCCATTTTGAGGCCATTACAGTCCATTATCTGGCTTTGGTTGGCTGGAAATTGATCCTGACGAAAATTGATTTCAAATAGGGCCTCCCTCCCTCTCAATCGAGTGTAATGACGCGTTCAGGCACAGCAACATTGCAAAACTATTCAATAAAATTTGGATTATATGAGCATGTCTCATTTTAAGCTTTAATTTCAAATTGTGGACTAATGGGAGGCACAAGCCTTGTTATTGACATAAACACAGCATAACATAGAGCCATGAATCTGACCATGAATGCTTTTTCTGATGAGAACTTCATTATTGTACCACGAGGAGCTCAAATTTTAATCAGACGAACTCTGGATAAGAAACTGTTCTGACAAAATAGCTGTGACTGAAACGCTAATAGATCTATCTGTTCTCTGCTCAAATGCTAACAAAACCTGCTGTGCCTTGCCAGAATTTTCTGTTATACTTTTAGATTTCCACTTTTCTGTTATCCCTATGGTGCTTTTTGCTTCTACTTTCTCAGGAGGCTAAGGAAATTCAGCACGTCCGCTACAACTCCCACCAATTTTTACAGATGCACGATAGAAAGCATCCTTTCCGGCTGTATCACAGCTTGGTATGACTCCTGCTCTGACCAAGACTGCAAGAAACTACAAAGTGTTGTGAACGTAGCCCTGTCCATCACGCAAACCAGCCTCCCATCCACTGACTCTTTCTGCACTTCCTGCTGCCTCGGAAAGGCAGCCAGGATAATCAAGGATCCCACGCGCCCGGACATACTGGCTGGAATTTTACTGCCCCACCCGCCGCGGGAATCGGAAATCCCACCCACTCAAGGACAACTTCGTCCCTGCTGCCATCAGACTTTTGAATGGACCAACCTTATACTAAGTTGATCTTCCTCTGCACCCTAGCTATGACTGTAACACTACATTCTGCACTCCCTTCTTTTCTTTGCCCTGTATACTCAATGAATGGTACGCTTTGTCTGTATAGCTCGCAAGAAAAAATATTTTTCACTGTATACCAATACATGTGACAATAATAAATCAAATCAAAAGAGTTTGCAGTAATTAATGTTACAAATGTGACAGGCCCATCGAGGGTTGCCAACCCTCTAGGGTTGCCCTGGAGCCTCCAAGAATTTAGGATTCAGTACACTACTGTGAGCAGCCTAGACAGCAATCAAAGAGCTATTATTTTTTATTATTTCACACACTCTTTTTATTCATTTCTTTATTCTTTTGTGGGATGTAGGTATCGCTGGCGAGACCAGCATTTATTGTCCATCCCTAATTGCCCCTGAGAAGGCAGCGATGAGTTGCCTTCTTGAACCACTGCAGTCTCTGTGGTACACCCACAGTGCTGTTAGGAAGTGAGTTCAGGATGTTAGGTTGATTGGCCATGCAAAATACCCCCTTCATGTCAGGGGTCCAGCAGGATAAATAGGGGGGATTTGAGGGGATAGGGCCTGGGTGGGATTGTGGTCGGTACAGGCTCTGTGATTTTCTGTGGGGGAAATCACAGAGATGGGTACTTGACACACAAAATGGTTGCCTGGCACATAAAATGGTTGCCCGAGAAAGAGACATTAAACAGGCACTGACGTTTAGCACAGACAGCTACTTAAAGTTCAAACATGCAGGACAGACAGATACTTAAAGTTAAACATGCAGGAATCAGATGCTGCAGGAAGCCAGTAAGAGCTTGAGGCACTTTAGAGATAAGGACAGACCTAGGACAATAAGGTCTGATAACACAATCAGCCATAGATGAGAACAGAAATACATAAATGCAGCAAAACCAATCACGATATGTAAAGACCGAAACCAGTCATTGATAGTCATTGATATCCATTCTCTGAAACAATGCGATGTTAAATGCCCATGTCTGTACCTGTCTGATTGTAACAATGTGTTAACTACCGATCACCATGATCTGCCTACTCAACTATAACGATGTGTTAAATGGCTAATGTCTGGACTATCCATTGTCTGAGAAGTATAAAAATGACCAACTGCTATTGTATTATTGAGAAGGTAGCTGTCAGGTACTGCAGAGTACCAGTGCTTTCTCCCTTGAAGCTTCGTGTCCAAAATAAAGCTGTATTATTGAACCTCCAGTCTGACTTGGGTGGTAATTTTCCCACAACACCTCCTTCTGCACTGTAGGGATTCTATCATTCCATGATTCTATGATTTGACCCAATGACACTGAAGGATTGGCGATACAGTTTCAGGTCAGCATGGCGTGTGGCTTGGAGGGGAGCTTGCGGGTTGTGGGTTGTCCCGTGCATGTGTTGCCCTTGACCTTCTATGTGGTAGAATTCTTGTGTTTATAAGGTGCTGCTAAAGAGCTTTGATGAGTTGCTGCAGTGCATCTTATAGATGGAACACACTGCAGGCACTGTACGTTGGTGCTGGCGGGAGTGGACGTTGAAGGTGATGGATGAGGTGCCAATCAAGTGGGCTATTTGTTCCTGAATGGCACTGAGCTTCTTGAGTGATATTAGCACCACACTCATCCAGATGTTGGAGCTACACTCATCCAGAAAAGTAGAGAACATTCTTTCATTGCTCCCATAGAAAGTGTACTTCCTGGTTGTATCACAGCTTGGTTTGGCTCCTACTCTGCCCAAGACCGCAAGGAACTACGAAAGGTTGTGAATGTAGCCCAATACATCACGCAAACCAGCCTCCCATCCATTGACTCTGTCTACGCTTCCCGCTGCCTCGGCAAAGCAGCCAGCATAATTAAGGATCCCACTCACCCCGGACATTCTCTCTTCTACCTTCTTCCCTGCTGCTGTCAGACTTTTGAATGGACCTACCTTGCATTAAGTTGATCTTTCTCTATCTATGACTGTAACACTACATTCTGCACTCTCTCGTTTCCTTCTCTATGAACGGTATGTTTCGCCTGTATAGCCCGCAAGAAACAATACTTTTTGCTGTATGCTAATACATGTGACAATAATAAATCAAATCAAACCAAATCAGTTCTGATGAAAGGTCATCCTGACTCGAAATGTTGGCTCTATTCTCTCCCCACAGATGCTGTCAGACCTGCTGTGATTTTCCAGCATTTTCTGTTTTTGTTTCAGATTTCAGCATCCACACTGTTTTGCTTTTATTCTTTCATATTCCTGACTTGTGCTTTCATGGTGGTTTCAGCAAACCAAGAGGTATTTTACTCTCTGTGAAATTCCCAGCCTGTGACCTGCTCTTGTAGCCACAGTATTCATATGGCCAGTCCAGTCCAATTTTTGGTCAATGGTAACCCCCTGGTTGTTGATTTTGGAGTATTCAGCAATGGAAGTGTCACTGAATGTCAAGGGGAGATGTTTAGACTCTCTTTTGTTGGAGATGGTCATTGCCTGACACCTCTCCACCTCTTGATAGAAAAGTTTCTCCAGAATTCTCTATTGAAAATGTATCTTATATTTATGGTCCCAGGTCTGGTCTCCCTGTATATGGAAATTTCTTCTCTCTGTCTACCCTATCAAACCTTTTCATAATTTCAATGAAGGTAGCAGCAAAGGTCAACCCACTAAACGAACAAGTTGGATCTAGATGGGACACTGCTGCCAAAAACTTCAGATCTCAGTAACTGCCCAATCACACAGTGTAGCAGAAGACTGCGCACCTGTCCAGAGAAGATCATCCACACACACAGCTTGTTGACACATAATTCAGAGCAACGCTTGGAATACTGTGTACAGCTCTGGTCACCCTATTATAGAAAGAATATTATTAAACTAGAAAAAGTGCAGAAAAGATTTACTAGGATGCTACCGGGACTTGATGGTTTGAGTTGTAAGGAGAGGCTGGATAGACTGGGAGTTTTTTCTCTGGAGGGTAGAAGGCTGAGGGGTGATCTTACAGAGGTCTATAAAATAATGAGGGACACAGATCAGCTAGACGGTCAATATCTTTTCCGAAAGGTTGGGGTGTCGAAAACCAGAGGGCATAGGTTTAAGGTGAGAGGGTAGAGATACAAAAGTGCCTAGAGGGGCAATTTTTTCACACAGAGGGTGGTGAGTGTCTGGAACAAGCTGCCAGAGGTAGTAGTAGAGGCAGGTACAATTTTTCTTTTTAAAAAGCGTTTAGACAGTTACATGGGTACGATGGGTATAGAGGGATATGGGCCAAATGTGGGCAATTGGGATTAGCTTAGGGGTTTAAAAAAAAAGGCGGCATGGACACGTTGGGCAGAAGGGCCTGTTTCCATGCTGTAAACCTCTATGACTATGACTCTATGTGGTGAGAATATTACTTCCATATATCAGCCCAAGCTGAATGTTCTCCAGGTCTCGCGGCATGTGGGCATAGACCACTTCAGTATCTGAGGAGTCACGAATGATGTAGTTATCAGTGAACTCATCTATTCACTAATGTCCTTTAGGGAAGGAAATCTGCCATCCTTACCTGATCTGGCCTACATCTGACTCCAGGGCCACAGCAATGTGGTTGACTCTCAACTGCCCTCCGAAATGACCTAGTAAGCCACTCAATTCATGGGGAACTAGGGATGGGCAGTAAATACTGGCCAGCCAACGATACTCATGTCCCACAAATGAATGAAAAAAAATCCCCACTTCTGACTTCATGATGCAGGGAAGGTGGACCTAGGACACTATCCTGAGGAACTCCTGCTGTGATGTACGGGGATGAAGATAACTGACCTCCAACAAGCATAACCATCTTTCCTTGTGCTAGATATGACTCCAGCCGGTGGAGAGCTTTCCTCTGATTGCCATTGACTCCTGTTTTGTTGGGCTTCCTTGACCCCACGCGTGGTTAAATACTGCTTCAATGTCAAGGATGGTCACTCTCAGATCGTCCAGGCCCGATCCCCGTAACACCACATCTGTACACTGCTAATCCCCTGAGACTAAGGGGCAATTTAGCATGGTCAATCCACCTAACCCACATATCTTTGGACTGTGGGAGGAAACCAGAGCACCCAGAGGAAACCCACACAGACACAGGGAGAATGTGCAGACTCCGCACAGGCAGTGACTCAAGCTAGGAATCAAGCCCGGTCCCTGGCGCTGTGAGGCAGCAGTGCTAACCCTGTGCCACCGTGCCACACATCCAACTCAGTCGTGAATATATCTGACGATGGAGCATCCATAACCTTCCAGGATAAACTATTCCAAACATTCAGTGAAGAAATTTCTCCTCATCTCATGAATGTTCCCAATCCCACTAGTTACAGCTTAGCTATTTGAAAATGGCATGTTAATTCTTACTTTCTACTTTGTGCCATTGACCAATCCTTCATGCATTTCAATATACTACCCCAAATCCATAAGGTGGCATGGTGGCACAGTGGTTAACTCCGCTGCCTCACAATGCCAGGGACCCGGGTTCGATTCCCGGCTTGGGTGACTGTGTGCAATCTGCACGTTTCTCCCTGGGTCTGCATGAGTTTCCTCTGAGTGCTCCATTTCCTCTCACAGTCCAAAGACGTGCTGGTTAGGTGCATTGGCCATGCTAAATTGTGCCTCAGTGTACCCGAACAGGTGCCAGAGTGTGGGGCAACTCGGGGAGTTTCACAGTAAATTCATTGCACTGTTAATGTAAGCCTACTTGTGAGACTAATAAATAAACTTAAATAATATCTTGTGTATTATTATTTTGTGTGGTACATTATTGAAGGTCGTTTGGAAATCCAAATAAACTGCATTTACTGTTGGAAAATCTCAGTAGGTCTGGCAGCATCTGTAAGAAGTGAAAAGAGCTGATGTTTTGAGTCCAGATGACTCAAGGGTCATCTGGACTCGAAACATCAGCTCTTTTCTCTCCTTACAGATGCTGCCAGACCTGCTGAGATTTTCCAGCATTTTCTCTTTTGGTTTCAGATTCCAGCATCCGCAGTAATTTGCTTTTATTTTTTACATTGACTGCTTCTCCTTTATCTACCCTATTACTTGCACCCTCAAAAAGCAAAGTGGAGTTGTGAAACATGGTTTCATTCTTGGGGGCACCATGGCTCGGACCATTAGGTATCGGGCAGTGCCAAGGGGGCAGGGCCAGAGGGGCGGGGACAATGTGGCTGAGATCAGTGGGTGTGGGGAGGTCCCACTGCCACTCTGCACTTGGGATCAGTGGCAGAGGGAGGGACGACAGCAATCGGGGCTGGCCATAGGGGTGAGGATCGAGTTGGGTTGCAGCTGCAGGGGATGGGGTGGTAGGGTCAGGGCTGGAGTTGTGGGGGGGATCGAGGCAGGTTGGCGGGAGAGGAGGGATTGGGGCTGGCCCGGAGATATCCGGGAGGCCAGCAATCAGGGAGTGAGGGGATTGGAGGGGCAGCAATGTGGGGGTCGTGGGGCTGGCCAGCAATTGAACTGGCCAACGATCGGGAAGCTGGCAGTGTGGGGCCTGTGCACATGCACCAATCTCCGCTATGACTGATTGGCCCACTCAGTGCTATGTTGCTGGCCTCTCCAGCGGGAATAGGCCCTGTCCCCAGATTTTCATCGTGAATCTCGCTAGGGTACTCTGTGATGCACAGAGTGTGAGAGATTTTATTTGAAATCCCAGTTTAAAAAAACAGCAGGAATTATTCCAGCTTTCACGCAAATTTGGCATTTCGAATTTTTTTGGGAGAATCCTGGCCAAAATATTTCTTCAGTCTCTCTGCCATATCCTCATTCCCCATAATAATTTCTCATGCACATCAGCCGCTAATGGACTAATATTTCCTTCAGCTACTCTCCTCCTTTTTATTCTCACATTCCATTTTACTCCTTTGGTAATTCTTTCTTGGTTTCTGAAAACATTCCAATTTTCAGGCTAACTACTATTCTTCACAAAGTTATAAGCATCTTATTTTACTCCATTTCTCTCCTTAACTCCCCGAGTAAGCTGTTTTCTTTTGTAACATACATTTTGTTGAACATGTTGAATTGTTTATTTAAGTAATTCCCACTGTTTATTTACTGCCATACATGTTAGTCTATTCACTCAACCAACCATAGGCAATTCTGCCTTTATACCCATGGAACGAGCTTTGTTTAAGTTTAAGACTAGGGGATTTTCACAATAACTTCATTGCAGTGTTAATATAAGCCTACTTGTGACACTAATCAGTAAACTTTAAAAAAAACTTTAAAAAAGTGCATTGTTCCAGTAAATTGTTGCAAACGCGTTGCAGAAAAGGATCTTTTGGACACCTTTGTCAATTTGATTTGACCGTTCTCTATGAAGATCGCAGCTCAATTATTACATTGCCTTTGTTGCAATATGCATTGCAGAGATTGTTGGAAGATTTACATGTCGTGAATGCTTTGAATCAATATCTGTGGCTTGTCTGCCTAGTCTTATATCATATAAGAATTCCCCTCCGCTGCACACTCCTCCCCAACTTCTCAAAAACCTCCTTTAATTGATGTCACCCACAGCCAATCTCATCTGGAAGAAATTCATCTGAACTTGCCGCTCAATGACCTTAGATGGATGCGATGGAAGTTCTTCGATTTCAAGGTTAGACTGCAGCAACATCAATCTGATAAAACATTTAGCTTGGAGTTGATGCATGTTATACCCACTAATTCATTCTTCTGAGTGTAATTTCAGAATTCGATCATTAATTGAAGTAACAAAGGATAAGCCAAATGGCGAACAATATTGCTGCTGGTATTGATTTTTACACATTAAATCTGGCTGTAGTGCTCTCATCAGCAGGTTGTTGTCTGATTTAACACCCAGGATTGAAGTGAATTTAACCCACAGAAAATGGAAACCAGTCACCAAAGCTTAAGAAAATTTCAACACAAACACATTGTGGATGCATGCTTATTAAGTCCCTGAACTGCTCACATTTGAATTGAGAATGTGCAAGGAGATAAAAATGTTTCTTTAAAAACATTTCCATCATGTTGGTGACACCAATCCACTCGTTTGATGTTGAGTGCTAACTTCCTAATAAAGTTAGGGGCGGCACGGTGACACAATGGTTAGCACTGCTGCCTCACAGCCCGAGGGACCTGGGTTCGATTCCCGGCTTGGGTCACTATCTGTGTGGAGTCTGCACGTTCTCCCCGTGTCTGCATGGGTTTCCTCCGGGTGCTCTGGTTTCCTCCCACAATCCGAAAGATGTGCAGGTTGGATTGATTGGCCATGCTAAATCCTCTCTCAGTGTACCCGAACAGGCGCCGGAGTGTGGCGACCAGGGGATTTTCACAGTAACTTCATTGCAGCGTTTGATGTAAACCTACTTGTGACACGAATAAATGAACGATTAATTTAAAGTTGGAAGTCTTTAAACACAATGTGAGCATTGACTTGTAATTTGAGGATTTGTTACTCTTACCTCATGCAGATTTTAACTTTCTAAAGTTTATTTATGAGTGTCACAAGTAGGCTTACATTAACACTGCAATGAAGTTACTGTGAAAATCCCCGAGTTGCCCCACACTCTGGCACCTGTCCGGGTACACTGAGGGAGAATTTAGCATGGTCAATGCACCTAACCAGCACATCTTTCTGACAGTGGGAGGAAACCTACGCAGACACGGGAAGAATATGCAGATTCTGCACAGACAGTCACCCAGGCACTGGAATTGAACCCAGGCCCCTGGCGCTGTGGGACAGCAGTGCTAATCACTGTGCCACCGTGCCCCAAGGATGGGCTAGAGGCTAAAAATGTTGCTATAAAAACTTCATCATCATGTGGGTGACACCAATCCACTTGTTTGATGTCGGGTGCTAACTCCCTAACTAAGTTGGAAGTCCCTTAAACACAATGTGAGCATTGATTTGTAATTTGAGAATTTGTTGCTCTTACCTAATGCAGATTTTAGACTTACATAGAGTAGGGATTACAAATGAAAAAAACAAAATCACAACTGGCTTTCAGTAAATCCAGAGAAGTTGAAAAACAGAACAGTCACATGGGTTCAAATCCCACCATGGCAGCTGGTGGAATTGAAATTCAATTCATAAGTCTGGAATTGAAAAGCTAGTCTCAATAATGGTGACCATGACAACCATTGCTTGTGATAAAAGCCCATCTGGCTCACTGATGTCCTATAGGGAAGGAAATCTGCTGCCCTTACCTGGTCTGGCCTACACCTGACTCCAGACCTACAACAATGTGGTTGGCTCGAACTGCCCTCTGAAATGTTGTGGAAAGCCAGTCAGTTCAAGGATAATCAGGGATGGGCAACAAATGCTGACCTTGCCAGCGAAGCTCACATCCCAGGAAAGAATAAAGGAAGAAAAAATGTCATTTACAGAATACTTTGACCGACAAATCACAGACATGTGTAAAAGTGATGGGCAACAGGTTTGCCATCTTCCAAAAGCAATTTAGCTCGTTCCTCAACCTTTCCCCCATGAGGCTATGTTTATCCTCTCCTCAGGTGCTTATCTAATTCCCTTTCGAAGGCCATAGTTGATTCTGCTTCCATCAGACTCCCACGCAGTGCATTCAAAAGTCTAACCATCTGCTAAGTAAAATAAGTTTTTTTTCATGTTGCCATTGGTTCTTTTGTTAATCAGCTTATATTGCTGTCCTCTGACTCTTGAGTCCTCTGACAATGGGAACAGTTTTCCCTATCTGCTCTGTTTAGACCGCTCGTGATTTTGAACATCTCTATCAAATCTCCTCTCAACCTTCTCTGCTTGAAGGAGAATAGCTCCAGGTTCTCCAAGCTACCCATGCATATTGAAGACCTTAATTGGGACATGGGCAGCATTGCTGCCTCGCAGTGCCAGGAACCTGCGTTCAATTCCTGGCTTGGGTCGCTGTTTGTGTGGACTTTGCACATTCTCCCCTTGTCTGTGTGGGTTTGTTCTGAGCCCTCCGGTTTCCTCCCACAGCCTAAAGATGTGCGGGTTCGGTGGATTGGCCATGCGAAATTGCACCTTAGTGTCAGGGGGACTAGCTCGGGTAAATGCATGGGGTTATGGGGATAGGGCCTGGGTGAGATTGTGGTTGGTGTCGACTTGATGGGCCAAATGGCCTCCTTCTGCACTGTAGGATTCTATGATTCTATGTTGGTTGATGCCAGTAAAAGCAGCTGAGTTGACATTATGGAGAGAAAAATAAGGATGAAAGTCATACCATGGCTTCACGATCAATCATCAGGAGGCAGGACAAAAATCAAATGTCCATTATGCAGGTTCCATCAAGGAGCATAAGAAAGAAACCACACCACACTGTGAGACAGAGGCAGCATGGTGGCACACCAAGATACAGGGGCAACACGGTGGCACAGTGGTTAGCACTGCTGCCTCTCAGCGCCAGGGACCCGGGTTCAATTCCGGCCTCGGGTTACTGTCTGTGTGGAGTTTGCACATTCTCCCCGTGTCTGTGTGGATTTCCTCTGGGTGCTCTGGTTTCCTCCCACAGTCCAAAGACGTGTGGGTTAGGTTGATTTGCCATGCTAAATTGACCCTAGTGTCAGGGGGATTAGCAGGGCAAATACGTGGGGTTACGGGAATAGGGCCTGGTTGGGATTGCGGTTGGTACAGACTTGATGGGCCAAATGGCCTCCTTCTGCAGTGTAGGGATTCTAAGCTAGAGAGAAGACTTGTTTGTGTATTTCTTCACATTCAAAGAGGACAGGGCAACACAAGATTGTGCCTCCTATCTGAGCAGAGAATTTTAAATATGAATCAGAATAGCACACTGTGGCTCTATTATGTCACTAACAGATGCAAGAGTGATGTTAAGGGATTTGTTAAGTATAAACTCCCTGTGGAGCTGTCTCTGACAATGTGTCCGACATACAGGCATACATACGAACATACAAATTAGGACCAGGAATAGACCACTTGGTCCCTTGAACCTGCTCCACCATTCAACAAGATCATGGCTGATCTCATTGTAATCTCAACCCCACGTTCCTGCCTACCTCTGATAACCTTTTGTCCTGTCGTGAGACAGGTTAGTTTTACCCTACTGATGATCGCTCCTGATGATAAAGTGCTGTTGCAATGATAATCCTGCTTTGCCCTCAAAACTTAAGTCATAGGGGGCCATTCACCTAGCCCATTGCACTGCTCTAGCAGTGCAGTAGACCAGGAGATGTAAGCAGAGGCCGTGTAGCGAGTTTGCCGCTGGGCACCACGGCCTCTGCGCCTCTCTGGCGGCCGGATTTCTGGCATCGCCAGCTCCATGCTAGAAATTGTCCTCACAGATTTTAATTGAGTCATTTGGCTTTGGGATCGCGATTATTCCAGAACAGCACTTTGCTGATACAGTTACAGGAGAGATAATAATCGTCTGATGTAACTTATGTTCAGTTTCATTCTTGACTTTGTCCAAGAATGAATGAGGGACCTTTTCTGCTGTGAAGAGGCAAATTGGTTTAGACTCAGCTCTGAGGGTTAAATGGTAATTCGGTCTTCAGCTTCCCTAAACCTGAAAATGATGTTGGAAGTTCATTCCGGAATGTTCCTGTACTGCGTATCAGCAAACCTTGTCGATCAGCTTCAACAGTTAGCATGCCATCCTGCTTAATAATGATGGTTCTTGGTGCTGTATCACGGAGGTTCAATTATTTTTTTGCCCTTGTATCTTAATCTTGCCAAGTGTTGGGAGGTGATAGCCTAGCAGCATTATCGCTAGATTATTAATCCAGAAACTCAGCAAATGTTCTGGGGACCCAGGTTCGAATCCCGCCACGGCAGATGGTAGAATTATAATTTAATAAAAAGTATTTGGAATAAAGAATCTACTGATGACCATGAAACATTGTCAATTGTCGGAAAAACCCATCTGATTCACTAATGTCCCTTTAGGGAAGGAAATCTGCTATCCTTACCTGGTCTGGCCTGCATGAGCCACAGCAGTGTGGTTGACTTTCAGCTGCCCTCTGAACAAGGGCAAGTAGGGATGGGCAATAAATGCTAGCCAGCCAGTGACGCCTATGAGTTTCTGGATTGATATTCTATTGATAATACCACTAGGCTTGCCTCATGTTGCTTCTCCAGTTAGACGGACACCTGTAATCAAATGGAGAATCGGAGAGGGCTGGAGGTATATTCTCTAAAGTAGATCCTTGCAACATGCATCAGAAATAAGCTGCATTTTGAGTTATCCTACCAACTTCATAGCATTCTATGTATGGCATCTGATAAGTTCTTCACTGGAAGGAAGTTACACTCGTATTGACACTTGCAAACTTGGTGTGAGAACATCTATGTCGATAAGAGAACTTGTCAATCAACCAAAGATTGGAGTGGTTACATTTTTCGTTTGGATGGATGAATAAACTGGCATAAGGACTGATTGTAAATTTGTGTCAATCAATTGCCTATGATGTACTTTGTTGCTTTGTGCGATTTAGGGTTAAGTAACTGTTATAGCTCCTCAAACACATTCAGATGTTTCATCTATTCCAGCGTGAAATGAATCAAGAACCTCCCAGTAACTGTTCCCAATTGTGATGCGAACTCTTCAGTCATCTGCCAAAGAAGGTTGTGAATCACGACAGTGTTAAAACCAAACTTCAGAAGATATTACTTGTGGCTCATGAGACTGACTCCAGTTCAAACACTATCAAATTCCACTTGAAAAACTCAAAGAAACCTCCAAGTCATTTGATACTTATGAGTATTGTGGTTTTCATTAGAATCCTGGGGTTGGCGTGTACAATTTTTCCTGTATATTACTGCATGGCTATTGTTGAAAATTTATTCATGGGATGTGGGTATGTCTGGCTGTGCCAGCCTTTATTGCCCATTCTTAAATACCCTTGAGGAAATGATGGTGTTTCCCCCGACTTCAATACAACTGAGAGTATTGAGCAGGCATTTGAGAGGCAGTTCAGAGTTAGTAGGTCTGGAGTAACATATTGGTCAGGCCAAGAAAAACTGTAGGCACCCTTCCCTAAAGGAAATTGATGAAACAGATTTTTTAACGACAATTTGGTACTTTCATGGTCAATATTACTGATACCAGCTTTATATTCCACGTTCATTTAATTCATAGAAATCATAGAAACCCTACAGTGCAGAAGGAGGCCATTCGGCCCATCGAGTCTGCACCGACCACAATCCCACCCAGGCCCTACCCCCACATATTTTACCCGCTAATCCCTCTAACCTACACATCCCAGGACTTTAAGGGGCAATTTTTTAACCTGGCCAATCAACCTAACCCACACATCTTTGGACTGTGGGAGGAAACCGGAGCACCCGGAGGAAACCCACGCAGACACGAGGAGAATGTGCAAACTCCACACAGACAGTGACCCGAGCCGGGAATCGAACCCGGGACCCTGGAGCTGTGAAGCAGCAGTGCTAACCACTGTGCTACCGTGCCGCCCTAAAATTCAAATTCCAAAGCTGCCGTGAAGGGAATTGAACTCATATTTCTAGATCTTTACTCCAGTAACAAAATCACTATGATACTGCATTTATAGTGGCATCTACCAGGCAATGTGGCGACGAGGGGATTTTCATTGCAGTAACCTCATTGCAGTGTTAATGTAAGCCGACTTGTGACACTAAGAAATACACTTTAAAATTTAAACTCCCGACTCCGCAAAGCCTGTCCACCCCATCTACAAGGCACAAGTCAGGATTTGTGATGGAATACTCTCCACTAGCCTGGATGAGTGCCAAGCACCTTCAACACTGAAGAAGCTTGACACCATCCAGGACAAAGCAACTTGACAGCTACCCCTTCCACAAACATTCAATCCCCCCACCACCAACAAACAGTGGCAGCAGTGTGAACCACCTACAAGGTGCTTTGCAGGAATTCACCAATTATCCTTAGACAGCAACTTCCTAACCCACAATCGCTCCAATCTGGAAGGACAAGGGCGGAGACACCTGGAAAGACACCACGTGATGGTCCTCCTCCAAGTCACTCGCCACCCTGACTTGGAAACTATATTGTCGTTCCTTCACTGTCATTGGGTCAAAATCCTGGAACTCTCTCCATAACACCACTGTGGGTATACACCACTTACACCACCCGGGCTGCAGTGGTTCAAGAAGGCAGTTCAATGCCTCTTTCTTCACTGTAGCAATTCTATGTGGCACGGTGGCAGTGGTCAGCACTGCTGCCTCACAGCGCCAGAGAGCCAGGTTCAATTCTGGCCTTGGGTGACCGTCTGTGCAGAGTTTGCACATTCTCCCCGTGTCTGTGTGGGCTTCCTCCAGGTGCTCCGGTTAACTCCCACATTCCAAAGATGTGTGGGATAGTAGATTGGCCATGCTAAATTACCCTTAAGTGTCAGGGGGACTAGTAGGATAAATATGTGGGGTTACCGGGATAGGGCCTGGGTGGGATTGTTATCAGTACAGGCTCGATGGGCCGAATGGCCTCCTTCTGTGCTGTCGGGATTCTATGAATTCTATGAAAAACACCACCTTCTGAAGGGTAACTTGGAATGGGCAATAAATGCTGGCCTAGCCAGTGACACCCACATACCATTACTGAATTTTAAAAAAAACCAATGCTTCTATTTTTTAAATGATGTCGTAAAATCTATATTTTTTAATGTTCTTGGGAAATTAACCAGGTTCATTATTGGAGATGATTATTTGTACATTGTAATTGTGATATGTAGAATATTTGCACATTGTGAACTGAATACCTGATCATCTTCCGATGGGAGGAAGCACATTTTAGCAAATGCACTTCATTCAGACTTTTCTCTCTCACAGCCGTGTTATTCATTTGCAGAATATTCTAGAATGGCCAGAAATTTCAGCAGCCAGTTACCTCCTTTGAGATATTCTTTAAAATTTATCATTATACAACATTCTTGTTCTCTGTCTCTGGGCCCGATTTTACAATTTTGAGTCTAAGTGCCGAATCTGGGCATCAAATAGATCCGCGCCTGGAATCCTCTTTCCAACGTGCCCAAACGTGTTTTGCCGGCTCTGGTCCGATTCGCGCTGTGAGCGGGGCTTGGCGCTGGCGGACCGATCGGAGCTCTGAACTGCGAATGCACCATCACTGGTACACTATCAGCCACAGCCATCTCTCCCGCTCTCTTGCCCCTGCAGGGAGGAGTAATCTGTGGCTGGTAGTGTACCAATGATGGTGTATCCCTTTACAGGCTCAGCTTGGTCCTTCTCCAGTCTCTCCTCTTGGACTTGTACTGATCTTGTAGCCATTTTTCATGCGGATCCACTGTGGAATCGGCCGGTTCTGCTTCATCTTCTGAGCGAGGAATCGCTTCATCCTGAAGGTTTTGTGGGATGGCATGGCCGCACGTCCACTCTGGGAGGAGGGATCGGCTGCAGACTGGCAGTGGACTCCCCCGCCGCCCCCCCCCCCCCGACCAGAGGATGTTCTGGGTTGCATCCCCCCTCCTCCTCCCACCCCCAACCCCCCCCTTCCCCCGCAACCAGAGGATGACCTAGGTCAGAGAGCTGTTGCAGGCTCTGACCCCGCTCTTCGGAAGCTGCAGCGATGACTTCAGACTTTTATTTTGCAGGTCGCTTACAACGCGGATGCGGAACGGACAAGAAGACGGTGAAGTGGGATTTGGCGGAAGAGTTGGGCGCGCGGTTCATTAAGTCGATTTAATTGCATGCAAATGCATTTAAATTGTCGGGCCGCCCGATTCGGGCGCGGGCTGGATCCGCGCCCGAATTGGGTGTCGGTAAAGCCGCGATCTGCTCGGAATCGGGTGCAGATCGCAGTATAGGCCCGACGCCCAACTTTACCGCGATTTCACGCCCAGAGTTTTGGTAAAATCAGGCCCTTTGAATCCATTTTTGTTAATTATGTCTCTATTATGTTCCTTTAACAAAGCAATGCTTGCTTCCCTTAATTACCCCACATTTGTCCAAGTGACTATTAAGTTTGTCCCAAACTATTGTTTCTAAAAGATTCCCACTGCAGAGGTTAAGGTAACTGGCCTGTAGTTGCTGGGCTTATCTTTGCAACTTTTTTTGGACAAGGATTTTTGATATCTCCAATCCTCTGGCGCCATTCCTGAGTCTAGGAGAGATTGGAAAATTATGGTTTGTGCCACCATAATTTCCAACTTCAATTCCTTCACTATTCTTGGATGCATCTCATCCGGTCCTGGTGCTTTATCAACTTTAAATATAGACAGCCTAATCAAAGCTTTTCCTTATCAATTATAAACGTTTGTAGTGTTCTGAGCCAGCACCCATTTCAGCATGACCTGGGCAGTATCTGCTACCTTGGCAAAGACAAATGCAAGTATTCATTTAACATCCCGGCTCGGGTCGCTGTCTGTGTGGAGTTTGCACATTCTCCCTGTGTCTGTGTGGGTTTCCTGTGGGTGCTCCGGTTTCCTCCCACAGTCCAAAGATGTGCGGGCTAGGTTGATTGGCCATTCTAAATTGCCCCTGAGTGTCCCGGGATGCATAGGTTAGAGGGGTTAGTGGGTAAATATGTAGGGATATGTGGATAGGGCATGGGTGGGATTGTGGTTGGTGCAAACTCGATGGGCCGAATGGCCTCTTTCTGCACTATAGGATTCTATGATTCTATAATTCTATCTCAGCCATGTATCCTGCCGCCATTCATAAATCCCATATTTGGTGCCTAATAGGCCCTATTCTTCCTCTCAGTATCCTTTAAATAGTTATATGCCTATAGAAGATTTATAGATTCCCTTTGGTGTTACCTGCCAGTCTCTTCTCATAGTATCTCTTTTCTTCTCTTGTTTGCCTTTTCAACTCCCCTCTGAACCTTTGATGTTCAACCTGTTCTGTAAATGTATCATCCCCTAAGTATAAGTATACCTTTTCTACATCACCTTACTCTCTGGGCAGGCTTTTCCAGCCACGCTCGCCCCGAAACTGGAAAATCCTGCCTGAGGTCCGCGGACCTTTCTATGGTCCACCAATCGCCCGCTCTGATTCCCGTGGCAGGTGGACAAGGAAAATTCACCCCCCTATCTCTCTCATCATGCAGGGAGCTCTGGATTTATTTGTCCTGCCTTTCCTCTTTCTAAGTGTATACTTGGACTGTACATGAACTGTATTAAAGGCAGCCAATTGCTCAATTACAGTTTTGCTTGCTAATTTTTTGATTCCAATTTATCTGGGCTAGGTCCATTCTTATCTCTTTAAATTTGTCTCTCCCACAGTTAATTATTTTTATTTTGGACCTTCCCCTGTTCTTTTCCATAGCCAACATAAACCATATGACACAATGATCATGATCCGCTAAATGTTCCCCTCCTGTCCCTTAATCTGCATGGCCTACCTCATTCCCAAGAACCAAGTCTAGTAATGCTTCCTTTCTCATTGGACCAGAAACATACTGCGGTGGAAAATTTTCCTGAACGTACTCGAGGAACTCTTGTCCCTTTCTGTCCTTTACACCGAGACTACCCCAGTCTCTATTTGGATCATTGAAGTGCCCTTATAACTACTCATATTTCCACATTGCCACTTGCACCTGCATGCCACTCACTGGTGCACGCCGTTAGATATGCAATGATTAATCAATTTGCTCATTAACATCCTATGCTAATGGACCTGCTGATGGAATAAACTAAACTCATGAATCGCTTCAAACTGTCAATTACTTTTTTGGAATGCATTAGAATTTGCTTAGTGAGTTCAGAAAAAAATATTTGTACGACAAGAGGTGGAGGAATCGTTGAAATAAACAGCCGACAGCTGCTTGAAGATTTCACTTCACTCACATAGACGCTGGAATTTTACCGCCCCACCTGCCACGGGAATCGGAGTGGGCGAGGGACGGACATTGGGAAGGTCCATTGACCTCGGGCGGGATTTTACGGTTTCGGGATGAGCTGTAAAATCCCGCCTAGAAAGAGCAAAAAACACTGAAGGTGGAGAATTAGTTTTCTAAATTCTCCTCTCCGACTGAAGAGGGCAGAAGGTGCATTTCTATATTAGAAAGCACAGCAACAGGAATAAAAGGATTCTCATTCATTATTCCTTGGAAACAGTTTAAGGCCACAACTCGACCACCTCACCCCCTGAGAAATCGGTGTGGGCGAGGGTTCGACAACGGAAATCTCCGTTGACCTCAGGTGGGAATTTCCAGACTCTATTCATCACACCCTCAGGTAGGTACCTGCTGGTTGTGTTAACAATGTTTTAGTTTAAATAGTTGAAATGATTTATGAATGGAAGGGGTGGCAACTTAAAATAATGAATAAAAAATACTGGACCTTTCCTCACTGTTGACAGTCATGAAATCAGTTAAGAATATTCTTGGCAGGTTTAAAATGGCGAGAAGCCTCTGCTGTAAGTTTCTTCTGTTAAAAAAAAGTAATCCTGGTTTTTAAAATGTATTTATTAGTGTCACAAGTAGGTTGACATTAAAATTGCAATGAACTGCTGTGAAAATCCCCTAGTTGCCACTCTCCAGTGTCTGTTTGGGTACACTGAGGGAGAATTTAACATGGCCAATGCACTCACCAGTATGCCTTTTGGGAGGAAACCAGAGCACCCGGAGTAAACCCATGCAGACATGGGGAGAATGTACAGACTCTGCACAGACGGCGATCCAAGCCGGGGATCGAACCCGGGTCCCTAGCGCTGTGAGGGAGCAGTGCTAACCACTGTGCCACCGCGCCGTCCTGGTGTATGATTGCAACATTTTTTGCTTATCACTTAGTTTAAATTAATTAATTTGAATGTAAGAAAATAAAATCAGCTGGGCTATCCAGTTTATCACCATGACTAAACACTGCTTCACTTCCCTCCCTCTTGCCGCTCCCCAACAATTATACAATCTCCTGGAAGAGGTAAATTAACAGTCAAAAAAATCCAGAGCCAACAAAATGCCCTGCGACCTCGAGTTTGTGGGCTAATTTTTAACAGTTAGTTCTAAGCTATGGCAGAGCTTCCAGTGCTTTCTTTTTGGTAAACAAGATACCGTGTTGAAATAACAGATCAAGTTGTCAATAATATTGGTTAAGCTAGCCAACTGTGATCCCTGGGGGTTGATGGTGAGGTACAAGTTTTTAAAGTTATTTTACGGGATGTGGGTATGGCTAGCTAGGCCAGGATTCATTGGCCATCCCTAATTGCCCTTCAGATGGTAGTGGTGGGCTACCTTCTTGAACCGCTGCAGTCCCTGTGATGTTGGTACACACACAGTGCTGTTAGGAAGGAACTTTCAGGATATTGACTGAGCGACAGTGCAGGAACGGTGATATATTTCCACGTCAGAATGATGAGTGGCTTGGAAGGGAACCTCCAGGTGGTGGTGTTCCCACATGTCTGCTACCCTTGTCCTTCCAGATGGTAGTGGTCATGGGTTTCGAAGGTGCTGTCTGAGAAGCCTTGGTGAGTAGTGATTGCGGTGCCGGTGAAGATCAGGTTTGGATTTTTACTTGGTGGAGATGGTCATTGCCAAGTATTTGCCAGCTCCCATCTCAAATTCCTGACCTCAGAGGGTTAGTGGATCTTCAGAGCTTGATACACCGAGAAGAAAGGCACAAGCCCTTCTTTGTTCTCTGTCAGAATCCCAATTTCATTTTGTGGGTTCCATGCTGGACTGTGACATAAACTCTTGAAGAGGACATTTTTACAGTGACTCATGTAATGAAACACAGACACAATGTTGCAATGGGTCCTCATTATGCCCCCTTCGAGACGGCAAGGCACCTGTGTTCTAACTTTTGATGAGGCATGCATCCCCTTTAAGTTCTTCATTATGTTTCTCATTTAAATTCATTTACTAAGATGCCAACACACTTGACCAACATCAGCATGGCATTCAAAGTACTGGCATTGCTGCTATGTATTCAACCTTCCTGTACACCATGGGACCAAATAGTCCTATTCTCTTCATGTAGAATTCTCCCATCTGCTATCAAAACAAACATAACCATCTGTCACCACTCTCGAGTCCACAGGCACTGACTCATTTGTAGACAAAGGATAGAATCATGGAATTCTATAGCACAAAGGAAGATATTCAGTCCACTGCGCTTGCCACACCTATCTGAAAGAATTATCCAATTTGACCCTATATAGAAAGTAAAGATGTGGAGATGCCAGCAGTGGACTGGGACGGGCACAGTAAGAGGTCTCACAACCCCAGGTTAAAGTCCAAAAGGTTTATTTGGAATCACAAGCTTTCGGAGTGCTGCTCCTTCATCAGGTGAGTCACTCGTGATTCCAAATAAACCTGTTGGATTTTAACCTGGGGTTGTGAGACTTCTTAGTAGAAAGGTAATATATTTGCCAGCCAACTTAGCAACACCCATGCTACGGGAATCTAAGAATGGTGTGAAGCTGTTTTTTGCACCATATAATAGTATCACTGTAACCGCAGGCCAAGTTGACCTTCTACTGTTATCTTTGTGTATTGTTTTCCAAGCATGTGTTTATACCAAGTTTCACATAAGGTTGTTTATCCCACACTAAATGGGGGCTTCAACCCGGATACATTGGACTTCGCCTTGGACTGGCATCGAGAACGGTGCCAGGAACACTCGAGCTCCAAACCAGCCATTGTTACCATGGTCCCCGACGGGCAGAAGGCCTTGATACCCATTGCTTGTATTTCTCTTGTACTATTTACTGTTTTGTAATGAACCTTTATAATTGTTTAGAGACTATCTGTCTCTTATTAACATTCTCCCGGATCATTAAAAGAACAAAATGGAACACACCCGCATCGATAGCCTCGGAAATGTTGCCCTTATCCAAATCTCTTTTGATAGTTACTACTAGAATCTGCATCCAGCACCCTTTTCAGGGAATGAATTCCAGACCAAATACAAACAGTGCCGTCATTAAAATCAAGAGGAACTTTCAACTGCTTACCCATGATCTTGCCCAGAATGAGAGATTTAATGGAATTGAATTCAAGATCTGTAAATGCAGGGAGGCTGTACTTCATGGTGGCAAGTTGATCAATCTGCAAATAAAGGGTAGAAATATTAAATGTCATATTGTATCCCTGTGGTGGACTCCTAGTTTATGCTGCCGTTTAGCATTGATCAACATATATATTCAGATAGTAACCTTTGGAGCAGTGATTCTTTTCACAATGTCATCAATACTTCTCTTTAATTTTAAAGCAAGGAATGAATTTATCTATTCCACCCTTGGTTTTATAAACTTTTGGTGATAAGTCAAAATACAACATCAAATCTGCAATAGTACCCTATCATCTGTGGTAATTGGAACAACATTGTATGGAGCTGAAACACAGCGGTCTTGGAGCAACCCAGTTTGTACTGATTTCAGGGAGTCGGTTAGCTCAGTTGGCTGGACAGATGGTTTGTGATGCAGAGTGACATCAATTCAATTCAATTCAACTCCTATACCTGAGGTAATTCATGAAGTTCCTGCCTTCTCAACCTTGCCCCTCGCCTGAGATGTGGTGATCCTCAGATTAAATCAAAACCAGTCAGCTCTCCCCCTCAAAGGGGAGAGGAAGCAGCTTATGGCCATCTGGGACTACGATAACTTTTACTGATTTCAGGCAGGGTGCTAGTTGTTATTGGTAGGAATACAGTTGGACTCAGTTGTAAACTTAGCAGCACTCTTGCGTCTGATTCAGAAAGTCTGTAGGTTCAAAGTCTCACTTGAGTGAGAAAATCTAGGCGAAGATACTGCAGCAGTGAAAGACTTGGAGGTGGTATCTTTCAAGTAAGATGTCAAACTGATGCCCCAGGCTAGATTTGCAATCATCCACTGTGGAAGTTAAAATGTTCAGATTGAAGTTTCATAGTTTGGAAGTTAAATTGTGCCGAAGTTAAAGTGTTCAAATTAAAGCTTCATGCCTTCTCTGTATAGTAGTGGAAAATGTTTATCAGCTTGCAGATCTACAAAAGGGGTCAGTGTCTGCTATTCAGCATGAACAGGCTAATCTTCATCTGCGTGGGCCCCATAACATTCTGTTTTTCGGCCTTCACCAGAGGGTGAGCAAGACCAAATTTTTCCATAACAAATACCAAAGGCAAGATATGGGGATATGCTATGCAAATGAAGGATGAGCAAAAGTCAGTTTTTCATCGAATGAGAAAGGGCGAAACACCAGGATTTAATTGGCGAATATGTATGCAAATGAAGGATTAGAAAAATTGCTTGTTTCTGATTTGCTGTAATTGACTATAATTGCTAAGTTGTTTGTTTGTAACTTCAGAAAAACTTGCAGGACAGCTGTAAGCTGGTTTCTCCTTGTGCAGATGTCATTAAAGGCCCCGTAACGGATTATGCATGGTGTCTCGCGCTGTTTGTACTCAAATCGACTCAGAGTGCCTAAGGTTGTTGGTACCCAGGATCTCTGACACCACAAGGGCAAGTTTGGGTGTGGGCACTTTTAAACAAAACGATCTCGGATGGCGTGACAGTCTTCCGTGGTGAGCTGCGATTTTCAAAAGGGGATGAAGCCAGCAGCCACTTGCCTCCCATTAACCTGCAGTCAAGCTCCTTGAAGAGCTTGTTATGTGGCTGGAAAGGGACAGGATCAATTGTTCAAGTGCAAGAAAGGGAAGAGTGAATGGTGTCGGACAGGTCAGTGCACAGATGTAGGAAGCACAGCAAGGAACCACTACTATCGTGGCTGCTGATTTGAAATTTTAAAACAAAACGTAAAGTATATTTATTAGTCACAAGTGAGGCTTACATTAACACAACAATTAAGTCACTGTAAAATTTCCCTAGTCGCCACACTTTGGCGCCTGTTCAGGTCAGTGTACCTAACCAGCACATCTTTCGGAGTATGGGAAGAAACCAGAGTACCCGGAGGAAACCCACGCAGACACGAGGAGAACGTGCAAACTCCACAAAGACAGTGACTCAAGCCGGGAATCGAACCCAGGTCCCTGGCGCTGTGAGGTAGAAGTGCTAACCTCTATGCCACCGTGCTGCCCTGAAAAGAAAAGCAGATTGTGGAGGTACGCATACGGCAGTGCAACATGTCCAACAGGTTCCTGAGCCCAGATTGTAAATTTAACCTCCACCTGGGCAGCATGGTGTCATAGTGGTTAGCACTGCTACCTCACAGTGACAGGGACCTGGGTTCGATTCCTGGCTGGGGCTACTGTCTGTGCGGAGTCTGCTCGCTCTCCCGTGATTGCGTGGGTTTTCTCTGGGTGCTCCGGTTTCCTCCCACAGTCCAAAAGACGTGCTGGTTAGGTGCATTGGCCATGCTACATTCTCCCTCAGTGTACCCAAACAGGCGTCAGAGTGTGGCAACTAGGGGATTTTCACAGTAACTTCATTGCAGTGTTAATGTAAGCCTACTTGTGACACTAATAACTAAACTTTAAAACTTTTCAACAGACATAAAGAATCCCAATGCAATCATAACCCTTACAGGAAGTCATTGCCTTGCAATTAGGGGAAGATAGGTGAATCTGAACTTGGTAACTTATACTTGTTCTTGCGTTTTTCTGCTTGATGGAAGAAGGCCATTGAGGAGCATAGTGTCATATAAAGCGAATTAACCGTTAATATGTACAACGGTGTTGCATCGTGTAAAAAGAGGGAGCACACCCCTACTGCCTCTTTGTTGGCTGCTTTCGGTGGCGCAGATATCCCGGACATGCATGAAGGATCGACGGGGAATGCCAACTCGCCATCAGCCAAGCTTGTTGCCCGTTTGAAAGTTCTAGTGATGAGGTATTCTGCTAAGTGACTCTGACACTCTGCTCAGGGAACCATCTGACAGGATTCAACACCTCCTTTTCCCTCAGGGCCTCAAGGACATTAGGTGGTCAAAGGTGTTTTACTGAACAAATTTTTTCACAAGGAACATGCGATATGGATTTGTCCGACTACTTGGAGCGTTCTGTAGCAACATGGCCAAACCCATCCTTCGCAACAGGTAGAACCTCAGTATGGAGTGACACCTGGTGGTCTAGGTTACCCATCACTGGTCTAATATATGGTCAACCCAAAACTTGTTGATCTCCCTCCACCACTTGTTGCAGACTGGCACATTCCAAGGTCCAGGACACTGTGCTGAAGGATGCACTCAAGCTTGGAGCAGCCATCACTGAGATACAATGGGGAAAGGTCACTGTGTAAGGCCTTTCAGCCAAGGTACACCAAGGGGATAGTAACCGGAACTGTGTAGCAGGAGGTGCAGTGGCACAGTTGGATTGCCACGGGACTAGTAATCCAGAGAACCAGGGTAATGCTTTGAGGATTAGGCTGGCACGGTGACACAGTGGTTAGCACTGCTGCCCCACAGCGCCAGGGGCCCAGGTTCAATTCCGGCCTCAGGTATCTGTCTGTGTGGAGTTTGCACGTTCTCCCTGTGTCTGCGTGGATTTCCTCTGGGTGCTCCAATTTCCTCCCACACTTCAAAGATGTGCAGTTTAGGTGGATTGGCCGTGCTAAATTGTCCCTTAGTGTTGGGGGATTAGCAGGGTAAATATGTGGGTTATGGGGATAGGTCCTGGCTGGGATTGTTGTCAGTGCAGGCTCGATGGGCTGAATGGCCTCCTTCTGCACTGTAGTATTTCTATGCTTCTATGAGGTTTCAAATCGCACCACAGCAGATGGAGAAGCTTGACTTCAATAAAAATCTGGAATTAAAAGTCTAATGATGACCCTGAAACCATTGGCAATTGTGTAAAATCCCATCTGGTTCACTAATGGGAAGGATATCTGCTGTCCTTACCTGGTCTGGCCTACATGTGACTCCAGATCCACAGCAATGTGGTTGATTCTTAAGTGCTCTGAAATGGCCCAGTGAGCCACTCAGTTCAAGGGCAACTGAGAATGGACAACAAATACTGCTCCACCTGCAATGCCCACATACCATAAATTATTTTTTTAAAGTAGTTACTGTGCGACAAAACTGGATATTTCAAGTACTTCTGTTCAGAAGGCAAAATAAATTATGAAAGGCACTCCACCCAAAAAATTGGGAATAGTCTAAACTTTTACTCAGTTAGAGTGCAAGTTAAAGGCTTCGATTCTGCCTTTCATATTGATACTGGAGCTGTTGTCAACACTCTAACGATGGTCCCGACTAAATTCACCCAACACCCTGACAGAATCTTTAGCACTTCTGAAGCTGCATAATCTCATACAGCAATCTTGTCTCAATCTTGGTTACAGCACCACCCACCCCCTTTCTACTCAACGCTGGCTCCTTGAAGGGCCTCGATTGGTGTTGGGGCAACAACGTTGATCATAAGCCTTCCCTGCCCTGGACTTAATTGGGGCAGGGATGGAAAGGCAAGGGAGATCCCCACCTGTCACCCTCTGACGTGATTAAATGACCCACACCAACCCGCCTTGGGGAGGACGTTCAATTCTGGCCCAGGACTGAGGGAAGTGCTGCACCATCACAAGTGCCATATTTTGGTTGAGAAGTCTAAACTGAAAAAAGCAGGAACATCATTTCTGGTGTCTGGTCAATATTAATCACTCAATTAAATCGCAAAAACAGATGGGCAGCACAGTGGCAAGCACTGCTGACTCACAGTGCCAAGGACCTGGGTTCAGTTCCAGCCTCGTGTGCCTGCCTGGGCCTGATTTTACCATTTTGATTCTAAGTGCTGAATCTGGGTGCAATTCAGATCCGACTTGTAAACCTGTTCTCAGGTGCCCTCATACGCACTTAGCCTGAAAAAAAAATCGCGGGTCTGAATTGTGCTGTGGGCGGGGCCCGAAACACTGCAGCTCCGATCGGAGCTTTGAACTGCGCATGTGTGGTCGCCCCTGTCACATCGCTCCCGGACTGCAAAAAGCGGATAGAGCGACCCCAGGAGCGATGGCCCCTACAGATATCGCCCCACCCCCACGACATAACTGTCCCCCTTATCCACCCACTCCACTGCCACCTAGAACGATCATGACCCTCTGCCCCTCTTTCTCCCCACCGATCGCCCGCAGAGTGGCAACGGATCCCCCTGCCCCCCCGCATTCCCCACACCAGAGATCCATTTGGCCTCCCTCCTCCCCGCCCCCCCACCAAAGAATGATCGGGCCTCCCTCCTCCCTCCCCCCCACCAGAGAATGATTTGGCCCACCTCCCCCCCATCCCTCCCCCCCCCCCCCCACCAGAGGTACATCTGACCCGCCTCCCTCCTCCTTCCCTCCCCCTCACTAGAGAATGATCTGACCTGCCTCCATCCCCCCTACCACCAATCTGAGTCAGAGAGCCATTGGAAGCTCTGAACTTACCTCTTCAGATGCTGGAGCGCCCGAAACAGACCTTTGCCGAGCTTGTCTGTTTCGCGCTGAATCTGGACGTGCAAACGCGATGGTAAAGGGGGAAATGCTGGTAAAGTTGGGCGGGCAGCCCATTAATTCAATTTAAATGCATGCAAATACATTTAAATCGCCATTGCACCCGTTTCGGGTGCGGTTCGGATCGCAGCCATTTTCGGGCCTTGGTAAAATGGGCATCTGCGTGGATGCGGGTGCAAATCGCACTAATCGCCTCACGCCCAAAAGTGGGCACGACGCAATAGTAAAATCGGGCCCTCTGTGTGGAGTCTGCACATTCTTCCCTGTGTCTGCATTGGTTTCCTCCGAGGGGGCTCCAGTTTCCTCCCACAGTTCAAAGATGTGCAGGTTAAGTGGATTGGCCATATAAAATGCCCCTTATTGTCCAAAGATGTGCAGGTTAAGTGGACTGGCCATGTAAAATACCTCTTAGTGTTCAAAAATGTGCAGATTAAGTGGATTGGACATGATAAAGTGCCTCTTTGTATCCCTAGATGTGTGGATTATCAAGGTAAATGAGTGGGGTTACAGGGATCGGGTGGAGGAAAGGGCTTGGGTAAGATAGTCTGTCAGAGAGTTGATGCAGATTTGATGGGCGGGATTTTATGGCCTCGCTCAGGCGAGACTGGAAATTCCCACCCGAGGTCAACGGAGATTTCTGCTGTCGGACCCTTTCCCAGTCCGATTCCATGGTGGGCAAGGTCGTAGAGTTCCTGACGATGGGCGAAATGGCCTCCTTCTGCACTGTAGGGTACAGAAGTAAGTAATATTATATATTCTCAGATAGAGAGAGAGTGAGGCATGCATCGCTAGCATTCAGTGTGTCTCTTAATCCTGAGAGGAGTGGTAGACTGCGGCAGTTTACTTTTCATTACTTCTACTTTTTACTTTTTACGGTTTACTTTTTTTTGTCCACTAATTTTAAAACGCGGCTTAAAGTCTTTGCATAATTTCCTGCCTGTGCGAGTTTAACATTGTAATTACTTCAAAAAGACAACATTAAGGTACTGTGGACAGGAATTGGTTTTCCAAACAAAGTGAAGAGAGGAAGTTAACACAAGCGAGAAGAAGGCTGGATGGTCTATCAGTCATTATTTATTGAAGACACAACACTCACATTTTATCACGGGTCAGGGAATGCTAATCCGTAAGGAGGATCTATACATAAGAAATAATTCTGTTTGTTTATTCTGATAGTGGATTAGTACTGGATTCATTTCAGCATAAATTTCCCTCGAAACTCCTTGAAGATTTTTATCATTTTCCTGCTAAAGATTGAATCGCACATAACCTTCAAGTGGAAAACTGATGGGATGTAAAGACAGTAATTAGAGCATTTCAGCTTGCTTCTTTCTGAATAAGTTATTACGCATTATTTACTAGCAATGTACACACAGTTATTCTCTTCTTGAAAGGTATGCAGTCGGCTACCCGTCAAATATGAAATGAATCAAGATTACTGTTCAATAAAACAGGCCTGACAAGTCCATAAAATATTTAGCTCTTTCTGTCACGACACAAAAAAAAAGTGTCAAAGGCACACATCGTATAAATTACACGTCTGCCTTGCCGCTGTCCCTGCATCCCACCAGGCGTTCAATGGCAGGTGAGCGCATTGTATGTATGTCCCTCTAAAAAGGAAATTGGGATTAGTATCTCTGTCGGAGAGCTCAAAGGCATGCAACTGGCTTTCAGAGTTCTCCTGATGGTGCCAATTGAAACTTCTGATGGTTTGCTGATTCCAACTAGTTTTTTAATTAGCAAGGGCACTGATAACTGCCAGGGAGAAGTGCCTATATCGATGATCTTTGTGGTCTTTAGTTGCTGAGTAAACAACTGAACTAGCTTTCACACTGATTTGTTGAAAGAGGTTCCACACTTCTTGGTAAATATATTGATTCCCAGTGATGACCATGCAGCCCAGCTGATCGATAATAAGAACATCCAGCTGGGATGGATGTTGGCAGAATTTCTGCTGCAGGATTTTGCAGAATCGGTTCCGTCACCTTTGGCGTGTCTCTCAATGTCACTGCCATGTGGCCAAGTGCACGGATCATGTGATCAGGAATCAGGTGGGCATCCTTATCATTCTCTTGGGATATGTACAGGCGATTGAATAGACTGGCAAAAAATGCTTCCACAATCACTGGGTCTGCAACTGATTCCGCCTTAAGGCACCTGCAAATGTGGTCTATCGCAATGTCCCTCAGCTGTTCATACATAGATGTCTGGTTTTTCTTCGAGGACAACACAGTTGCTTCTGAATGCTCATGTGTCACACTTATTTTAATGTCAGTACCTCCTGAATTGTACTGACTGTGGTATTCGTACACCTTGACAAGTACTGGGGTCACCAGAAAAATCCCTTAGCGATGTTGTGACAGAATGAACTGCGACAGGGAATCGCTCGCACAAATGTCCCATTTGTCCCAAATGTTGAGGAACCCTTTACTCGGGTCCAAATTGATTGCATGGGACCCCTGACTAAAATGAAAAGTGGGAATTTGGTTGACTAGATTTCCATCCCATTACATAATATTACAGCGAAGAGGATTGTAGAGGAGTTGCTGCAAGTTTTTTTACTGTCGCGTGGCATCCGAAGCGACCACTCTTAGCTTTTGCTTGTGATGATAAGGATGGCAAGTATGATAGCAGTCGGGAAGCTGGAACAGTTAAACTCTTTGGACTCCCTAATGACTCCTAATATTAGATTTCAGAAAATGTGTGCCACGGAAATGTATACAGCAACATCATGCTGAGCAGAGCATATAAAAACTGCATTCATCGTGGACCCAAATGTATGGATTTCATTTTTGATGAGACTTTGTAGAAATGGAATTGTTATTTTTAATTGGACTGCCCACAGAAATTCAATCAGACCAAGGATCCAATTTTACTACAAAGTTATTCAGGGAAGTTATGGGTAGTTAAGAAGAAAAACAATTTACAGCAACTACGTATCATCCAGAATCACAGAGAGTCTTAGGACGGTGGCATCAAACTCTGAAGACCTTGTTGAGGGCCTATTGTCAGGATTATCCAGAGAATTGGGATAAAGAAATTCCATTTGTGCTTTCTGCAACTGGGGATACACCGAATGAGTTAAGTAAATTCAGTCTGTTCAAATTGAATTTTGGACATGAGGTAAGAGGAGCACTTAAATTGATCAAGGAGAAATTGGTGAGTCAGTGTTCTGAGGCGACATTGTTGGACTATATGTTAAAATTAGGGACACATTATAGGCAGGATGTGATTGCACTGGAGGGAGTGCAGAGGAGATTCACCAGGATGCTGCCTGGGATGGAGCATGTAAGTTACAGAGAGAGGTTGGATAGGCTTTGTTTGTTTTCATTGAAGCAGAGAAGACTGAGGGGCAACCTGATTGAGGTGTACAAGATTATGAGGAGCAAGAACAAGGTGGATAAGGAGCAGCTGTTCCCCTTAGCTGAAGGGTCAGTTACAAGGAGACATAGGTTCAAGTTGAGGGGCAGAATGTTAAGGGGGGATTTGAGGAAAAACGTTTTTACCCAGACAGTGGTGATGGTCTCAAATGCGCTACCTGGGAGGGGGTGGAGATGGGTTGCCCTACATCCTTTAAAAAGGACCTGGAGGAGCACTTGGCACACCATAACATTCAACGCTATGGGCCAAGTGCTGGTAAATGGGATTAGAAGGGAGGTCAGGTGTTTTTTGTGTGTCGGTGCAGACTCAATGGGCTGAATGGCCTCTTCTGCACTGTATGATTCTATAAGAGATTAGGGCTGGTGAGTTGGATAGACGGCATTCAAAAGTGGCACAACATGTGATGAAAAAAGAATCAGATAAGGGGTCAAAATTTGTAGCTTTGATTGTGGGGAGAAAGTATTAGTATCATTACCATTAAAAACAAGGTTTAATGGGCCTTAGTAAATAAAAAAAAGTGAGATAAGGAAAACTCATAGAGTGTGTCGTGTTAATATGGTAAAACAGTATTTTGATGGGGAAGAAAAGCAGAAGAAAGGACGTGTTAGTTGTTACAACTCAGCGTGAAGACACAAATCCGGATGAATCTGAGCTTGACATTCTCCAAATTAGATTGGACAATGGGGAAGTAATCAGAAATTGGGATAAATTACTGAGTTACTTTCTAGAAGCAAATTAAAATGACCTGAAAGTGTCACATTGAGCTATATGTGGGAACAAACCAGGAAATACAGAAGTAATTATGCATGATACAGGTGTTGGAAATGTTGTTCCAATTAAGCAGCATCCGTACAGACTCAATCCATTAAAGTTGGCACAAGTTTCAAAAGAGATTAAAAGCATGCTTCAGAATAATATCATTGAAGTGAGTTGTAGTGATTGGAACTCACCCATTATGATGGCACCAAAACCAGATGGTACACAAGGATTATGTGTGGACTATAGAAAAGTCAGTGTGGCTACAATGTGAGGGCGGCACGGTGGCACAGTGGTTCGCACTGCTGCCTCACAGCGCCAGGGACCCGGGTTCAATTCCTGGCTTGGGTCACTGTCTGTGTGGAATTTGCACGTTCTCCCCATGTCTGCGTGGGTTTCCTCCGGGTGCACCAGTTTCCTCCCACAGTCTAAAGATGTGCAGGTTAGGTGGATTGGCCGTGCTAAATTGCCCCTTAGTATCAGGGGAACTGGCTGGGGTTTGTTTTGAGGACAGAGGTTTTCTACAAGCTGCTCTCCATCCACAAAAACCGCTTTGAAAGCTTCATGTCTATTTGTACTCATTATAACAAGTCTATTTGTGGTTGCTAGTTGTATTTAAAGTGGAGTTTTAAATCTAAGAGAATGTTGCTTATTTGGAACCGAAACAGTAACAAGTTAGAAATTGAAGAAGTTTCCTTTCATTTTTCAAAAAAAAATTGTTCAACTGTTAATGGTTAAGCTGCTTCCTTTGTTTGAGTTATATTTAAACTGTTATGAATAAAGCTTGTTTTGATATAAGGTCCCTAATTTGTCAACGGAATTAGTCCTGGAGTAAAACATCTTTCCTCACATTTCTGTCAAAATAGAAACATTGTTGGAGTCGAATGTGCTGTGGGATTCTGGTCCAAAATGCCTCGGGAAAGAAGCACCTCGGGTTGTTTCATTACATTAAAGGTGCTATATAAATATAAATTGTTGCTTTTCTGTTGGTTTTAAAGTTTCTCCCTCCCTTAATCCTGAATTCACCCTGTGTCCTCCAGCTCCAATGGCCTCTCCAAGCCCATCTTGTCCATGAGACCTCATCTCCTGTTTCCACAGCCCTATTCCCACTGAAGTTCTGACCACCCATGTTCTCTGCTGGTTCGCATGTTGGCTGGCATTGTTAGAAACCATAGAATCCCTACAGTGCAGAAGGAGGCCATTCGACCCTTCGAGTCTGCACTGACAACAATCCCACCCAGGCCCCATTCCTGTAACACCACATATTTACCCCACTAATCTCTCTAACCTACGCATCCCAGGACACTAATGGGCAATTTAGCATGGCCACTACACCTAAGCTGCATATCTTTGGGATGTGGGAAGAAACTGGAGCACCCGGAGGAAACCCATGCAGACATGGGGAGAATGTGCAGATTCCACATAGGCAGTGACCCAAGCCGGGAATCAAACCCAGGTCCCTGAGGCTGTGAGGCAGCAGTGCTAACCACCGTGCCACCGTGCCATGTTAATGGCTCTCCAAATCTCCCATCGTCACCCCATCTCCTTAAAAGCCAATTCAACCCTCTTTGAAAACTACCGCCCCATCTCCAGTCGGTCCTGCCTCCCCAAAGTCCTTGAATGTGTTGCCGCCTCCCAAGTGCATGCCCAGATCTTCATTTCGATTGTCTCCAATCAAGTTTCTGCCCTCTCACAACCCTTACCAAAGTCACGTGTGACTTTTCTCCGGGGTGCTCCGGTTTCCTCCCACAGTCCGAAAGATGTGCTGGTTAGGTACATTGGGCCATGCTAAATTCTCCCTCAGTGTACCCGAACAGGCGCCGGAGTGTGGTGACAAGGGGATTTTCACAGTAACTTCATTGCAGTGTTAATGTGCCTGTAGTAAAGATAAATTTTCCTTCCTCGTCCTTCTCAACCTGTCTGGAGCTTTTGACCCACTTGACCACATGACCTTCCAATATGCCTCTCCACCATTGTCCAACTGGCTGGGACTGCATTTGCTGGTTTCTTTCCTTTTTGTTTAATTATCGCCAGAGAATGGTTTTGCTTCCTGCTCTTGCATTATCTTTGGTGTAACCCAATGCTCCATCCTTAGACCTTCCTCCTCCTTTTTCTCACCTATCTGCTGCCCCTTCAGCGACATCATCCAAAAGTGTAGTGTTCTGACAACACCCAGCTCTCCCTCACCTAATCCTCCCTGAGCGGTTAGCACTGCTGCCTCCCAGTGCCAGGAATCGGGTTTGATTCCTGGCTTGGTTCACTGTCTGTGCGGAGCCTGCATGTTCTCCCTGTGTTGGTGTGGGTTTCCTCCGGGTGCTCCGGTTTCCTCCCACAGTTTGAAAGACGTGCTGGTTAGGTGCATTGGGCCATGCTAAAGTCTCCCTCAGTGTACCTGAACAGGCGCCGGAGTGTGGCGACTAGGGGATTTTCACAGTAACTTCATTGCAGTGTTAATGTAAGCCTACATGTGACACTAACAAATAGATTACCAGAATGCTTGCCTGAAATCCAGTTCCACATGAACAGAAATATCCTCCAATTAATTATTGGAATGTCCAAGGCCAAGGAAATTTGGCATGTCAGCTATGACTCTCAACAACTTTTACAGATGCACCATAGAAAGCATTCTTTCTGGTTGTATCACAGCTTGGTATGGCTCCTGCTCTCACCAAGACTGCAAGGAACTACAAAACGTTGTGAATGTAGCCCAGTCCATCACGCAAACCCGCCTCCCATCCATTGACTCAGTCTACACTTCCTGCTGCCTCGGCAAAGCAGCCAGCATAATTAAGGACCCCACTCACCCTGGACATTCTCTCTTCCACCTTCTTCCATCGGGAATAAGAGACAAATGTCTGAGGTCAGGTACCAACTGACTCAAGAACAGCTTTTTTCCTGCCGCCATCAGACTATTGAATGGACTTACCTTGCATTAAGTTGATCTTTCTCTGCACCCTAGCTATAACTGTAACACTACATTCTGCACTCTCTCGTTTCCTTCTCCTTGAACGATATGCTTTGTCTGTACAGCACACAAGAAACAATACTTTTCACTGTATGCTAATACATGTAACAATAATAAATCAAATCAAATCAAATCAAAGATGAAGGCTGTTCTCTTCAGTACCTGTTATTAAACATACTTTGGCCCTCATCTCAAAAACACATCCACGACTTTTAATGCATTTGACTGGAGGATAGAACATAGAACATAGAACATAGAACAGTACAGCACAGAACAGGCCCTTCGGCCCACGATGTTGTGCTGAGCTTTATCTGAAATCAAGATCAAGCTATCCCACTCCCTATCATCCTGGTGTGCTCCATGTGCCTATCCAATAACCACTTAAGTGTTCCTAAAGTGTTTGACTCCACTATCACTGCAGGCAGTCCATTCCACACCCCAACCACTCTCTGCGTAAAGAACCTACCTCTGATATCCTTCCTGTATCTCCCACCACGAACACTATAGTTATGCCCCCTTGTAATAGCTCCATCCACCCGAGGAAATAGTCTTTGAACGTTCACTCTATCTATCCCCTTCATCATTTTATAAACCTCTATTAAGTCTCCCCTCAGCCTCCTCCGCTCCAGAGAGAACAGCCCTAGCTCCCTCAACCTTTCCTCATAAGACCTACCTTCCAAACCAGGCAGCATCCTGGTAAATCTCCTCTGCACTCTTTCCAGCGCTTCCACATCCTTCTTATAGTGAGGTGACCAGAACTGCACACAATATTCCAAATGTGGTCTCACCAAGGCCCTGTACAGTTGCAGCATAACCCCACGGCTCTTAAACTCCAACCCCCTGTTAATAAAAACTAACACACTATAGGCCTTCTTCACAGCTCTATCCACTTGAGTGGCAACCTTTAGAGATCTGTGGATATGAACCCCAAGATCTCTCTGTTCCTCCACAGTCTTCAGAACCCTACCTTTGACCCTGTAATCCACATTTAAATTAGTCCTACCAAAATGAATCACCTCACATTTATCAGGGTTAAACTCCATTTGCCATTTTTCAGCCCAGCTTTGCATCCTATCTATGTCTCTTTGCAGCCTACAACAGCCCTCCACCTCATCCACTACTCCACCAATCTTGGTGTCATCAGCAAATTTACTGATCCACCCTTCAGCCCCCTCCTCTAAGTCATTAATAAAAATCACAAAGAGCAGAGGACCAAGCACTGATCCCTGCGGCACTCCGCTAGCAACCTGCCTCCAATCCGAAAATTTTCCATCCACCACCACCCTCTGTCTTCGATCAGACAGCCAGTTACCTATCCAATTGGCCAACTTCCTCTCTATCCCACACCTCCTCACTTTCATCATAAGCCGACCATGAGGGACCTTATCAAACGCCTTACTAAAATCCATGTATATGACATCAACTGCCCTACCTTCATCAACACACTTAGTTACCTCCTCAAAAAATTCTGTCAAATTTGTGAGGCACGACTTGCCCTTCACGAATCCGTGCTGACTATCCCGGATTAATCCACATCTTTTTAAATGGTCGTAAATCCCATCCCTAAGGACCTTTTCCATCAATTTACCAACCACCGAAGTAAGACTAACCGGTCTATAATTACCAGGGTCATTTCTATTCCCTTTCTTAAACAGAGGAATAACATTCGCCATTCTCCAGTCCTCTGGCACCATCCCTGTGGACAGCGAGGACCCAAAGATCAAAGCCAAAGGCTCTGCAATCTCATCCCTTGCCTCCCAAAGAATCCTAGGATATATTTAATCAGGCCCAGGGGACTTATCGACCTTCAGTTTATTCAAAACTGCCAGGACATCCTCCCTCCGAACATCTATTTCCTCCAGCCAATAGCCTGTAACACCTTCTCTTCCTCAAAAACATGGCCCCTCTCCTTGGTGCTTTTGGAATAGCTCTGGAGGGTACAGCATTATGCAAAGCTTGATGCCCCTCATTCTTGCCAACGTGCATGCCAGTTTATGTCTTTTAATGATCGCTAATTCTGAATTCAGAGGGAAAGCTGGGGCATCATTGTGTGTTGTCACTGTAACAAGCCCAAGCACAGCAAATACCCCGACTCATATATCACTCCAACACAGTGCAGATAGCGGATAATTAGCCCCTCCAGAGACTGAGGCAGTTCAGATTTCGACGGCGGGAGGGGGGAGATACAGACAGAATCCAGGTGCTTCGAGCCATGAATGCCATAACTGTGGGAAAAACCGCACCGTGCCGGCGACTGCAGGTAGTGTCATTAGCCCGGGTGCCCTCAGGACATGGCCAGTCAAGTCGGGAGAAATGTAAGTTCTCAGTATCGGCACCTACACTAATTAAACTGGAGTCACTGTTCTCATTATTTAAACATTACCCTGACAAAGCCATCACGGAGAAGGTTTCAGCTAACAGCTACCAGGCAGGTTTTCAGATCTTTCTCAAAGACGTCGGGTCCTCGCAACAGTCAGAAATGTAACAGCAACTAAAAAAAGCAGGTTAAGGTACCGCAGTTGAAGGATGCAGAATAAGTAGCTTTGCTGGACTTCTTAATCCCTCTTCCATATGGGGGCACTGATTTAGGAAGTAGTTTATTTATTAGTCACAAGTAAGGCTTATATTAACGCTGCAATGAAGTTACTGTGAAATTCCCCGAGTCGCCACACTCCGGCGCCTGTTCGGGTCAATGTAGAAGTATAGATTGAGTCAATGGATGGGAGGCTGGTTTATTACTTTAATGGTTGTTGTTGAATACCACTTGAAAATTAGGCAGCAACATTAGGGAAACAGGGGCCCTGATTTTACCAGCACGCAGAACAGATGCTTGCAGAACAGCATTCCTTGCTGGTCTCGGGCACGATCTTACGAGCCTCGGGTGGGAGTGCCGGTAATATTCTGGCCATAAACTCCAGTACAGGTTTAAATCCCAACATGTACCTCTAGACTGGACTATTTCAATACACGTCTGGCTGGTCTCCTTCTCTCGAGGTTGCAGAGTAAATCTGCCTGTGCTCTGGGACCGATTCCTTTCGCTCCACTTTCTGGCAGTCATTTCTTTCGCAACCTTCGTCCCAAGCTCTGAATTTCCCTCCCTGAAACTCTCTTGTCTGTCGATCCCTCTCCTCACCATCATTTGATTTGATTTAATTGATTTGATTTATTATTGTCATTTTACGATGTCGGTGATGCTATTTGATGCTGCCAACTTCCGAACCCAAATCTTTGTATTGTTTCTTACACGCAACACAGACAAAGCATACCGTACATAGAGAAGGAACGGAGAGAGTGCAGAATGTAGCATTACAGTCACAGCTAGGGTGTAGAGAAAGATCAGAATTAAAGCCTTGTTACAGATTTTAAAAGAGTTAGAGTTCTAAAAGCATTGAACTGGAGTAAAAGATAGAATTAGCTGGTCACAGCTTGCAAGAAGTCACCACGCTCCAGCATCATCTTGGATTATGCTATAAATAGTCCTTAAAATCTCTCACTTTTAATTTGGTTTGATTTATTATTGTCACATGTATCAGCATACAGTGAAAATATTGTTTCTTGCGTGCTATACAAACAAAGCATACCGTTCATAGAGAAGGAAAGGACAGAGTGTAGAATGAAGTGTTACAGTCATAACTAGGGTGTAGAGAAAGATCAACTAAATGCGAAAGTAGGTCCATTCAAATGTCTGATGGCAACAGGGAAGAAGCTGTTCTTGGCTCGGTTGGTACGTGTCCTCAGACTTTTGAATCTTTTTCCCGACGGAAAAAGGTTGAAGAGAGTATGTCCAGGGTGCGTGGGGTCCTTACTTATGCTGGCTGCTTTTCCAAGGCAGTGGGAAGCGTAGATGGTGTCAATGGGTGGGAGGCTGGTTCGAGTGATGGACTGGGCTTCGCTCACGACACTTTATAGTTTATTGCGGTCTTGGACAGAGCAGGAGCCGTACCAAGCTGTGATGCAACCGAAAATAATGTTTTCTATAATCCTGCGTTCCAATATCTCTTATTGCGCAGGCTTAAATATTCTCCGATAATGTTCCTGCGAAGTGTCTGGGGACATTTTACGATGTGGGTGATGCTATATGATGCTACCAATTTCCGAATTCAAATCTTTGCTGTGTAAACATGCTTAAAAAGCATGCAATTAGAATTTTGTTCTACTTTGTGAGAAATGTTGTACTCTTGACCAATCATTAGAAACTGGATTGACGATATTCACATTCATTTCACGCGTAGGTTACATATCAGCTAGTCCAGCGCTGAATTTAAACCCAGGTGCATTATGATCGACAACAATACTCTCATCCGTTGGACTATGGTCATGACAAAGGGATGCACCTCCATCTAGTGGTGGCTTCTATTACTGCATGGCAGCATCATGAAAAGCCAGCGGCTGGCTTTTCCTCTGACTGTTTTCCTGACTGTGGGCTCACTATAGTTATTCAGGATAGGCTGAGGCCAGTGACCCTCTTCTGAAATGGCTGACAGAGCAGGACATTCGGGGCAGCAGAAAAACTCGCATTGCTGCAACTGCTGAAAAGGAGCAATTGTGATGCCCAGCGACAAAACATAGAATCCCTACAGTGCAGAAGGAGGCCATTCAGCCCATCGAGCCTGCACCAACAACAATCCCACCCAGGTCCTATCTCCGTAACCCCACGTGTTTACCCTGCTAATACCCCAGCACTAAAGAGCAATTCAGCACAGCCAATCAACCTAACCCACATATCTTTGGACTGTGGGAGGAAACCGGAGCACCCGGAGGAAACCCGCACAGACATGGGGAGAATGTGCAAACACCACACAAACAGTCACCCAAGCCGGGAATCAAACCCGGGTCCCTGGTGCTGTGAGGCAACAGTGCTAACGACTGTGCCACTGTGCTTTGTTCATGTAACCTCGCCTCATCATCTAACCATTGAAATCTTGGTGACATCCTGGTGAATTTGCAATTCCCCTTCCAAGGTCAATGTAGCTAAAGTGTGGTACCCAAAACTGTACTCCAGATGTGTTCTAAATGGGAGCTTTGTATTGCTTTCTGCAGTGAACCTTCTTCCCTTTAATATTCTGGACCTGTAGTTGTCAAGTTTAAAGTTCGATTAGCCTTTTGGATTACTTTTTACATCTAGCTCCTGCGTTTCTGTGATCTCTAAAATCTCTTTGGACCTCCATTAATCCTAATTTTCATGATTTAAGTAATAATTGGAGCAGGAGCTTGGACTGGAGGATGGGAACCTGCTGATTACTGACCAGAGGTTACAGAGATAATTGCCCTTTTCCGAGAAGTCTAGAGGCCCAGGTTTCAAGGGTTTAGTATTTAGATAAAGAATGCTTCCCAAGTGCCAAACATGGTATAGTCACTGAAGCTACAAAAGGTCGTGAATGTAGCCCAATCCATCATCAAAACCAGCCTCCCACCCATTCACTCTGAATACACTTCCTCCTGCCTCGGCAAAGCAGCCAGCATAATCAAGGACTCCACGCAGTCCGGACATTCTCTCTTCCACCTTCTTCCATCGGGAAAAAGATACAAAAGTCTGAGGTCGCGTACCAACCAGCTTAAGAACAGCTTCTTCCCTGCTGCCATCAGACTTTTGATTGGACCTACCTTGCATTAAGTTGATCTTTCTCTACACCCTAGCTATGGCTGTAACACTATATTCTTCAGCTAATACATGTGACACTAATAAATCAAATCAAATCAAATCAAACTTTGTAAAGTTGCATAACCAACCGTGGACAGTGAGGCACCTCAGGGGATATTTGTGGCATCCATGCTTGATGATGAGCAACAAAGGGCTACAAATATGAGTCATGAGCCAGACCTGAAGCTTTTTATTCTTGGAACTTGAAAGACTTAAGTGAGTCTCCTCTTTTACTGATCATCTGCACTCATGCTCAGCCGCGTTAGGGCCGTACGGTGGCACAGTGGTTAGCATTGCTGCCTCACAGCGCCAGGGTCCCGGGTTCAATTCCAGCCTTGGGTGACTGTCTGTGTGGAGTTTTCACATTCTCCCCGTGTCTACGTGGGTTTCCTCCGGGTGCTCCAGTTTCCTCCCACAGTCCAAAGATGTGCAGGTTAGGTGGATTGACCTTGCTAAATTGCCCCTTAGTGTCCCAAAATATGGAGCCTAGATGGATTAGGCATGGAAAATGGGTTACAGCGAGAGGGTTTGGGTAAGTTACTCTGCCAGAGAATTGGTGCAGACTCGATGGGCCGAATGGCCTCTTCTGCGCTGTCGGGATTCGATGAAAATGATTCAAATATTCACTATTCCTTCACCCCAGCAATACAAATTCAAAGTTTATTTATTAGTGTGACGGGTGGGCTTACATTCACATTGCAATGAAGTTACTGTGAACATCCTCTAGTCACCACACTCCGGCACCTGTTTGGGTACACTGAGGGAGAATTTAGCACGGCCAATGCACCTAACCAGTACGTCTTTGGACTGTGGGATGAAACCGGACCACCCGGAGGAAAGCCACACAGACACGGAGAGAATATGTAAACTCCACACAGACAGTGACCCAAGCCGGGGATCGAACCCAGATCCCTGGTGCAGTGAGGCAGCAGTGCTAACCAATGTGCCACTGTGCCACCTCATTCAGAAAATTAAAATAATTTTACCATATCTACCACATATTCAGGGTATTTATGCGGCACATGTGAACCAACTGGCAAAGTGTGGTCAGATACACCACACTCCAAAGTAACTGACAGGTGCGACCAAAGCAGATTTTATGGGTGGATTTAGCTCATTTCTTTTCAGGGAATCAATCTGTGTGGGAAAAGTGATGCATAGCCCATCAACCGCACTGTCAGCTTTTCCTGCCAAATGTTTAAATACTCTGAAAAATTCAATCCTGGCTGCGGCTCCCACAACATCATGTTGGTGCCAGAGGGTAGCATCCAGGCAGTGAGTACTGCTCAGGGCATGACCCTCTACTCCTGGGGGCTGTAGTTACCTGTGTGACCCCGACGGTGTCTGTTGTGACACTAGCGTACCTTTAAGAAATGTTTTTTTTAAATCATGTTCTCTGCAGTTTGTAAGCAGACCTTTTGGTTTCATTGTTGCCAAGCTGTCTGCTAGAAATCCTTTTATTGCTGCTTCAATGGTTTAAATGGGGTTTTGTTTATTTTTACTAGGGGCCTCAGGTACTTTCTGGGTTTTTTTATGACCCTGCATTGTTAGGAGAACAACTGCTTAGCAGGTCATGTGTTTCGGACAGTTTGTTTCTTCTTTCATAGTGAACTCAAGGTTTCGCTTTCAGTTCGGCTGCAAGCTGTTGTTTTAGTCAGAAGTTGTCTTGCTTGCCAAGTGGCGGCACAGTGTTGGACAGCACGGTCACACAGTGGTTAGTACTGCTGCCTCCTAGCGCCAGGGACCCGGTTTCAATTCCCTCCTCGGGTGACTGCGTGGGTTTCCTCCGGCTGCTCTAGTTTCCTCCCACACTCCAAAGATCATAGAATCATAGAAACCCTACAGTGCAGAAGGAGGCCATTCGGCCCATCGAGTCTGCACCGACCACAATCCCACCCAGGCCCTACCCCCACATATTTACCCACTAATACCTCTAACCTACGCATCTCAGGGGCAATTTTAACCTGGCCAATCAACCTAACCCGCACATCTTTGGACTGTGGGAGGAAACCGGAGCACCCGGAGGAAACCCACGCAGACACGAGGAGAATGTGCAAACTCCACACAGACAGTGACCCGAGCCGGGAATCGAACCTGGGACCCTGGAGCTGTGAAGCAGCAGTGCTAACCACTGTGCTACCGTGCGGGTTAGGTTGATTGGTCATGCTAAATCGCCTCTTGGTGTCAGGGTAAATACATGGGGTTATGAGGATAGGGTCTGGGTGGGATTGTGATCAGTGCAGACTTTTTGGGCCAAATGGCCTCGGTCTGCACTGTATGAATCCATAACTCTATAACTGGCGGGCCGGTTTTCTCTCTCTCTCTCCCCCTGGTCTTGTAAGTTCTGCTGTCCAGCTGGAAGCTGGTCTCCTACCCTTCCTGGAGTGGAAATTCTGCTGTTGGTGGTTTTGCTAGCTAATACCTAGAGTCACTTTCTCTCTCTCTCGCCCCCTGGTGTTTTGGGAAGCTGTTCTGAGTTCAAGGTTGTCTGTGTGTGTGTATGTCTGTGTGTGTGTGTGTGTATCAAGAGAACTGCAGCATCCAACCATAGGACTAAGTTCCAGCATCACCTGAGCATTTGTATTTTCTGTGCTAAATCTGTGGCAAGGGTCTTGTGTATGGGATTTGTTTGATTGGAGCGGTATGTAGCTGCTAAGGTTTATAAAATATCATGGTTGTTTTTCTTCTTGTTTGTAATTGGTAAAGATTATTGCTAATTTTCTTTCTATACATGTTAACTGTATTCTTTAATAACCTTTGTTTGATAAAAGCTCCCTAGTGGGTTAGTTGAATCATACCTGAAGTGAGGCATCTCACACTTACACTCGCCAAATTTAAATTGCAAAAGTTATGATCCAGGCGGACTTCATACAACACTTTGGAGTTTCTGACCTGAATTATAACACTGTTTGCCAGTTTCCTATTTTTAAAAAACTGTCAGAAACCCGGGGGGAGAGGAATGGGGGCACTTTCCAGGCTGGGAAGCCCACTAATCTCTCTGTCTGGTGTTTTGGGAAGCTGTTCTGACTTTAAGCTTGTCTGTGTATCAACAGAACTGCAGCATCCAACCAAAGGACTAAGTTCCAGCATCACGTGAGCATTCGTATCTTCTGTGCTAAACCTGTGGCTCAGGTGATGCTGGAACTTAGTCCTCTGGTTGGATGCTGCAGTTCTCTTGATACAAGCACAGAACAAGCTTGAAGTCAGAAATACAACTGATGTAAAAGCTGTTCTTGGATTTCCCCTTTGTTCTCCGCCCCTCCTCTCTCCCACCATTCACGCCTGTCGATAAAGGCGGTGGAAACACCTCCTCCTGAGGAATTCTCAACAACCCGCCCACATGCTTTCCACACTGTGCACCAACGAGTTCCACCGAAACTCCATCTTTCCCATGAGGGTTTCCAATCTCTAAAATTTAAAGAAATCGCCTTGGGATCCTCTCCAAATGTTGCTCCTTCTCAGATGGTTCCAACAAGGATATGCCTCCAGGCTTTCAATCTCGCCTTCTGAGATTCCTTTCCTCTGGATCTCTGTGCACACCCAAGCTTCAGCTTCCAAGCACAATTTCAGATCTTCGGGCACGCCTAGCAAAACATCACGCTCCACAGCGCGCCTTTGCCCTTGCAGCCCAGAACACAACCTTTGGCTGCCATGTCAGATCTTCAGCACTTCTCTCAAGCCCATGTTGCTTCGAGCCTGCTCCCTACAGGCTCGCCCTCTTCAATTTGGAGCCTATTGCTCTGCACCATTCTCTCAACTTTACTTCACAAAAGGTCTTTAGTTTAGAAAGGTGTCATGGGTCAGCACAGGCTTGGTGGGCTGAAGGGCCTGTTCCTGTGCTGTATTGATCTCTGTTCTAACAGGATTTGTTTCAGATCTCTGTCCTTTTTTCCTTACTTGGGGCTGTCTTTTGGGACCTCTCTCTGTCCAATTCACTTGTTTGGGACATGCCTCTTGGTTTGGGACCTTCTCCCCATCCGTCTCCTGCACCCTGCTCCCTGGGACACACTCTCTGCAATGACATTCATCTCCAAGGCACCTGACCTTAGCTGTGGTGCAGCTTCACTTTCCCTCTTTCTCCTCTGCACACCTCCCCAGGGCCCGTTCCCAGCCTAAAGAAGGTCAAAATGATTAACTGTGGCCAGCACTTGCATGGAAACAATGAACTGTGCACGTGTGGCCGGCTCCTGACTGACACGTGGGCTAGAGGCTTGAGTCCCACTGGCAACTGTCATTCCTGGCTTCCGAACCCCTGATCTCCGACAACCAATGAAGGTAAATATCAGAGTTCATCGCAAGCAGTAACACTGCCACCTCTGTGTCAGTGGGTAAAGGATTCCAGTCCTGCTCTCGAGACTTGAGGATAAAATTTAGGTTAACACTCCAGAACGATACAGGGTACTGTATTGACCCGGGTTCAATTGCGGCATCAGGTCACTGTCTGTGTGGAGCTTGCACATTCTCTCCGTCTCTGCGTGCGTTTCCCCTGGGTACTGCTGTCTCCTCCCGCAGTCCAAAAATGTGCGGGTTAGGTGGATTGGCCATGCTAAATTTCCCCTTAGTGTCAGGAGAACTGGGGGTAAATAGGTGGGGTTAAGGGGATAGGGCCTGGGTGAGATTGTGATTGATGCAGACTTGATGGGCCAAATAGCCTCCTTCTGCATTGTAGGGATTCTATGATTCTAAACTGGTGTCCTTATCTGAGGAAGGATGTCTTTGCTAAAGAGGGAGGGCAGCGAAGGTTTACCAGGCTGAATCCTGGAATGGCAGGTCTGCCATATGAGGAGAGACCAAGTCGGTTAGGATTATATTCACTGGAGTTTAGAAGATTGAGTGGGGTTCTCATAGAAACTTATAAAATTCTAACAGGATTAGACTGGGTAGATTCAGAAAGAATGTTCCCAATGGTGGGGGAGTCCAGAACTAGGGGTCATAGTTTGAGGATAAGAACAAAATCTTTTGTGACTGAGGTGAGGAGAAATTTCTTCACCCAGAGGGTGGTGAATCTGTGAAATTCGCTACCGCAGAGAGTAGTTGAGGCCAAAACATTGTGTGATTTCAAGAAGAAATTAGGTATAGCTCTTGGGACGAAAGGGATCAAGGGATGTGGGGGGAAATGTAGGATCTGGATGTTGAATTCTGATGATCAGCCATGATCAAAATGAAAGGTGGAGCAGGCTCGAAGGGCTGAATGGCCTACTCCTGCTTCTAATTTCTATGTTTCTATGTACTGAGGGAGTGTTACACTGTCAAAGGCACTGTCTTTCAGGTGACACTTTAAACCAAGGTCCGGTCTCCCAACTCGGGTGAACATCAAAGGTCCCATGGCATCATATCACAGAAGAACAAAAGAATCCTGGCCAATAATTATCCCTCAACCAACATCACTAAAACAGGTTACAGGTCATTATCACACTGCTGTTAATGGGATCTTCCTGTGCATAACTGCATGCCACTTTCCCTACATTACAAGTAAACTTTTCAGAAGTATGTCATTGGCTGTAAAGTGCTGCAGTAAATTCTGACGTCACAAATAGTGCAATATAAATGTGAGTCTTTCCTTATCCCCCCCTGAAAACGTCAACAAAGAATAAACATTTAAGACAATGGGCGTTTCCTTGGACTTAACACAACATTGAATGATCAGAGAATAGCAATAGTGTTATCCAAAGTAGAGAGTACAAAGCAGGATAGTCAGAAGCTTTTTCCCAGGGTGGAAGAGTCAATTGCTAGAGGGCGTAGGTTTAAGGTGCGAGGGGCAAGGTTTAAAGGAGACGTACAAGGCAAATGTTTTTACACAGAGTGGTGGGTGCCTGGAACTCACTGCTGGAGGAGGTAGTGGAAGCAGATACGATAGTGACTTTTAAGGGGCGTCTTGGCAAATACATGAATAGGATGGGAATAGAGGGATATGGTCCCTGGAAGGGTAAGGGGTTTTGGTTCAGATGTGCAGTATGATCGGTGCAAGCTTGGAGGGCCGAAGGGCCTGTTCCTGTGCTGTAATTCTCTTTGTTCCTTGTTTCAGAGTTTAGGACAATAAAATACTGCAATTCTAGGTTCAAAATACATCAGAAACTTTAGTTGTGGGTGACACGGTGGCACAGTGGTTAGCACTGCTGCCTCACAGCACCAGGAACCCGGGTTCAATTCTAGCCTTGGGTCACTGTCTATGTGGAGTTTGCACTTTCTGTGTGGGTTTCCTCCGGGTTCTCCAGTTTCCTCCCACAGTCCAAAGATGTGCGGGTTAGGTTGATTGGCCATGCTAAATTGTGCCATAGTATCAGGTGGATTAGCAGGGTAAATATGTGAGGTTATGGGGATAGGACCTGGGTGGGATTGTGGTCGGTGCAGACTCGATGGGCCAAATGGCCTCCTCCTGCACTATATGGATTGTATGTATAAACTGCTAAAGTCTCAATGTCTCATATGAAATGGAAACCGAATGGCCTGCTGACCTGCCTGAAGGATTAGGCTCACTACTGGATGACGTATTGAGGAAGAAGCTCAGCCTGTACTGTACGCAACCAGAAAGCTGTCTTTCACACGCTGATTCACGTAACTCAACATAGAATTTAACTGTACAAAAGGTGATAAAAATTTTAAAAATGAACGACTGGGCTAACTCGCTTGTTCTTACACCTGTTTAAGCTTTTAAGTTTATTTATTAGTGTCGCAAGTAGGCTTACATTAACACTGCAATGAAGTTATTGTGAAAATCCCCTAGTCGCCACACTCCGGCGCCTGTTCAGGCACACTGAGGGGGAATTTAGCATGGCCAATGCACCTAACCAGCACGATTTTAAGACTGCGGGAGGAAACCAGAGCACCCGAAGGAAATCAGGCAGGCACGGGGAGAACTCCGCACAGACAGCGATCCAAGCTGAGAATCGAACCCGGGTCCCTGGAGCTGCAGGACAGCAATGCTAACCATTGTGCCACTGTGCCACCCAGTTGGCATGTTCTGAGGAACCTTAGCAAAATCATAAAGGGGCATTTTTAAAATGCACTCTCGCATGAGAGAATCTTAGCTTAGCTTGCAAATTTCAACTCTGTTCACTTCTTAAAGGCAAAGTATCGTCACACTATATTCGTAACTTTTCCTACTTTCCTGCAAGCTAGGGACATTCCCAATGGGAAATATATTTGGAACATAGGAAGAGGAAGAGACTATTTCGCTCCTTTTTTTTTAGTCCTTCAAGGAATGTAGGCTTCACTGGCTCAGCTAGCATTTACTGCCCACTCCTAATTGCCCCAAGAAAGTGATGGTGAGCTGCCTCTTTGAACCGCAGCAGTCCTTGTGGTATAGCGGGGAGGGGGTGTGGGGGGAGTTTGTTTTATTCCTTCGTGGGACATGGGCGTCACTGGCTGGCCAGCATTTATTGCCCATCCCAAGTTGCCCTTAAGAAGGTGGTGGTGAGCTGCCTTCTTGAAACGCTGCAGTTCCATGATCCTTGAGCCTACTCTGCCATTCAAGGTGACTTTGGCTCATCAGTAACCTAAGGGTACTCACCTTTATACTCCTTAATCCCTTTGGATAGCAAACAATCTCTCAAAGGAAGTGCGCAACTGGCAAGAAATATAAAAATTGAAACTAAAGCTTTTGGGAGCAGTCAAAGTGTCGCTTAAGGACAGGTTCTCACTGACTTAAGCAATGCTTGATGTATGACCACTGGTGGTAATTGGAGGTGACTGGCCTACTTGTAACTCCAGACCTGCAGCAATGTGATTGGCTCCTAAATGCCCTCTGACATGTGCAGAAAGCCACTCATTTTCCAATCTTCTTGGGGTTTTCCACCCGCATCGCCATTCTCTTTGTCTGCAAATGCAGGTTGCATATCGTCCCAGGTGTGTGGGGTGGCCGGGGAAAAAATTGGGGGGAGGTTTTGGTGGGGGGAGGGGGGGTGGCATGTCAGCGGCAAGGGCTAAGCAGACCCTGCCTTTCCTAATGCTGAGACCCTCAATGAAGCAAAGACCCAGAAAGAAAACACAGTTCAGACCACTATTCTTATTACTGTTCTGTTATCTTCTGGGGAGTGCCTTTGAACAAGGGAGCACCACCTTCCTCTTTTCTCTCCTTACAGAAGCTACCAGTCCTACTGAGATTTTCCAGCCTTTTCTCTTTTGGTTAGAAAAAGAATAGTGGTGGCAGAGAGACACATCTGTTATGTATGTTGGAGCATAGCCCCTTTAAGGAAATGGGTCATGTGATCTGGGGTGAGCTGGCTGAGAACATAGAACATAGAACATTACAGCGCAGAACAGGCCCTTCGGCCCACGATGTTGCACCGACCAGTTAAAAAAAACAAACTGTGACCCTCCAACCTAAACCAATTTCTTTTCGTCCATGAACCTATCTACAGATCTCTTAAACGCCCCCAAACTAGGCGCATTTACTACTGATGCTGGCAGGGCATTCCAATCCCTCACCACCCTCTGGGTAAAGAACCTACCCCTGACATCGGTTCTATAACTACCCCCCCTCAATTTAAAGCCATGCCCCCTCGTGCTGGATTTCTCCATCAGAGGAAAAAGGCTATCACTATCCACCCTATCTAAACCTCTAATCATCTTATATGTTTCAATAAGATCCCCTCTTAGCCGCCGCCTTTCCAGCGAAAACAATCCCAAATCCCTCAGCCTCTCCTCATAGGATCTCCCCTCCATACCAGGCAACATCCTGGTAAACCTCCTCTGCACCCTCTCCAAAGCCTCCACATCCTTCCTGTAATGTGGGGACCAGAACTGCACACAGTACTCCAAGTGCGGCCGCACCAGAGTTGTGTACAGTTGCAACATAACGCTACGACTCCTAAATTCAATCCCCCTACCAATAAACGCCAAGACACCATATGCCTTCTTAACAACCTTATCTACTTGATTCCCAACTTTCAGGGATCTATGCACACATACACCTAGATCCCTCTGCTCCTCCACACTATTCAAAGTCCTCCCGTTAGCCCTATACTCAACACATCTGTTATTCCTACCAAAGTGAATTACCTCACACTTCTCCGCATTAAACTCCATCCGCCACCTCTCGGCCCAACTTTGCAACCTGTCTAAGTCTTCCTGCAAACTACGACACCCTTCCTCACTGTCTACCACACCACCGACTTTGGTGTCATCAGCAAATTTGCTAATCCACCCAACTATACCCTCATCCAGATCATTAATAAATATTACAAACAGCAGTGGCCCCAAAACAGATCCCTGAGGTACACCACTTGTAACCGCACTCCATGATGAATATTTACTATCAACCACCACCCTCTGTTTCCTATCCGCTAGCCAATTCCTGATCCAATTTCCTAGATCACCCCCAATCCCATACATCTGCATTTTCTGCAGAAGCCTACCATGGTGAACCTTATCAAACGCCTTACTAAAATCCATATATACCACGTCCACTGCCTTGCCCCCATCCACCTCCTTGGTCACTTTCTCAAAAAACTCAATAAGGTTAGTAAGGCACGACCTACCTGCCACAAAACCATGCTGACTATCACCTATCAATTCATTACTCTCCAAATAACTATAAATCCTATCCCTTATAATTTTTTCCAACATCTTGCCGACAACAGAAGTGAGACTCACCGGTCTATAATTCCCGGGGAAGTCTCTGTTCCCCTTCTTAAACAATGGGACAACATTCGCTAACCTCCAATCTTCTGGTACTATACCAGAGGCCAACGACGACCTGAAGATCAGAGCCAGAGGCTCTGCAATCACTTCTCTTGCCTCCCAGAGAATCCTTGGATAAATCCCATCCGGACCAGGGGATTTATCTATTTTCAGACCCTCCAGAATATCCTGCACATCCTCTTTATCAACTGTAATACTGTCTATTCTACTCCCTTGCAACCCAGTGTCCTCCTCAGCTATATTCATGTCCCCTTGCGTGAACACCGAAGAGAAATATTGGTTCAATGCTTCACCAATCTCCTCCGGTTCCACACATAACTTCCCTCTGCCATCTATAACTGGCCCTAAACTTGCCCTAACCAACCTTCTGTTCTTGACATACCTATAGAACGCCTTAGGATTCTCTTTAACCCTATCCGCCAAAGTCTTCTCATGTCCCCTTTTAGCCCTTCTAAGCTCGCTCTTCAACTCCCTCTTAGCCAATCTAAAGCTTTCTAGTGCACTACCCGAGTGCTCACGTCTCATCCGAACATAAGCCTCCTTTTTCTTTTTAACCAACAAAGAAACTTTTTTGGTGCACCACGGTTCCCTAGCCCTACCAATTCCTCCTTGCCTGACAGGGACATACCTATCACAGACTCGCAGTAGCTGCTCCTTGAAAAAACTCCACATGTCGGACGTTCCCAGTCCCTGTAATCTCCTAGTCCAACCTATGTTTCCTAATTCTCTCCTAATAGCCTCATAATTACCCTTCCCCCAGCTAAAACCACTGGCCCGAGGTTCATGCCTATCCCTTTCCATCACTAAGGTGAACGTAACCGAATTGTGGTCACTATCACCAAAATGCACACCAACTTCCAAGTCTAGCACCTGGTCTGGCTCATTTCCCAGCACCAGATCCAATATAGCCTCACCTCTAGTTGGCCTGTCTACATACTGAGTCAAAAAACCTTCCTGCACGCTTTGAACAAAAACTGACTCCTCTAACGAGCTAGAGCTATAACAATTCCAGTCAATATTAGTCAAGTTAAAATCCCCCATAACAATTGCCCTATTACTTTCACTCCTATTTAAAATAGCTATACTGAAATGGTTTTTCAGAGTAACTATTAGCATAACACGGGCAGACTATCTGAAGTTAGTGATTTAAATCACTTTGTCAGATGGTTACCAGTGCTGCACAATTGTCCAAGAGGAGTTAGCCCTTATGGTCAGTTGCCATGTGAACCTTTACCTGGGAACTTGCAAGAGCGAATCCCCAGGGAATCTTTCAGGTAGCTCCCTCAAATCTGATGCGGGGGAGCCAGGAAGTTACAGATAGTATATATGTGGCTGGTCCAATTAAGTTTCTGGTCAATGATGCCCCCCAGGATATCACTGGTGGGGAATTCAGCGATTCTGGGACTTTTGAATGTTAAGGGGAGATGGCTTGATCCTCTTGCTGGAGGTGGTCATGGCTTGCCTCTTGTGTGGATGTTACTTGTCACTTAGTATCCCAAGCCAGAACGTTGTCCAGACGTTGCTACATGTGGACATGGATTCCTTCAGTATCTGAGCAGCAGCAATTGAACACTGTGTACTCACTAACAAACATCTCTGCTTCCAATGTAATGACAGAGGGAATGTCATGGACGAAGCAGCTAAGGGTGGTTGGGCATTGTAATAACCCTTGCATGCTGCCCTGAGAATCTCCTGCCGTGATGTCCTACAAGGCTGAAGTGATTGGCTTGCAAGAGCCATGATCATCTTTCTGTGTGCTAGATATGATTCCAACCAGTGGAGAGATTTCCCTTGATTTCATTGATTGCAATCTTACCATTTAACACAACAGGAGAAAGCCAGTAATTAAGACAAATAAGCAAAAAGGACAATGCTGGTGGTGCTCAGTTATCTAAGTTTAAGATTTATTAGTGTCGTAAGTAGGCTTACATTAATATTGCAATGAAGTTACTGTGAAAATCCCTGGTTTCATTTCTTCTAACTCTTTCAAAGAACAAAGAACAATGCAGCACAGGAACAGGCCCTTCGGCCCTCCAAGCCTGCGCCGCTCATGTGCCCACTAGACCATTCTTTTGTATCCCTCTATTCCCAGTCTGTTCATGTGGTTATCTAGATAAGTCTTAAACGATCCCAGCGTGTCCGCCTCAATCACCTTCCTTGGCAGCGCATTCCAAGCCCCCACTACCCTCTGTGTAAAATACGTCCCCCTGACATCTGTGTGGAACCTTGCCCCCCTCACCTTGAACCCCTTGTGTTCGTCACCTCCGACCTGGGAAATAGCTTCCCACTGTTCACTCTATCTATGCCCTTCATAATTTTATACACCTCTATTAGGTCGCCCCTCATCCTCCGTCTTTCCAGGGAGAACAACCCCAGTTTACCCAATCTCTCCTCATAGCTAAGACCCTCCAAACCAGGCAACATCCTGGTAAACCTTCTCTGTATTCTCTCCAAAGCCTCCACGTCCTTCTGGTAATGTGGCGACCAGAACTGGACGCCGTATTCCAAATGTGGCCGAACCATCGTTCTATACAGCTGCAACATCATATGCCAACTTTCAGAGTAACTATTAGCATAACACTGGCAGACCATCTGAAGTTAGCGCCTGCTCGGGTACACTGAGGGAAAGAATTTAGCACGGCCAATGTGCCGAGCCAGCACATCTTTCGGATGTGGGAGGAAACTGGAGCACCCGGAGAAAACCACGCAGACACGGGGAGAACGTGCAGACTCTGCACAGACCATTACCCAAGCCGGGAATCCAGGGTCCCTCGCACTGTGAGGCAGCAGCGCTTTGCACTGTGCTACCGTGCCACCCCGCTAATTGCCAGTTGTCAATTGATATACTGCACTTTGGATATGACTTTTCTGCGAAGGAGGTTTCAAGATCTATTTCAAACGTTTCGTTTAACATCAATTTTGTTCCACCCAAATCAGTAGCAGGGCACTGTTGCTTTCTTGCCTGATTTTTTTTTATCTTTCTGTTCCCTTCGCAGGCTTTCACAGGGAACTCCAATGCGGATGGTGTCATGCGGCATAAATTGCAGCATCCTATTAAAGCAAGACTCCTTCGTTTTGTTCCCCTTGAGTGGAACCCTCACGGTAGGATCGGGATGAGAGTTGAAGTTTACGGATGTTCTTACAGTAAGTATGCACTAATAATGGAATGTTTTAAAAGTGTGTCTCTCAAGCACTGACACCACTGGGGTCACGCTGAACTGCAATGAGGAATGCCGTCACTTTGTAGTTCAGTTATGTACAGATTTAAATGAAGAGTCCTGGGGACTATCTTATTAAAAGTTAATTGAACGACAGTCAGTGAATCAACCAACACAAAATGAGATGTGTTTTATAATGAAGGATAGCGAAAATTAAGTCAGAATCTTTATCAGCTTTACTGCAAGAGGTGACAGTTCTGAAACATAACTGATTTATGTTAATTCAGCTTAAAAGCAAACTTTGACTAGAACAGCTAATAGTTCAGATCAATTGTTTGACACTTCTTACAGCTTTGTGGCTGAGGCATCTGAAATTAATCTGCACTTGTGTTGTAATTATTTTGAATAAATCAGCATCTTGTCTGAATCCGTGGGGCAGGATTTTAATTGGGAGTGGGCCCTCAATGAGTGCGGGACTGAGCAGAATGGAAAATAAAGGGATAAGGGAGTATGGGGAGCAGTAGGGAGGTCGATTTGAGACCAGGGTGAGATCAGCCATGATCTGATTGAATGACGGAGCAGGCTCGAAGGGCTGAATTTGCCTACTTCTGCTCCTAAGTCCTATGAATGTAAAACCACCCTAATGCCGTCGGTTCGGATTATTTTACATCCTGGATCCCAATTGCATCCATCCAGCTGCCCACCAGAAATGGAGAGGCATCTGGTTACCCGTGGCCAGCTAGAAATCGTGGAACCCAGATCAGGGGGAATCGGATCCATTTCAAGGGTTGCAAGGAGAGGTAGTGACGTTCTCTGTGAGGAAGTGTGGAATGTGGGCCAGGTTTAAGATACTGCAATTTAATTTTGTGTACGTATTCACGGAATGCCTTCACGCACAGTTTTGTCATAAAACACAAAAGGAAACGCAAAAGGACATTCTGTCCTAAGATGGATGTTTTGAAACAGCACCTGAAGAAATATGTTATTTTATTCATTGTCTCTGGCTGGACGAGCATATATTGCCCTTGAACTGCGTGACTTGTTAGGCCATTTCAGAGTCAGCCACATTGCTATGGGTTTGGAATCACAGGTAGGTCAGATTGGGTAAGGGTGACAGGCAAAGTAGCTGTTTTCTTTTACAGCAGTCGACAATGACCGGCACAGTGGCACAGTGGTTAGCACTGCTGCCTCACAGCGCCAGGGACCTGGGTTCAGTTCCCAGCTTGGGTCACTGTCTGTGTGGAGTTTGCACATTCTCCCCGTGTCCATGTGGGATTCCCCCGGGTGCTCTGGTTTCCTCCCGCACTCCAAAGATGTGCAGGTTAGGTGGATTGGCCATGCTAAATTGCCCCTTAGTGTCAGGAGGACTAACTAGGATAAATGCATGGGGTTATGGGGATAGGGCCTGCGTGGGATCGTGGTCAGTGCAGACACAATGGGCCAAATGGCCTCCTTCCACAATGTAGGGATTCTATGAATGGTTTCATGATCGTCATTTGACTTTTCATTCCAGATTTTTATTGAATTCCAAATTTCAATATCTGCTGTGATGGGATTCAAACCCGGGTCCCCAGAACATCACCCTGGGTCTCTGGGTTACTAGTTCAATTGACAATACCACTAACACCACCACCTCCCCAATGTACAATTAAGGTCAGAAAAATATTAGCCAGGAAAGGGACTCAGGAAGTCAAATGCAGCTAGTCTTCCACAAACTCAATGATTTAACACTGATAAATATTAAAAAATATGGACACATCCTGCTCACAAAATCCAATTAGTGTTGTGGTTAGATAATACCAACTCCAGCAACCAGTGGAGGCAAATTGAAAATTGGGGTGTGGGCAGCCATTTCACCTAGTAACATGCCTTAAAGTTTAATCATTAGTGTCACAAGTCGGCTTGCGTTAACACTGAAATGAAGTTACTGTGAAAATCCCCGAGTCACCACACTCCGATGCTTGTTCAGATACACTGAGGGAGAATTTAGCATGGTCAATGCACCTAACCAGCACATCCTTTGGACTGTGGGAGGAAACCGGAGCACCTGGAGGAAATCAACACAGACACGGGGAGAACGTGCAAACTCCACACAGACGGTGCCCCAAGCCAGGAATCGAACCTAGGTCCCTGGCACTGTGAGGCAGCAGCACTAACCGCTGTGTCACCGTGCTGCCTATATGCCTGAATTGGACTTAGAAACATTACCATTACTGAAAGATATATTCTCAAATCCTCAGTTCACCTTAAACATCTACGTGCATATTTTCCACTGATTATTGCACTCTGGGTGAGGGGTATGTTAGCACCAAACAGGTATGGCAGGGATAGGGCTGAAGTAAATCTCTCCGTACTCTGCCACATAATATGACTTTACCCTTGCTCTTAGGTCAAGTGTTATGTATCATGGAGTGGACTTCAACATCTCTTGCCTCCCAGAGAATCCTTGGATAAATCCCATCCGGACCACCCTGAGTGGACAGTCAACGTTTGGAGGGTGGAGCCATTAGACTGAATAAAGATCTGTGTTCCCTAAAGCCTGGCTGTGGAGTTGTTCTTGAGGAGACACCTCAATACTAAGAGATTTAACACCATCCACCAGCCTACTGCCTCCACAAGGTGGCAAATCCGCCTCAGCTTTTTACGGGTGGTTTAATGAGATTTAATTCCAATCAGGCGACTTGCTACTTGTACCCATGCTTGCCATTGGGCTTCCCGGTTCCTGTGAGGGGGTGGGGGGGGGAGGGGAATTCCTCAGAAATCCTGGTATGGGGCAGATGTCCTGCATCTGACAGCTGCTGGCCAATCAGAAGCCATGATGTGGAGATGCCGGCGTTGGACTGGGGTAAACACAGTAAGAAGTCTCACAACACCAGGTTAAAGTCCAACAGGTTTATTTGTAGCAAACGCCACTAGCTTTCGGAGCGCTGCTCCTTTGTCAGGTAAATGGAAGTTCAATCAGAAGCCAGCAGCCCTGTAATAACTCCACGGAGGCGAAAGTCCCGTCACCAAGTTACTTTATTTACACCGCACATCTGTACACAGCCAGCTCTCCAGTTGCTTTCTGCCGAATGCAGACTGGGAGTCTGAAACACCTGCTTTAAATAGGGAGCATGAGGCTCCCTGATCTAAACATCAGTTAGTTCATACTCTAGCAAGCCGACCGCATTAGCCTGGCTGAAGTCATCACAAGCCCTCCAATACCGGCTGTGTGAGTGGGGCGGGTTGGCCAGAGCCTGACATATGGGTGGCTTTGGCATCAGAAAACCGGGACAGTTGGCCGAACTTGCAACCTTCAAGTTTATTTGCATAACATCCTATTGCTAGCAATGGGGTCTTTTGATTGCTATTCAGAAGGCCTCAGCCATCTTGTACTCCTCTATCAGGTCACCCCTCAACGTCCGTCTTTCCAGTGAGAACTGGACCATCCAGTGATGGTAGAATTAGAAGGCCGTCCACGGGTCTCTCTGTCATGGATTTAATTGGAGTGGTGATTGAAAAATGTTACTTCAGGTTTGAAAAGATGAGAGTCATGTTCTTCAGAATCGTGGTCATGTTAGCCTGATATCTAAAATGGATACCACAATTATTAAGGAAAGGAAGTATTTTTGACTTGCGTGACTGGATAGAGGTTTACAAGATGGCCCAAGACCAGACACGTTACTTTGGGAAGCCCAAGGGAATTTCTGGGGCAGTAAACCCAGGCGAAAAGAGCTGATGGAATAAGGCTTTGCCCTGTTTTTTCTTTGTATAGCCAGTGGAATGAGCATTCAACAGGTACTTCCATGAGGCTGTGGCCCAGTGGTATTAAGGATAGACTATTAATCCAGAAACTCAACTAATGTTCTGGGGACCTGACTTCAAACTCCACCATGGCAGGTTGTGGAATTTGAATTCAATAAAAAAAATCTGGAATTAAAAATCTACTGTTGACCATGAAACCATTGTTGATTGTCAGAAACACCCATCTGGTTCACTAATGTCCTTTAGGGAAGGAAATCTGCCGTCCCTACCTGGTCTGGCCCACATGTGATTCCAGAGCCATAACAATCTGGCTGACCCTCAACTGCCCTTGGGTAACATGGGCAATAAATGCTGGCCAGCCAGCGACACCTGTGTTCCACGAATGAATTTAAAAAAACCTCCATGAGGAAAATCCACCGATGCTGATTTGAACATGCATAGTCAGCTATCTTAAAATTCATTTAATTTGATGTGAGATGATCCATTTAAAATAACATTAGAAAGACATTTAAGTATTCCATTATGACGCAAAGATTTCTTTGTTGCCAACTTTAGTAATAACATAAATGACCTTAAGTGTTCAGTAGGGTGGCACAGTGGTTAGCACTGCTGCCTCACACACCAGGGACCCGGGTTCAATTCCCGGCTTGGGTCACTGTCTGTGTGAAGTTTGCACATTCTCCCGTGTCTGCGTGAGTTTCCTTCAGGTGCTCCGGTTTCCTTCCACAGGCCGAAGGATACGCTGGTTAGGTGCATTGGCCATGCTAAATTCACCCTCAGTGTATCCGAACAGGTGCCGGAGTGTGGCGACGAGGGGATTTTCATAGTAACTTCATTGCAGTGTTAATGTAAGCCTATTTGTGACAGTAATAAATAAACTTATACAGTATGCCAACCCACTGCTCATTTGCATGTTTATTGCCTGGACAGATCTGTTTAAATCATGCCTCTCCCCTGAAATGAATCCTTTCCTACAAAGCTTGGCATCGCCCCAAGTAAAGTTAGGCATTCGATTCTCTGTACCCATGTCACAATCATTAATAAATATTTTGGTCGGAATAATATCCCCAGACCAGAGCTTCAGGAGACTTAGCTGATCTTAGCTTTCCTATAATAGAGCCATTACCATTGGTAAGTACTCTCTAGTTGCTATTATCCAACCCATCATTATCAGTTTACAGCTTCCTACTTAGCCTCACAAGTTCTACTTTGATTTCTGGCATGGGATCTCATCAAAAGCTTTGTAACAGTGGAGACTTACAAGACCAATTATATTACTATTATTGTTTAACACTCTTACATCCTCAAAGATTTCCAAGAAATTTGTTGGACATGTTCTGACTTGCCTAAACCCACGATGCCTTGACTTTATCAGCATAATTCTCATTAAGTAAAAAATACTTCCTTTGCTTAATAATTGTGGTACCCATTTTAGATATCAGGCGAACATGACCATCATTCTGAAGAACATGGCTCCCACCTTTTCAAACTTGACGTAACATGAGTTAGTTTTCAGACATCTGCTGTGTCTGTGCTCAACAAGACATGAAGGTTGTGCCCAAGGTTTCTTATTTTTTCATCTCCATACATAGAACATAGAACATAGAAAAGCTACAGCACAAACAGGCCCTTCGGCCCACAAGTTGCGCCGAACATGTCCCTACCTACTAGGCTTACCTATAACCCTGTATCTTGCTAACTTCCATGAACTCATCCAAAAGTCTCTTAAAAGACCCTATCGAATCCGCCTCCACCACCACTACCAGCAGCCGATTCCATGCATCCACCACCCTCTGAGTGAAAAACTTACCCCTAACCTCTCCTCTGTACCTACTCCCCAGCACCCTGAACCTGTGACCTCTTGTGGCAACCATTTCAGTCCTGGGTAAAAGCCTCTGAGAATCCACTCTATCAATACCTCTCAACATCTTATACACCTCTATCAGGTCACCTCTCATCCTTCGTTTATCCAAGGAGAAAAGATCTAGCTCTCTCAACCTATCCTCATAAGGCATGCCACCTAATCCAGGCAACATCCTTGTAAATCTCCTCTGCACCCTTTCTATGGCTTCCACATCCTTTCTGTAATTAGGTGACCAGAACTGGGCACAGTACTCCAGGTGGGGTCTGACCAGTTGCAGCATTATCTCCCAATTTCTAAACTCAATTCCTCTATTAATGAAGGCCAGTATTCCATACGCCTTCTTAATCACAGCCTCTACCTGCGACGCTGCTTTGAGCGTCCTATGAACCCGGATCCCAAGATCCTTCTGATCTTCCACACTGCCAAGCGTCTTACCCTTAATATTATATTCTTTCATCCTATTCGACCTGCCAAAATGAACCTCCACACACTTATCTGGGTTGAAGTCCATCTGCCACTTCTCCGTCCAATCTTGCATCTTATCTATGTCTCATTGCAACTGCTGACATCCCTCTACACTATCCACAACACCACCAACCTTTGTGTCATCAGCAAACTTGCCAACCCATCCTTCCACTTCCTCATCCAGGTCATTTATAAAAATCACAAAGAACAAGGGTCCCAGAACAGATCCCTGGGGCACTCCACTGGTGACCGACCTCCATGCTGAAAAAGACCCATCTACAACCACTCTTTGCCTTTCTGGGCAAGCCAGTTCTGAATCCATAAAGCAATGTCCCCTTGTATCCCATGCCCCTTCACTTTCTCAATAAGCCTTGCATGGGGCACCTTATCAAACGCCTTGCTGAAATCCATATAAACTACATCTACCGCTCTTCCCTCGTCTATGTGTCTAGTTACACCTTCAAAAAATTCAATTAGGCTTGTAAGGCATAATCTGCCTTGGACAAAGCCGTGCTGGCTATTTCTGATCATACTATTCCTCTCCAGATGTTCATAAATCCTGCCTCTCAGGATCTTCTCCATCAACTTACCAACCACTAAGGTTAGACTCACTGGTCTATAATTTCCCGGGCTATCTCTTCTCCCTTTCTTGAACAAGGGAACCACATCCGCAATCCTCCAATCCTCCGGAACCTCTCCCGTCTCCATTGATGACGCAAAGATCGTCGCCAGAGGCTCAGCAATCTCTTCCCTCGCCTCCCACAGTAACCTGGGGTACATCCCATCCGGTCCCGGCGATTTATCTAACTTGATGCTTTTCAAAAGCTCCAACACATCCTCTTTCCTAATGTCCACATGCTCAATCTTCTCAGTCCACTGCAAGTCTGCACTGCAATTACCAAGATCCTTTTCCACTGTGAATTCTGAAGTGAAGTATTCATTGAGTATCACTGCTACTTCTACCGGTTCTATACAGACTTTCCCATCGTCACATTTGATAGATCCTACTCCTTCACATCTTATCTTCTTGCTCTTAACATACTTGTAGAATGCCTTGGGGTTTTCCTTTATCCTGTCTGCCAAGGCCTTCTCATGACACCTTCTTGCTCTTCTAATTTCCCTCTTAAGTTCCTTCCTACTAGTCGTATACTCTTCTAGATTTCTAACATTACCTAGCTCCCTGAACCTTTTGTAGGCTTTTCTTTTCTTCTTGACTAAATTCGTTATAGCTTTCGTGCACCATGGTTCCTGTGACCTACCATAACTCCCCTCTCATTGGAACGTTGCTGTGCAGAGCTCCAGACAAATTTTCCTTAAAAATTTGCCACATTTCTTCTGTACATTTCCCTGAGAAAACCTCCTTCCAATTTATGCCTCTGATTTCCTGCCTAATCGTCTCATAATTGCCCTTACTCCAAATAAACACTTTCCTAGCTTGACTGATCCTATCTCTCTCCAATGCTAATGTAAAGGAGATAGAGTTATGATCACTATCCCCAAAATGCTCTCCCACTGGGAGATCTGACACCTGCCCAGGTTCATTCCCTCATACCAAATCAAGTACAGCCTCTCCTCTTGTCGGCTTATCCACATGCTGTGTCAGGAAGCCCTCCTGAACACAACTAACAAACTCCTCCCCATCTAAACCCCTTACCCTCGGGATATTCCAATCGATATTTGGGAAATTAAAATCTCCCATCACGACCACTCTGTTATTATCACATCTCTCCAGGATCTGCTTCCCAATCTGCTCCTCCACATCCCTGCTACTATTGGGCGGCCTATAGAAAACACCCAGTAAAGTTATTGATCCCTTCCTGTTGCGAACCTCCACCCACAGAGATTCCGTAGACAATCCCTCTGTGGCGTCCATCTTTTCTACAGCCGTGAAACTATCCCTGATCAACAGTGCCACTCCCCCACCTCTTTTGCCTCCTTCCCTGTCCCTCCTGAAACATCGGAAACCTGGCACTTGAAGTATCCAGTCCTGTCCCTGAGATAACCAAGTCTCTGTAATGGCACCACATCACACTTCCAAGTAGTGCTCCACGCTCTAAGCTCATCCATTTTGTTCACTACACTTCTTGCGTTAAAATAAACACATCTCAACCCTTCGGTCTGAGCGCTCCCCTTCTCCGTCACCTGCGTTTCCTCCCTCTCACACTATCTACAAGCCCCTTTTATTTTTAAGCTAACCTCCTCTCTCCCAGTCACCTCATTTTGATTCCCACCCCCCAACCATTCTAGTTTAAACGCTCTCCAGTAGCCTTAGCAAACCTTCCCACCAGGATATTGGTCCCCCTGAGATTTAAGTGAAACCCGTCCTTTTTGTACAGGTCGCACCTGCCCCTAAAGAGGTCCCAATGATCCAGGAACCTGAATTCCTGTCCCCTGCTCCAATCCCTCAGCCACGCATTTATCCTCCACCTTATTCTGTTCCTTCCCTCACTGTCTCGTGGCACAGGCAGCAATCCCAAGATTACTACCTTTGCGTTCCTTCTTCTTAACTCCCTACCTAACTTCCTATATTCTCCTATCATAACCCCTTCCCCTTTCCTGCCTATGTCAGTGGTACCAGTATGCACCACGACCTCTGGCTCCTCTCCCTCCCACTTCAGGATTTCTTGGATACGGTCAGAAACATCCCTGATCCCGGCACCAGGGAGGCAAACCACCATCCGGGTTTCTCGACTTTCTCCACAAAAACATCTGTCTGACCCCCTCACTGTAGAGTCCCCGATCACCACTGCCTTCCTCCTCCTTTCCTTACCCTTCTGTGCTACAAGGCCGGACTCCATGCCGGAGGCATAACCACTGCTGCTTCCACCAGGTGGGCTGTCCACCCCAACAGTACTCAGACAAGAGTACTTATTTTCAAGGGGCACAACCACTGGGGTACTCTCTCCCACCTGACTTTTCCCTTTCCTGACTGTGACCCACTTGCCTGCTTCTTGTGGCCCCGGTGTGACCACCTGCCTATAACTCCTATCTATCACCTCCTCGCTTTCCCTGACCAGACGAATGTCCTCGAGCTGCAGCTCCAGTTCCCTAACTCGGTCCCTTCGGAGCCGCAGCTCGACGCACCCAGCGCAGATATGCACTTCTGGGAGGTTAGGAGACTCCACGACCTCCCACATCCGGCACTGAGAACAGCAAACTTGGCTTCACATTCATAATGCCCCTTTTCCTCAGATTCCACAGGGAAAGAACTAAGATTTAAAAGTTGAAAAAAAAATAAAAAATTTTTTTCCCCCTTTAAACCTACCCTCCCTCGCCCGTTTCCTCCTAAACCCGTGGAGCCGTGGATACCTTCAAAGTACTCCTGAATGAAAATCTTGGCTGTTCAACCTCTCAAATAAGTATCATTACCTTCTTGTATCTCAAGGTTCTCAGGCTTTTTCAGTCAACCATTCAACCTCATCAGCTGAAGTCAATGGCTTATAAATGTCTCTGGGTCGAAGACCACTTGTAAATATTGAGGCACTTCCAGGAACGTACAGCTATTCAAAGGGAAAGCTGAGCTAACGTTCCCCCACATATTATTTTTGTTTCTATACAACAATAACTTGTATTTATAAAGTACAATGTCCTAAAATGTCCCCAGGCAGGAAGTTCAGAGGAGGGTTAAAATGCAACATTTGACACTGAGTCCCATTAGGAGATATTTGGTTGGATGATCAAAAGCTTGGTCAAAGAGATAATAGACCTTAAGAAGTAAAGGTGCAAAGTTGCCATCGTCCCAGATGACTATAGGCAGTGACTGGTGGTGATTTAACCTGAGGATCACCACAGGTTAGAGAAGGTGGTGTTATGGTGAAATCAAAGTGATGGACACAAAATGGTTACTTGGCACACAAAATGGACTCTGGGAAGGGACATTAAGAGGCACTGACTTTGGGTACAGACAGTTACACAAAGAGTTAAAACCTGTAGTGTCTAAATTGCTGCAGGAAACTGGTCAGACCTTGAGGCACCTTAAGACTTGAGATAAGAGCAGACCCAGAACAATGAGTTTGATAACAAGATCAGCCACTGATGGGGACATAAATACATAAATGTATATATCGAAAGCAGTCATTGATAGAGGACATAACTGCATAAATGTATCCACTCTATGTACAATGATGTGTTAACTGTCAATGTCCGTACCTGTCGACTCAACTTGCAACGATGTGCTAACGGCTAATGTCCGTACTGTCTATTATCTAAAAAGTATAAAAGATGCTCAACTACCTTTGTGTAGTTGAGAAGGTAGCTGCTAGTACTGCAGAGTACCAGTGCTTCTCCCAAAGCTTTGTCCGAATAAAACTGTTTTGTTGAACCTCCAAGTCTGACTCCGAAGTGGTGAATTTTCCACAACAGTAGGGTCTTCGTGAATAACCTCAGCTGGTATGGGAATTGAACCTGCGCTGTTGGCGTCACTAACCAGCCGCCCAGCCAACAGAGCTAAACCAATCCGCAACTTTAAGAAGCATTGTTATGATCTCAGTCAAGACCAGTAATGCTTTGGGGAAAAAATATGAAAACTCCCACCTATTTACTGAAAGATTGATCCCATGAGATTTCACGGTTTAAAAGGAAAGAATGCAAACAAAGCAAACACTCAATATTATTTTGGGTAACCAACTACCTTCTAAAACCAAGAATCAACATAAGTTAAATAAAAATTTACAGTGAAATTGCCATCGGTTATTAATTATAAATTCCACATTCAGCAGCAGATACAACTAAAGGAGATCTTGCGAATTGGCCCCGCTGTTCATTCAGTATATCATAGAATCCCTGCAGTGCAGAAGGAGGCCATTTGCCCAATCAAGTCTGCACCGACTCTCTGATAGAGTATCTTATCCAGGCTCACTCCTGCACCTAATCACATGCATGTACCCCTCCCCCCCCCCCCCCCCCCCCCCGCCCCCCGCAAGGGGCAATTTACCATGGCCAATTCATCTAACCTGCACGTCTTTAGACTGTGGGAGGAAACCAAAGCACCCGGAGGAAACCCAGGCAGACATGGGGAGAATATGTAAACTCCACACAGAGAGTGACCTGAGGCTGGAATTGAAACCAGGTCCCTGTGAGGCAACAGTGCCACCGTGCTGCCCATGTAATCAATTTCAGTCACAAAGTCTTTCAAAACTCTGTTATCCTCTCAAAGAATTTCAGTTCCTCTTCCTCCCAGATTTAGCCGGATTCCTAGCCGACAGCAGCGTACAACCTACCTGTGTTCCAGCGGTGCAATCATCAATAAAAAAGGTACACATCTCCAGAACCTCCAGAACTTTGCTAGTGGTGAACTGGATGGTGTAGATCCAAGTTATATTCAAGTAAGAGAAACAGTTGCAGAAACTGTTTATTCGCCTATCCTAAGCTTTTGGATCTAGCCTCTGTCTTCTTTAAGAACATAAGAACATAAGAAATAGGAGCAGGAGTAGGCCATCTGGCCCTTCGAGCCTGCCCCGCCATTCAACAAGATCATGGCTGATCTGAAGCGAATCAGTTCCACTTACCCGCCTGCTCCCCATATCCCCTAATTCCCTTATCGATCAGAAAACTATCTACCCGTAATTTAAACATATTCAACGAGGAAGTCTCCACCACTTCAATGGGCAGAGAATTCCAGAGATTCACTACCCTCTGAGAGAAGAAGTTCCCCCTCAACTCTGTTCTGAACCGGCCCCCCCTTATTTTGAGGCTGTGCCCTCTAGTTCTGGTTTCCCTTCTAAGTGGAAAGAATCTCTCCACCTCTACCCTATCCAGCCTCTTCATTATCCTATATGTCTCTATAAGATCACCCCTCATCCTTCTAAACTCCAACGAGTACAGACCCAATCTGTTTAATCTCTCCTCATAAGCTACACCCCTCATCTCCGGTATCAACCTGGTGAACCTTCTCTGCACTCCCTCCAAGGCCAATATATCCTTTCGCAAATAAGGGGACCAAAACTGCACACAGTACTCCAGTTGCGGCCTCACCAGTGCCTTGTACAGTTGCAGCAAGACCTCCCTGCTTTTATATTCTATCCCCCTCGCGATAAAGGCCAACATTCCATTCGCCTTCTTGATCACCTGCTGCACCTGCAGACTGAGTCTTTGCGATTCGTGCACAAGGACCCCCAGGTCCCTCTGCACAGTCCTGTATATACATCCCCACAGGGATTAGCATCTGAGGTCTGATGGATCTGTGTACCCTGTCTACGGTTTTAACAAGTTTCAGTCTCACCATAAGTTTTGGTTTGCAATCTCAGTTTCAGTTTTCATTTCTTTAGAAACTGGGAGAGTCAGTTCCTTTTCTCGGTTTCCCCTTTCGGTTTCCCTTTGCTATGAGGGTGTGTCTCAAAAATTACAAAGTTTGGAACCACAGTATCTTACAGGAGGAAGAAGGGTGAGTGAGGTGGAGAGGTTTAGGGAGGGAATTCCAGAGCTTGGACCCCAGGCAGCTGAAGGGACATCCTCCAATTATGGAGTAATTCCATTTTTTAAAAATTCATTTGTGGGACATGGGCATTGGCTGGCCAGCATTTCTTGCCCATCCCTAGTTGCCCAAGGGCAGTTGAGAATCAACCACATTGTCAAGAGCAGCACAGTGGTTAGCACAGCTGCCTCACAGCACCAGGGACCTGGGTTCGACTGCCGGCTTGGGTCACTGTATGTGCAGAGTCTGCACGTTCTCCCTGTGTCTGCATGGGTTTCCTCCGGGTGCTTTGGTTTCCTCCCACAGTCCAAAAGATATGCTACTTAGGTGCCTTAGCCTTGCTAATTTCTCCCTGGATGTACCCGAACAGGCACCAGAATGTGGTGGCTGGGGGATTTTCACTGGAACTTCATTGCGGTGTTAATGTAAGCCTGCTTGTGACACTAATAAATAAACTTTAAACTGCTGTGGCTGTGGAGTTATATGTTGGCTAGACCAGGTATGGATGGCAGATTTCTTTTCCTAAACAACATTCGTGAACTAGATGGGTTTTTCCGACAATTGGCAATGGCTTTCAGTAGATTCTTAAATCCACGTTTTTTAAAAATTGAATTCAAATTCCACCATGGCGAGATTTGAGCGCTGGTCCCAAGACATTAGCTGAGTTTCTGGATTAATAGTCTAGCAATAATACCACTAAGCCATCGCTTCCCCTGTGGGTATACCTTGTGGGTTTTCAGCTACCCAAGTTAGTCCGCTGACATATATGGAAAAAAATAGTAATATTCAGACAAATGCACAGAAATCTGATGGCCATATCAATGCGCTGATAGATAACTAGAGAATGGAGTCTCCAGTTTGATAATCCGACTTCTAAACCCTAGTAAGTAATGCTTTTATTCATTGTAACTGAAATTGAAGGTCCCAATTAAAATGAATCATAGCACCTACTGGACAGTATCCTGCCTTTAATAATTTACACTAGTCTCTGTGCTGTACGAGCAATATCCAATTAGATCCTGTCTACACCATTAATTAACTGACTCCAGAAAATGGAACAATTAGGCTTTGTATTTTACGAGAGCCAAGGCAAGGCCACGACTTGATGAATTATTAAGCATCCCTTCCCCCCAATGAGTTCCATGCCGTTGTTTAGCCAAGTGACTTCCTGACTCCGGGGCTCCTTAGAAATCAGGTCAGCAATGGCATCTCTCAACCGGCACTGTGTAAAATGAACACTGGAGCTGCTCAAACTTTTATCCCCCACCGCCCCCCCCCCCAACCCCTCCGCACCCCCAATCTCCCCCTCTCCCCCACCCCACACTGGATCATTTGTCTCCAATAATTCTCTATGCAGTTACTACAAAACTACAAAGTTTTCTGCACGCTTGCAATGAATGTCAGAAACCTTGAACTTATCTAATTCCCCATACAATGGATACTTATTGACAGATGAAGAACAGCCTCCACAGCACTCACACTGTGTCTTTTTTTTGCCTGTTGTTCAGAGAATGTAGCTTTTCCCTCTGAGCCTTCAGTGAAGCCTGCTTTTGTCCTCTTTTTCTAAAGTTCTGTGGCATGGCTGCAGGGTGCAAGCAGCGAAAGGCAGCCGTCAGAATGATAAATATCTCACTGAGCCAATCTCGGTTGTTGCTGAAAGCACAAAGGCTGTGAGATTGAATGTTTGGGTACAAAGAGGTAAACTTGAAGCCTTCCTGCAGTTTCAATCATTACTGGAACAATTTCCCAACAATTTGGATTAGCGGGAACTGGTTAATACTATTTTTGAAGTTCTGGTCACAAAAGCTAGAGCTCTTGGTAACCACACTGCCATAAAGAAGGAAGAAAGGAAATAGAATGACTTGCATTTATAAAGTTAAAATTTATTTCTTAATCACATGGAAGGCTTACATTAACACTGCAATGAAGTTACTGTGAAATTCCCCTAGTCGCCGCACTCCGGCGCCTGTTCGGGTCAATGCAGCTAACCGGCACGTTTTTCATTTTGTGGGAGGAAACCGGAGCACCCGGAGGATACCCACGCAGACATGGGGAGAAAGTGCAAACTCCACACACAGAGTGACCCAAGCTGGGAATCAAACCTGGCGCTGTGAGGCAGCAGTGCTAACCACTGTGCCGCCCCAAATCAAAGTGGAGAATGTGCATGGCCAATGCACCCAACCAGCACATCTTTCAGATGGTGGGAGGAAACCAGAGCATCCGGAGGAAACCCAGACAGATATGGGGAGAATGTGCAAACTCTGCACAGACAATGACCCAAGCCAGGAATCGAGCTCAGGTCCCTGGCGTTGTGAGGCAGCAGTGCTAAACACTGTGCCATCATGCCACCCGTAAATTATATGATGCCTTCATAACCTCACTGCATCCCAAAGCACAAATTCTATGCATACAATTACTTTGAACGCAACAACCCAAGCTTACTCAAGATTACCATGTAGCCAAACACTAAGGATCTGGAGTTTGCATAGCTCACAAACAACATTCAAATTATGTACATGACCACAATATTACCGCTGTCTATGGAGCCAAATACTCTCTTTAAAAAGTGCACAAGTTAATGCTGCACATTACCTGAATGTAGATGTCCTTCCCTTCTCGATCGATCTTGACACTGTGAAGCTGGCCGTCTGCCCAGTTTCTGGTATCAACGCTCAGGCAAACAGGATCTTTATCACCGTCCAGTTTGTATCTTATTTGAAAGCTCCCTGGAAGGAAAGAGTTGATTGATTTCAATTGAAGAGATACAATCTGCTGCACAGAATAAACACAGGTCAAAATTCAGATGCCGAATCAGTTTTTGTACTCGAGGAAAGATAATAATGTAAAAAGAAAACACAGGTTCGGGTATACAACAACACACGTATTAAACATGTTTCCTCAAATAATAAAACCTGACATCTCTAATACTGGAAGATACTTTTTAATTTGACATACTTTTACATTTGTCATTTGAATATGCTTTTAGTAAATTTTCTATTTAAATGATATAACTAACCGTTCAATATTAATATATTGGAAAATACATTGCGCAACCACCTGCTGCTGTGCCATCAATGATAAAATAAAGCCCGCAGTAATTCTATACGGGGTGGGAAAGAATCAATTAAAAAGTTATTAATGGGATATCTCCTGAATTAAATTGATGATAAAATCGTTGGGGTGAGGGGCTCCTGGGAGCCATTGCGTTCCTGGATGATTTCAGCACATTCTCTAGGGTGGGCAAATCTCAGAGATTGGGACTCTCTCCATGGGGGGTCCATGAGAGTGGGTTCCGCCAGAGCTGTGAGAACTAGGCGGGGTGGGGGGCAGCGGGGTGATGTGGTACCAGGACTGTGAGAGTAGGTACTGCGCAAGACTTATAGGGCAGGATTCTCTGACCTCGCCCATTCCTGTCCTTGTTGCCAGCGAGAAAGGAGTATTTAGTATTCAGCGAAAACTCCATTCTCTACAGCAGCACCGGAGAGTCCCAGTACCAGACCAAGCCAGAGATTTCCAATGATTATATTGAAAAATCCCAGCAGCATTCGACCAAGGTCACAGGACAATGACTTCAAATGCAGCACAATCTCGTAAAAAAAAATGAGATGGTTGGTGACCTTGATTGCACATAAAAAGGTCCATCCTTTTCAATGTCTCAGAAAGATAAAAGTAGGGTCAGTGGAAGGGAGTACTTCAAGGCAGAATGATAGAACATAGAACAGTACAGCACAGGAACAAGCCCTTTGCCCACGATGCTGTGTCGAATGTGACACCAAATTCTACACATTCATCACCGTCTGGGTGAAGAAATTTCTCCTCACCTCAGTTCTAAAAGATTTATCCCTTATCCTCAAACTATGACCCCTAGTTCTGGACTCCCCCACCATTGGGAACATTGGGCAGACTTGAAACTGGGAGTGTTTCAGATCCGACTTATATTCCCGTTCTCAGGCGCCTCCATGCCTGCAAGAATATCAGCGATTCCGAATCGTGCTACACAAGCCTGTGGGCAGGGCCTAACGTGCCCCAAACCCTGCAGCTCCAACTGCGCAGGCGCAGAAAAAAATATATAGAATGCGGCTCCCCTGCCACACCGTTCCTGGGCTGGATAATGCCCTCCTCTGGCCCCCACAGACATTGACCCACCCCCCCCAACATTACTGACCCCTTTATCCTCTCACCCCCCCCTCACCCCCCCCTCACCCCGCCAACCACCCAGACTGATTGTCTGATTGTGGGCCCCTCCCCCACTTCCCCCCACTGATCTCAGGCAGAGTGGCAGTGGACCCGCCTTCCCCCCCACTGATCTCAGGCAGAGTGGCAGTGGAACCCCCTTCCCCCCCACTGATCACAGGCAGAGTGGCAGCGGACCCCCCCTTCCCCCCTCCGCTGATCTCAGGCAGAGTGGCAGTGGACCCGCCTTCCCCCCCACTGATCTCAGGCAGAGTGGCAGTGGAACCCCCTTCCCCCCCACTGATCACAGGCAGAGTGGCAGCGGACCCCCCCTTCCCCCCTCCGCTGATCTCAGGCAGAGTGGCAGCGGACCCCCACTTCCCACCCCCCCACCCAACCCCACTGCTCTCAAGCAGAGTGGCAGCGAACCATCCCCACCTCCAACCAATCTCAAGCAGAGAGTTGTTGGACGCTAGGCACCTATGTCCTCACTAACTGGAACTCCCGAATCAGACTTTTGTGGAGCATGTCTGTTTTGCGCCGATTCTGGATGGGCGAACGCGGTGTTAAAGGGGGAAGTGCTGGTAAAGTTGAGCGTGCAGCCCATTAAGTCAATTTAAATGCATGCAAACGTCCCGCCCATTTCTGGCACAGTCCCAATCGCGGCCATTTTTGAGCCTAGGTAAAGGGGGAACCAGCGTGGAGGCGGACGCGGATTGCGCTACTCGCCACTCATCCGACTTTGCCAAGTTTTCACGCCCGAAAATGGGCGCAATGCGATGGTAAAATTGGGCCTATTGTTTTTGAATTTACCCTGTTTAACCCTGTTAGAATTTTATAAGTTTCTATGAGATTCCCCCTCACACTTCTAAATTCCGGTGAATATAATCGTAACTGACTTAGTCTCTCCTCATATGACAGACGATGTTTATGAGCTTGCCAGATGATTATGAGCTTGCCAAATTTGCTTATCAATTGCACATGAAACTTACTGCAGAATGCAATGGATCACAATTAACACCAATCTCTTGAATGCCCTCCTGAAACCTCTCCATCTCACTCCCTCTCCCTCCCCTTTCAGATACCGTGCATTTAAATGATTTGAAATTTGTTTATACAAGGCCATAGATCTCTCCTTGGTCCAGAAAGGAATCAATTTAAGCTGTTGGGTCTCACGCTTGCATGTAGCAAATTGTTAATTAGAGATTTTTAAAATTGTCAAATGAACATTTATTAGATTTTTGGGGCGGGTTTTTCCAGCACCATTTACCCCGAAACAGGAAAATCCCACTCGAGGTCAACAGACCTTTCCATGGACTGCCCCTCGCCATTTTTTTAATTCATTCATGGGGTATGGGCGTCGCTGGCTGGCCAGCAATTATTGCCCATCTCTCGTTGCGAGTCAACCACATTGCTGTGTCGCTGGAGTCACATGTCGGCCCGACCAGATAAGGACGGCAAATTTCTTTCTCCAAAGGGCTTTAGTGAACCAGATGGGTTTTTCCGAAAATTGACAATGGTTTCATGGTCATCAGTAGATCCTTAATTCCAGATATTTTTTATTGGATTCACATTCCACCAGCTGTCGTGATGGGATTCGAACCCGGGTCCCCAGAACATTAACTGGGTTTCTGGATTAATAACCCGGCGATAAAACCACTACGCCATCGCCTGCTCTGATTCCCATGGTGGATGGAAGGGGAAAATTCGCTCCTTGACCTTTGAGGGAATAATGGTTACTGGGGCCCACAGAAGAGTGGAGTTAAGGCCACAACCAAATCAGCCATGACCTTATTGAATGACGGTGGCAGATCGATGGGCCGAATGGCCTACTCCTGCTCCTACTTCTTACAATCTTATTAGCAACAATTTCAAGACTTTTTTTATTATTCAATTCGGAGTGTTTCAAATTCTTCATGCAGTTGAGCATCATACCTGCGAGTGGAAAGTGACCCAGCCATCAAACAGATTGGCAAAGATACGGACACATGGACACATCAAAGATGTGAAACCCAAAGAATGCAACTAACCACATTATAAAATATTCAGTTGCGGAGGGTGCATCCACCAGACATCCTGGTTGACAGCTGGTGACTGGCAACACTTGCTCTCAGCAGCTTCACACACAAATCACAGGATAAAATTAAGAAGCAGGTTCTTTGGCATTTGAATTGTGTTGCTGTTTCTGATCGACCAAGATGTTCTCTTGAAAACACCTGAAGCAGCTCAAATTATTTGGAATTTAAGGCTACAGTTAAAAAGTGGTCCGTGTAAAACCAATATCTAATTTCTCGCCAGGATTTAAGAATTTTGTATGAACTGAACGACACAGAATGCTGCAATTCATTTCATCCTTTGCACAGTATGAAGTATAAATTAAAGAATTGGTAAGATTCTGCATTTGAGCCACGTTTAGGATATCAGCACCACGATGGAAGACAGAACATTGCGATTACACAGCAATAGTGAAAGAGAGAGATAGGGTGGCACGCTGGTTAGCACTGCTGCCTCACGGCGCCAGGGACCCGGGTTCAGTTCCCATGCTTGGGTTACTGTCTGTGTGGAGTTTGCATGTTCTTCCCATTAATGTCCTCCGGGTCATCCGGTTTCCTCCCACAGTCCGAAAGTCGTGCTGGTTAGGTGCATTGGCCATGCTAAATTCTCCCTCAGTGTACTCGAACAGGCGCTGGAGTGTGGCGACTGGGGGATTTTCACAGTAACTTCATTGCTGTGTTAATGTAAGCCTGCTTGTGACACTAATAAACAAACTTAGGGATGGGGAGGATAGAATTGCTGGTGAATTGTATGCTGTCAGCTGTGGTTCAGCAGGTGCACTTCTACTTCTGCGTCAGAAAGTGGTGGGATTGAATCCCAGGCCAGGGCACGAAATCTCAAGATGACACTTCAATTGCCATACGAAGGGAGTATTGTGGCGGTGACATCCTTTGGATAAGACAGTAGGTGGGATGTTCCAGTCCTGCCCACCCCGAGAGTGGAAATTCATGGAGGTCAACGGATGTTGCAATGGTCGGTCAAATTATCTGTCCCGCCCCCAACAATTCTGGCAGCAGGAAGGACTGGAAAATTTACCCCAATATATCTACTCTCATATGGATTTTAAAAAACTCCTGTGGGTCTTGAAGAAGAGCAGGGATGTTCTCTGTGGTGTCCTTGCTAATAATTTTCCTTAAAACAACCACAACAAAAAGAGATGATCACCTTGCTGTTTATGGGAGCTTGCTGTGCACACATTTGTTGCCACGTTTCCTATTGTACAACAGCAGCCGTAATTCAAAAGTACGACATTGGGAGTAAAGGGGTTCAGAACATTCTGAGTTTGTGAAAGGCACTGTGCAACACTTGTCTTTCTTTGCTTGCTAGCATCTGATTTGAGAAGCCAACTGAATTTGGAGTTGGCCATATTTCAAGTGGTCTTGAGTCCCTGGAGTCAGTCTCATGAAGTTGGTGCTTTCTGGTCTCCTTCTGTGTATGAGAAATAGGTGAAGCAATGTCCTCTTGCTCTGTGACCTAGTCTAATTCTGACCTGCTCCCTTCCCAAACCCTTTAACATTTCTCTGTCTCAAACAAATAGCTAATTCTCCCCGACAAAAATTAATAGTAAGAAGTCTCACAGCACCAGGTTAAAGTCCAACAGGTTTATTTGGCATCACAAGCTTTTGGAGCGCTGCTCCTTCATCAGGTGAGTGGATGGAGTACACTACTTGAGTATACTATTTGTAACCCCCTCCATACTGCCTGGGTTTGCAAAATCCTACCGACTGTCCTGGCCTTAGACAATTCACAGCTCTTTAACCTGCGATTATCCCTCTCTCCACGCACACTGTTCTACGTGTAAAGACTTGATTACCTGAAAAAACTCACATTCCAACCATTCTTCACATTCCAATCTCTAATTATCTTGTAATTGTGTCTTTGTCTATTTATGCCATGTTTGTGAACATACGTCACTCACCTGATGAAGGAGCAGCGCTCCGAAAGCTCGTGATGCCAAATAAACCTGTTGGACTTTAACCTGGTGTTGTGAGACTTCTTACTGTGCCCACCCCAGTCCAACGCCGGCATCTCCACATCAAGAATTAATAGAGCTTGGCGGCAGAAAATTCTATATACTAGCCGTCTTCTGCATAAATCTTTTTTATTCTAAATCACCTCTGGATAAAAAGTGAAGAAAATGTTTATCAGCAGAAGAATTGTCTTCGTGACCCCGTATCACTGAAAATCAATGATGTCTCTAGACTTCCTTTATTGCATAGATATATAAAATGGCAACCTGCTGTGAGGTTTTCATGAATCTGACTCATTTCCTTTGAAGTTACCAACCATTCTGCATAAGTGCTGTCTGCATACCTACTATTATTGCAGAAGGACATTCTGTATATTGCCATAAATTGGAGAGGGTGCAGAGGAGGTTTACCAGGATGCTGGGTTAGAGGGTATGACCTATAGGGAGAGGCTGGAGAAACTCGGGTTGATTTCTCTGGAGTGGCAGAGGCCGAGGGGAGAACTGATAGAAGTCTATAAAATTATGAGAGGCATAGATAGTGTTGACAGTCAGAATCTTTTTCCCAGAATTGAAATGTCTAATACTAGGGGGCATCCACTTAAGGTGAGAGGGGAAAAGTTCAAAGGAGATGTGAGGGGCAAGTTTTTACACAGAGAGTGGTAGGTGTCTGGAACGCGCTGACAGGGGTGGTGATGGAGGCATGTACGATAAGGGCATATAAGGAGCTTTTAGATAAGCACATGACTATGCAAGGAATAGAGGGATATGGACCAAGGGCAGGCAGAAGGGATTAGTTTAATTTGGTGTCTTGTTCGGCACAACATCGTGAGCTGAAAAGATTAAAGTTTATTTTTTAGTCACAAGTAAGGCGTACATTAACACTGCAGTGAAGTTACTGTGAAATTCCCCTAGTCGCCACAGTCCAGCGCCTATTCGGGTCTATGCACCTAACCAGCACGGCTTTCAGACTGTGGGAGGAAATCGGAGCACCCAGGAAAGGAATTTTTTGAGGAAGTGACAAAGATGATTGATGAGGATAGTGTGGTGGATATTGTCTGCATGTACTTCAGCAAAGCCTTTGACAAGATCCCTCATGGGAGTCTGTACAGACAGTGAAGTCACATGGAATCCACAGTGAGCTGGTAGGATGAATACAGAACTGGGTTGGTCATAAATGATTTTTGTGTCTCTGTGCCCTGTTTGAGAGCACATTTCCACTCCATCTGACGAAGGAGCAGAGCTCCGTAAGCTAATGGTATTTGCTACCAAATAAACCTGCTGGACTTTAACCTGGTGTTGTTAAAACTCTTACGTTGGTCATAAAAGACAGAGAGTAGCAGTGGAAGGGCATTTTTCCTGACTGAAAATCTGTGACCAGTGGTGTTCCGCAGGCATCAGCGCTGGGAAGGAAACCCACGCAGACACGGGGAGAACGTGCAAACCCAACACAGACAGTGACCCAAGCCGGGAATCGAACCCGACTCCCTGGCGCCGTGAGGCAGCAGTGCAAACCACTGTGCTACCGTGCCGCCCCAAGGACCTGCTCCTGTGCTGTACTGCTCTATGTTCTATGCTCTAAGTGCTGATTTTGGGTGGTCTCCTCTCTAGAACAAGGGCAAGAGCAATTCACAAAGCTTTAATGGTTCAGTTGATTTAAGGAGGATGGAGGGTCGGAGAAGTGCTCATCAGAGATGAATCAATTGATAACAAATTAGTATATGACTTGGTTTACATGCCAGAATTTTAACACCTCGCTCGCCCGAGGCGCGTAAGATCCTGCCCGAGGTCAATGGAGAATGCAGTTCTCAAGCCTCGCGCACCCTGATTCCGGAGCGGGCGTGCCGGTGAAATTCCAGCAACAGTGTGTTTGCATTGTTTAGGCGGCACGGTAGCACAGTGGTTAGCACTGCTGCTTCACAGCTCCAGGGACCTGGGTTCCAACCCCGCTCGGGTCACTGTCTGTGTGGAGTTTGCACATTCTCCCTGTGTCTGCGTGGGTTTCATCCGGGTGCTCCGGTTTCCTCCCACAGTCCAAAGATGTGCGGGTTAGGTTGATTGGCCATTCTAAATTGCCCCTTAATGTCCCGGGATGCATAGGTTAGAGGGATTAGTAGGTACATATGTAGGAATATGGGGATAAAGCCTGGGTGGGATTGTGGTTGGTGCAGACTCGATGGGCTGAATGGCCTCTTTCTACACTGTAGGATTCTATGTCTATGACTAGTTGGAAGCATCTTAGTTTATTTTGCTCACCAATGACTTCTCATTCAACACTGTTGCAGAACGCGTGGAAAGTGCTTTAACAAACAAAGTCAGATCAGTGCTGCTACCAAGTACATTTAGAGGCCAGCTTTGATATATATTCTGTACCTGTGAATAATGGTTTTGACCCCAGATTTTCAATGGTGGAATCAGTTCGCAAATGGGAGCGACAAATAGCCCCATCAGCTGAAGTGTTGGTTCCCCTTTTTTAAGGCTATTTGTACAGAGGCAGGATGGGGAGTGGCAGCGTTGGCTCCCAGCTATTTAAGAGGTACTTGCGGCCAAAGAGGCATGATGGGGATTTTCCAGTCAGCCTCCAGTTTCTTGCAGGTGGCCAGGGCCATGTGAATTGAAATTCCCCTAATCTTTGTGTCGTCTGCAAACTTGCTAATCAGACCACCTACATCCTCCTCCAAATCATCTATATATATTTAAAACAACGGCAGTCCCAGCACTGATCCCTGAGGAACACCACTGGTCATAGAACTTCAGTCAGAAAAATGCCCTTCCACAGCTACTCTCAGTTGTCTCTGACCAAGCCAGTTCTGTATTCATCCTACCAGTTCACTGTGGATTCTACGTGACTTCACCTTCTGTATCAGACTCCCATGATGGATCTTGTCAAAGGCTTTGCTGAAGTACATGCAGACAATATCCACCACGCTGCCCTCATCAATCATCTTTGTCACTTTCTCAAAAAATTCAAACACTTACCTGGGCCACTGGTGCCAGGATTTAGTCTCAGGCATCTTGCCACAATTCCTCTTCAGTGTTCTGCAGTTCTTGTTGCCATAGGGACTGCAGAGCTGTCAGCCAATAAGATTGGCCATCAGCTCTCTAAGTTGGGTCTCCCTCATGGGGGTTCAAGTTCCTCATGCAGCCACTCAACACTCAGTCAAGCATGATATGGCTGCGGGACATTAGGAGTTGGTGGGGATGTGTTCCCTGTCGACACTCCAGATGTTTGGAAGCGAGACCCCGCCATCTGCAAAATTCAGGCCAGTGATAGATTCAATGGGTCTCTAAAGGTTGTTTCTCTTTTCACCTTCACTTTAAAGGTGGCCTTGCATGTTTACGTAGCTCGCTCCGTCTCATTTCAAAATACAACATTTACAATCAATTAACAGTTGAAAAGTCGCATTTTCAAAACTGAACGGATAGATCCTTGTGCCAATTGTGCCATGGGATATTGGGAGCACACGCTGATCCCACCACTAAATTGCACTAAATTGCACTAAAAACACCACTAAAGGGCGGCACGGTAGCACAGTGGTTAGCACTGCTGCTTCACAGCTCCAGGGACCTAGGTTCGATTCCCGGCTTGGGTCACTGTCTGTGTGGAGTTTGCACATTCTCCTCGTGTCTGCGTGGGTTTCCTCCGGGTGCTCCGGTTTTCTCCCACAGTCCAAAGATGTGCGGGTTAGGTTGATTGGCCATGCTAAAATTGCCCTTAGTGTCCTGGGATGTGTAGATTAGAGGGATTAGTGGGTAAAATATGTAGGGATATGGGGGTAGGGCCTGGGTGGGATTGTGGTCGGTGCAGACTCGATGGGCCGAATGGCCTCTTTCTGTACTGTAAGGTTTCTATGATCTATGAAATTATTGGGAATAATGAACAGTAAGTTTTGTACTTGCTTACACATTGAGATATCTTGAATAATGCTACAACCGGTAAGCCCAGTTTTGGACTGCGATTGAGAGCTTGCTATCATTGTGATTACTCTTACTCACTTGCTCACTTGTTCACATTCCAGCACATAACCTTGAAACAACCTCTGCGCATTTTTAAAAATTCATTCGTGTGACATGGGCGTCGCTGGCTGGCCAGCATTTATTGCCCATCCCTCGTTGCCCATGAGAAGGTGGTGGTGAGCTGCCTTCTTGAATCGCTGCAGTCCACGCACTTTGGGTTGACCCACAATGCTGTGAAGGAGGAAATTCCAGGATTTTGACCCAGCGACTGCGAAGGAACAGCGATATATTCCCAAGTCAGGATGGTGAGTGGCTTGGAGGGGAACTTGCAGGTGCTGGTGTTCCCATTTATCTGCTGCCCTTGTCCTTCTAGATGGAAGTGGTTGTGGGTTTGGAAGGTGCTGTTTAAGGATCTTTGGTGAATTACTGCAGTGCATCTTGTAGATAGTACACACTGCTGCTACTGAGCGTCAGTGGTGGATGTTTGTAGATGTGGTGCCAATCAAACTTTGTCCTGGATGGTGTCAAGCTTCTTGAGTGTTGTTGGAGCTGCTGCGGACCAGCAAAAACAAATTCCTACCCGTCAGACCATGATCTGTCTCATTCACTTCGGCTGATTTATAACTAAATTATATAAGGAGAGATTAAGAAGGAACAGATGATGTAGTAGTGAAGCAACAGAGGCCTGCTGGCCAGCGGATTAGCATATTTCCTTCTCTTGGCACTGGGACTTTGAGCAAGATGATTCCAGGTCTAATGCCTCTTGCACCCTTCCCCACAAGTTACAAAAGATTTGATAGAAAGTGCATGGCATGAATGGATAGCCACTGTTTTTTTTAAAGTTTATTTATTAGTGTCACAAGTAGGCTTACATTAATACTGCAATGAAGTTACTGTGAAAATCCCCAATCGCCACACTCCAGTGCCTGTTCGGGTACACGGAGGGAGAATTAGCATGGCCAATGCACCTAACCAGCACGTCTTTCGGACTGTGGGAGGAAACCAGAGCACCCGGAGGAAACTCACAGAGACGTGGGGAGAATCTGCAGACTCTGCACTGACAGTGACCCAAGCCGGGAATCGAACCAGGGTCCCTGGTGCTGTGAGGCAGCAGTGCTACCACTGTGCCACCATGCCGCCACTGTGCCACTGCAGGTGACACTAGCAGTCACAAGAACATCACCGCAAGAACATGCGGGGCAGCACGGTGGCACAGTGGTTAGCTCTGCTGCTTCACAGCGCCAGGGACCTGGCTTGGGTCACTGTCTGTGTAGAGTTTGCACATTCTCCCCGTGTCTGCGTGGGATTTCTCCGGGTGCTCCGGTTTCCTCACACATTCTAAAAGATGTGCTGGTTAGGTGCATTGACCCAAACAGGCGCCGGACTGTGGCGACTCGGGAAATGTCACAGTAACTTCATTGCAGTGTTAATGAAAGCCTGACTTGCGACTAATAAATTAACTTTAACTCGGACCTGGCACAGGAGGGCAGAGGGTCATTACATCCCAAGAAGCTCCGACCGACATCCATCTCATTTACTCCTGCCTAGGGACCAACCCAAATGTGCACTGGCCCAAAGTAAGACCACATAACACCCAATTACCATGAATAGACGGCACAAGATTTACCATCCAATTAACATTTAAGAGCCTTGATGAACATTACACATTATCATCAACATTTATTAATTGGACTGATGGAATTGACCCTTTTAATTCCAAGATTTTTGGGGGGCTGGTTTGGAAAAAAGGATAGTTGATTTAGTGCTGGGTAAAAAAAAACTGCCAATAAAAGAAACACTGAATAATTCAGCTCTTTCATACGCCTAAAGTAAAAGTTCCATTTACATAAATGTTCCAGGTAAAGAATATAGATGGTCGCCCTCAAAGCTCAGAACGTTGCCCCTATTTTCGAATCCAAATGGGTGATAATCTGCTCTTCAAACTTCCAATTCCCTGAGAGAAATCTGGAAATTGTGCCTTTGTCAATATCCATCTCATTATCATTCATAAAATGAGGCTTGCGAAAGGGCACTTCAAGTTGCTTGTAACGCCCACAAGCTGTGCTGACCAGAAAATCGACAGCAATCTGTCGGTTTAAATGTCTTGAAAAATGCAATAGAACAGAATATTTATTTGAAGCAATTTCATGTTCAAACAAACAATGCAGGGTTTTGCATTTTAAATATACCAGAATCGCATGGCTTTCTGATTCTTAGGTCATAGAGTCATAAAGTCATAGAGGTTTACCGCATGGAAACAGGCCCTTCGGCCCAACTTGTCCATGCCGCCCTTTAAAGTAGTGCCGTTCTTGTCGGTTGCATGAGCCATTGACGTTCCTCAAAGATCAAGCTTTTCCAGCTACAAAAAATCTCCTAGAATTGGAGGAAAAGAAATGCTGCAAGTGCAAAGTTAAAATGCCGTTTTGTCAAGTAACTGATTATCTTGTCGAGGACAGTTGCATTAGATGAAATGTGCACACTTACTGTGACTGTTCTGAGTTAGTTGCATATAAAACCAACATGAAGTACAAATTCTGATATCTAATCGCTGATCACAAAGTGAAACTGAGGAATTTTGTTTTTGCTGAAACTTGCGGTGGGATATGTTTTTTGTCAGTGGCAGGATCTGCTGAAGTGCCTGAGTAAATGTCTTTGATTTCAGAGCTGCGCTAATAGCTTTGCCTCGCATTGTAACGGTCAGAATAGAGGAAGAAAGTTATTTTATTTGAACTGCTTCCCCTGGGCCCTTGCCAATAATCTTTCTTCACCAGAAAATGCATCTTTTGAACTTGAAATTGCTGCTAATATAACCGAAATCTAATAAGTCAGTCTTGGCGAGAGTGTTTTCCTTCCAGTTAGATTTCTGTTCACATAAATTGCCATTCACAGGCAGCATTATCAAGTGGGAGTTGGTCAAAGATTCAGACGGATTTATTGATGGGTGCATGGTGGCTGATTAATGTAATTGAATGTTTTTAGTGTAGGCACGGGTATGTGAAGATACTAAATGCCATGTCACATGTGCTTTCAAGCCAGGTCCTTGGATCACTGAGAAAGATCCCCTGCTCTTCTTTTAAGTAGTGGCAAGGGATCTTTTTAGATCCAACCGAAAAGGCAGATGGGGCTTTAGTTTAACATCTCATCTGAAAGATAGCAGGGGTAATCTTACCACCTCACCCCACCCGCTGATGGGAGGGGCGAGCCGGTAAGATCATCAGGAATTTTGGTTTGCGCCAGATTTCTCACCTCTCGCGATCCTACTGGCACTGGATATCCGGCGAGATCAGCTTCACGCCCGAATAGGATGCGAGGCTGATATCAATATTTAAATTCTATTTTAAATAAAATTTAAATATTGTGAGCAAACCTTGGATAGAATCGTCCAGGCTCACTTGCCTCTGCGACTTCGCTCGTGAAGGTCCTCACTGGTGAGGATCACCATCAATGGGGGCTTGCAGTGTCGGTCTCGCCAGTGGGACCAGAGGCCTATGAGGCTCTTGGCGAGTTCGGGGGTAGGGGGGATGTAGTGCCCATTGGAGAGTGCCAGCCTGGCACTGCCAGCCTGGTACCCCGACACTGCCCACCAGGCAACCTGGCACTGCCAGCCTGACACACTGAGCATGTGCAATTATGCCCTTTACTGCAAGCTGCCAGCTTTCGGTGAGCTTAGGCCCAGCCCCCTTCCCCCAGTTGGTGGGAAATAGATCTTGCACAATTTTTTTCACAGAGTGAGGCAAGATTCGATTTTTAACTTGTCCAAAATAACGGCGCGATTCTCTCCAGTTTTCACGCTCGTTCGGCACTTAGCATTGTTCTGTTAAGATCGCCGCCAGCATTTCTGACAGTGCAATGCTCCTCCCTCCATTTTGCACTAGACTGTCAGGCTTGATCTTTGTGCTCAAGCCCTGGAGTGGGTCTTGAACCCAGAACTTTGTGATTCATAGGTGAATCCTGTGTTTTCTGCCTCAGAGATGTGCAGGGAGGTCACGCAGCAGATTCTATGCGTGAATAAAACTTTATTACAAAAGAAAATTCTTAAAATGTCTGCAGCCTGAAGCACCAGCTTGCATCCAGTTTCTGTTTCCCTGTAGCCACACCCATAGGCTTGACTAACAGCACAAAACACAGAGAACAGTCAACCACACACACAATCAGACACTGAACCATTCAATAATTGAGCCCAACAACGGCAGTGCTATCAACTGAGCTACAGCACTCAGTAAAGTTATTTTCCTTGTCAGCACTAAGAAGCAGTCACAATGGGCCGGATATTTTGGGTGTTCCCAATGGCAAGTTCTCTGGATGACACCCCCTCCCCACCCACTGCGGGTACCCCAGCGGCAGAGGGTGTGAACAATGGGAAAATCCATTGAGAAGATTCCACCACCGACCAATGGCAGGCTGTCTGCGCCACCGCAAAACATGCCATGCGGAAAATCCCGCCCAATGTTTTTTTTACTGGAAAACTACTATTAGGAGGAACTGGCTTAAAGCAAGTAAGTGAAGCTTCCCATTAACAGCTACCTCATGATATATGTACATATATGTCCACGTCAGCCTTGCAAAGCACGTGGCATTAATGATACCTACACCAAAGGTCATGTAGAAGCAGTGTAATCAGGAAAGGTCCAGCACCAACAATTGGGGAGAGGAACATTGCAATTCTTTCAATCCACAGAGTAGTGTGGGTGCATCCTCAAGTCTTATCCTGTTGGAGGAACAACGTCTTAGAAGGATCAAATAGGTATGAGGAGAATCAGCAGAACCCATTGATATCAACGGCAGTGCATTTACCTCAAACTCACTGAGACCTTTTGTGTGAAGTTTTTTTTTGCTCTCATCAAGGAAGTCATTAATGAATTCTGCTTTGCTTTGTAAGCAGGCACCTTGCCAAGGAGCAGCATCAGCAGTATGCTGTCAGTACTAGCATTGGTGGCACTCAGCACTTTTGAGAAAGAGTTTACTGCAAACAAGAATTAGCCCGCTTGCATCTCAATATTGCATTTTAAGAAGACAATAGCCTGTTTTGGTGCTGCTTTAACATCTTAGTCATTGTTTACAAGTCACCCGGAGTAGAGATCAACAGAAATTATTGTGAAAGATGAGGATATTCCCAGTGTAGAAGGTCCCACCAATCGCACCTCTGCATTATCCATAACATTTAACAGTGAAGGATGGCACTCTCGGAACATCCAGCTTGCATCCTCACCAAAGCATGCACAACGCAAGGAACAAGCCGGACATTTAGTTTGCTAAAATGATGATCAAATGACAGAAAAATGGGTCATAAAATATGCATAATAGGTCATAATAGTTTATAACCATCGGGAAGGACTGAACTCGTTAAAAGCTTCAAGTTTCTAGGTGTCCAGATCACCAACCTGTCCTGCCCCCCCCACCAACCCCCCCCCACGCCGGCCCTTCAAGCCTGTTCTGTCATTCATTATGACCATGGCTGATCATCAAATTCAATATCCTGATCCCCCCCTTCATCCCATATCCCTTTAGCCCCAAGAGCCATATCAAATTTCTTCTTGAATTCAGACAACGTTTTGGCCTCAACTACATTTGGTGGCATTGAATTCCACACAATCACAACACTCCGGGTGAAGAATTTTTTCCTCACCTCAGTTCGAAAAGGTTTACCCCTGATCCTCAAACTATGACCCTAGTTCTGGACTACCCCACCATGGGAACATTCTTTCTGAATCTACCCTGTCTAACCCTATAGAACAATAGGTATAGGCAGTAGGTAGGGCAGAATATATTGTTTCTGAGCTAATGGATGAGATCTTGAGCCTGGCAGGATTGGTCATGGGGCTCAAGATCTGGCAAAACCTGGAAATCAGGAATCTCACTGGCAACATTTTGGCTGCTGCTCGCTGGTGATCTAATCAGGTTCACCACCATAATGAGCAAGAACCTGATTTCCATTCAATTAAATTAATTTGAATACAATTAATGACCCCCATACCGCATGAGTGCCCCCTCACCGTAATTTCAAACCATACTGATGTGGCGCCACATTGGCAAGGTTTAGAGTAGGTTAACCCAGCCTGTCTTGTAGATACCCCTGAGGGTATAGAGGTGCCAACCTGGCAGTGCCAATCTGTGCCAGGTAGGAGTGCCAGGGTGAATCCTAGTGGGAGCTGGACTTTGTTTAGGCCCCGCCTTGCAACATGATGACGTGAAACACACCCACCTGTTTTTTTTGACAAATTGCCATAACATTTGGTGAGAAAGTCAGTTAAATCCTGACACTCTGCCACTTTTTGGCAAGGTTCCACCCATTATTTCACTGTAATTCCATGTAAGATAGTAGATGTGCTCAGCAGTTGGCTTCAGAGCTCAATGGTTAGAGCACTCATCTTGCAAATTAGGGGTCGCAAGTTCAATTCTCGCTGGAGCCTGTGGGTAAAATCTAAAGGGTGGCATGGTGGCACAGTGGTTAGCACTGCTGCCACACAGCGCCAGGGACCCGTGTTCGATTCCTGGCTTGGGTCACTGTCTGTGTGGAGTCTGCACGTTCTTCCCGTGTCTGCGTTAGTTTCCTCCACGTACTCTGGTTTCCTCCCACAGTCCAAAAGACATGCTGGTTAGGTGCATTGGCCATGCTAAATTCTCCCTTAGTGTACCCGAACAGGTGCCAGAGTGTAGCGATGAGGGGATTTTCACAGTAACTTCACTGCAGTGTTAATGTAAGCCTACTTGTGACTAATAAATAAACTTTCCTTCACCAAGCATTCAAGCTACCTGCCTCTAATCTGTGCAAGCATACCATGGTGCATTGTAAGAGAGAAAGAATCTGCGCGGTTAGGAAAATATCAACCAGTTATTCTCACATCGATACCAGGAAAATTCTAAAATCAATTAAGCACAAGCTGATCGAATATTTAGCGAGATTTGCAAGCGAAATTGTGCCAGAGCAAGTTTGTTGTTTTGTTTATATTTAATTAAATAAGGACATTTAAAGGGGTGGCAATACTTACTTGGACATTTATGGAGTGTTTGATGAGGTGTCTCACAGAACATAACAGTATTGGCAACAGCCTGTATAGGCAGAGCACCACATGACAGGAATTAAGGTGTGTGTAAATGGGAACTGGACTGCGATAAAAGGCAGAGACAGGTAAGGCTTGGTGTCATCAAAATGATCTCATGAAAGGTGTCCATGGCATCATCTCAGGGTTTGTGATTGACATCAAACTAGCGGGAGTGGTTAATGAGCGGCATGGTGGCACAGTGGTTAGCACTGCTGCCTCACAACACTAGGGACCTGGATTCAATCCCGGCCTTGGGTGACTGTATGGGGTTTGCAGGTTTCCCCCCGCATCTGTGTGGGTTTTCTCTGGGTGCTCCGGTTTACCCCCACAGTCAAAAGATGTGTAGGTTGGATGGATTGGCCATGGTAAATGTGTGGGGTTACGGGTGGGGGAGAGGACCTGGGTAATATGCTCTGTCAGACAGTCTGTGCAGACCCGATGGGCCAAATGGCCTCCTTCTGCACTGCAGAGATTCTATGCTTCTAGGTGGTGGAAGATGCAGACAAGCTCCAAAGGGACATGCATGGCCATTTTAAAAACTGGGTGGAACATGTACACAGAAAGAAGCTGCACATCGTGTAAGTGTAAAGTCACACATTTATCGGTAAATATAAACACATGAAGTATAGGATTAGTAGATGACAAAAATGTTTCAAGACAGAGATCTCAGAGTCAAAAGTGATAAATTCACCAAAACATCATGTCAATGCAGTGGTGCACTTGGGGAGATTTTGAGGCAGTGAAAGATTTTAAAGCAAGTTCTGCCTGTCTTGACTGTCAAAAAACAAATGCAAAGTCATGTTGCTGGAAAAGAGGAATGAAATATATCAAAGAGATTTACCATGGAGTCTATTGAAAGATTCTAGTCTTAAACTTTCCTTCACAACTAACTCCCAGACTCCGAGTGAGTAAAGTGGAAAATATTCCCAATGAAAAAAGTGCTTATACTTCTCATCTTTGCTTTCAACTCGCTCCATAGATTGACTCCGCCCTGTCTCTGTGATCCCTTGCAGCCTTACTAAGGTCTGTGATCTCTGCACTCTACTAATTCTGGCCACTTCAGCATCCCTGATTTTAATTGATCTGCCATTGGATTGCTTTCTTTAGAGCAGAGAAGGCTGAGGGGGGACATGGTTGACGTGTATATGATTATGAGGGACATGAATACGGTGAGTAGGGAACAGCTGTTTCCCTTGGTTGAGGGGTCAATCACGAGGGGGCAGAGTTCAAAGGTAAGGGGCAGGAGGGGATTTGAGAAAAAAGCTTTTTCACTCAGAGGGTGGTGGGAATCTGGAATGCACTGCCTGGGAAGGTAGTGGAGGCTGGAAACATTACAAACTTTAATAAATATTTGGCTGAGCATTTGACATCATAACATTCAAGGATAAAAGTAAATTACTGTGGATGCTGGAATCTGAAACCAAAAGAGAAAACGCCGGAAAATCTCAGCAGGTCTGGCAGCATCTGTTAAGGAGAGAAAAGAGCTGACGTTTCGAGTCCATAGAACATAGAACATAGAACAGTACAGCACAGAACAGGCCCTTCGGCCCACGATGTTGTGCCGAGCTTTATCTGAAACCAAGATCAAGCTATCCCACTCCCTATCATCCTGGTGTGCTCCATGTGCCTATCCAATAACCGCTTAAATGTTCCTAAAGTGTCTGACTCCACTATCACTGCAGGCAGTCCATTCCACACCCCAACCACTTTCTGAGTAAAGAACCTACCTCAGACACCCTTCCTATATCTCCCACCATGAACCCTATAGTTATGCCCCCTTGTAATAGCTCCATCCACCCGAGGAAATAGTCTTTGAACGTTCACTCTATCTATCCCCTTCATCATTTTATAAACCTCTATTAAGTCTCCCCTCAATCTCCTCCGTTCCAGAGAGAACAGCCCTAGCTCCCTCAACCTTTCCTCATAAGACCTACCCTCCAAACCAGGCAGCATCCTGGTAAATCTCCTCTGCACTCTTTCCAGCGCTTCCACATCCTTCTTATAGTGAGGTGACCAGAACTGCACACATTATTGCAAATGTGGTCTCACCAAGGTCCCGTACAGTTGCAGCATAACCCCACGGCTCTTAAACTCCAACCCCCTGTTAATAAAAGCTAACACACTATAGGCCTTCTTCAAGCTCTATCCACTTGAGTGGCAACCTTCAGAGATCTGTGGATATGGACCCCAAGATCTCTCTGTTCCTCCACAGTCTTCAGAACCCTACCTTTGACCCTGTAATCCACATTTAAATTTGTCCTACCAAAATGAATCACCTCACATTTATCAGGGTTAAACTCCATCTGCCATTTTTCAGCCCAGCTTTGCATCCTATCTATGTCTCTTTGCAGCCTACAACAGCCCTCCACCTCATTCACTACTCCACCAATCTTGGTGTCATCAGCAAATTTACTGATCCACCCTTCAGCCCCCTCCTCTAAGTCATTAATAAAAATCACAAAGAGCAGAGGACCAAGCACTGATCCCTGTGGCACTCTGCTAGCAACCTGCCTCCAGTCCGAAAATTTTCCATCCACCACCACCCTCTGTCTTCGATCAGACAGCCAGTTAACTATCCAATCGGCCAACTTTCCCTCTATCCCACATCTCCTTACTTTCATCATAAGCTGACCATGGGGGACCTTATCAAACGCCTTACTAAAATCCATATATATGACAACAAAGTTGAGCTTTGACAAAGGGTCATCTGGACTCAAAATGTCAGCTCTTTTCTCTCCTTACAGATGCTGCCAGACCTGCTGAGATTTTCCAGCGTTTTCTCTTGGGGTAACATTCAAGGACATGGGACAATTGCAGGAAACTGGGATAAGCGCGATTTTAATGTTAGCTCTTGTTGGTGCAGAGTCAATCAGCTAAAGGGCCGTTTTTGCATTGTACAACTCTATGCGGGTGATCTTAGCAAAAAAATTCTAAGTCCTGAAGAAGCGTGAAAATGGGAAAGTTTTAGATCCACTTTTTCAGTGAGGCCACAAGTCCAGTCATATGGCACTCTCTGCAAAAAATCTTGCTAAATCTGTTTCCCACCAGCAACAGGAGGGGGCAGGCCCTAAGCTCCCTGAAAGCCGAAAGCTGTCAACAGAGTGTGCAGTTGCGAATGTGCAGATCTTTCTGCTCTGTGCAATAGCACAGAACAGAGAAATTTGTCACTGCCTCTGCCCCACCCTGAATATCGCTGGCCTTTGTGGCCGATCACTCCCCCCCTCCACTGCATGTGCCTGCCAATCAACCCCCCTCCCACCAACTTGCACGGGCCAGCTGGTCGCCAGGGTGCCAATTTGGCACTGTCAGAGAATCAGGTTGGCACTGCCTAATGGGCACACCCTTTGCCTCCGACTTCCTGGGGAGGCTTTAATGGCCTATGGTTCTACTGGTGAGGCCATCACAACAGGTCCCTGAATAGGTTCAAATAGAATTTAAATATTGAGATCACCTCACCCCCGATCTTGCTGGATAGCCGGTGCCAGTATGATCACGATAGGTGAGAAATCGGGCGCAAATCCAATTTTATGCCTTTCTCGTGCCTTACTAACTCGCCCTGCCCATCGACCTATGAGACAAGAACGTAAGATTGCCCCCTATGACTCTATGACTATGAGCATTGGTGTGCTGCCTTCAGCTGCCAATCCCAAAAACGTTACAGTTTCCTCCTGAAACTTCTCTGCCTCTTGACTTAAAATTTCCCCTGTTGACCAAGCCTTTGGTCATCTATCCTAACATCTCCTTATGTAGCTTAGTGTCATACCCTTGTACTTTGCTTCATCATACATCTGTGAAGTGGAATGTTTGATGACATTAAATGTGATATAAAAATGAAAGTTGCAGTTGTCTTTTAGAATATGGGCGCAGGGTGGCACAGTGGTTAGCACTGCTGCCTCACAGCACCAGGGACCCGGGTTTGATTCTCAGCTCGGGTCACTGTCTGTGCGGAGTCTGCACGTTCTCCCCGTGTCTACGTGGGTATCCTCCAGGTGCTCCGGTTTCCTCCCACAGTCCAAAGATGGAGAGAAAGTAATTTGTGCAAATGTCAAATATTCTCCCATGTTGCTAAAAAGCAGGAAGATTTTGAGGCCACTTTTTTTTTATTCATTCCTGGGATATGGGCATCGTTAGTTGGGCAGTATTTATTGCTGAATAAAAGTTGATCACTGTTGAACGCCGTACTGTCCACACTTATTGACGGAATGTCCAAGTGTCTGAAAGGTGACAAAGTAGCTGAAACTACTCTGGAGAAGCCTGACAGGCTCATCAGCTTGACAGGTAGTGTTCAAACCTTCGAATGGTGCTTGCAACACCTCAGTAATAACACTTCACTTGAAGCACTGTGCTGAAACCTGGCTGAAATCCTGAATATCACATCAATTGAAAGCAAAAAAGATTTCCTCAGTCAGGTTGCAACTATTTCAAATATAAACGGTGATGCATTCTGGGCATCTCATGGAAGGGCATATCCATGAATTTGGCACTCCTCCCAAAGGCAAAGCTCTCAAGTATGTTGGTGCATCATGCTCTGCTGGCTCAGTCATATTTCCGGGACGGGAGACGGCTACATATACCTAAGAATTTTCTGTATGGAAGGGTAGGTGGAGATAAATCAGTAGGACACCCAAAGCTCTGCTTCAAGGATGTTTGCAAGCATGGCGGGAAGGCCCTGGACCCCAATTCTCCCACCCGGAGACGCTAGTTGGCCACAGAGTAACATGACCTGTGGGCTAGCATGTGCCACAATGAGGTACCCATGCTGCCAATCAGCTATAATCACTTCACCTGCTGGACTTGGGGCACAACCCGCCTCTGGCAGGTTGAGCTCTTCAGCCATTGGCAGAACCGCACCATATTAACTTCCTCCCCACTCCTGATAAACCTGATTGGCTGCATGGTCATCATCTTAGCAGGTGGAAGATCACCGGCGATTATGTCAATTGGTACAAGCAAAATATTGCAGATGTTGGAATCTGAATCAAAAACAGAAAACGATGGAAAGTTCTCAGCAGGTCTGATAGCATTGGTGGATGCTGGAGCTCTGACAAAGGGTCATCCTGATATCTCATCAAAATAGCACATTTCACTAGCCCTTTCTCCGCACTTTTGATGCAGATGGGACGTTGCAGCATTTCACTTCAAGCTCCTTTCACTGGTGATTTTACATTTGATCTGAACTCATTTGTCCGTATGTTTTAGCTTTCAGCACAATTTATCTGGAATTTCTGCCAAAGTCATACTTGGAGACCAATATGAGATCAACTGCAGTGTACATAGGGCAGATTCTAATTCATATCTTTTTGTTTAATTCATTTATGGGACATGGGCATTGTAGGCTGGCCAGCATTTATTGCCCATTCCTAGTTGTCCGAGGGAAGTTGAGCGTCAAGCACATTGCTGTGGCTCTGGAGTCACATGTAGGCCAGACCAGATAAGGACAGCAGATTCCCTTCCCGAAAGGAACCAGATGGGTTTTTCCGGCAATCGACAATGGTTTAATGGTCAACAGTAAATTCTTAATTCCAGATTTTATTTTATTGATCCGGGTGCCCAGAACATTAGCTGAGTTTCTGGATCAATAGTCCAGCGATAATGCCACTCAGCTATTGCCTCCGCCTTGCAGAAACTGCGGTCAGGCTGGTAAAATGCTCTTGGGCACTTAGACTCATCTGGACCTCTGAGGAACTCATCTTCCAGGGTTTGCACTGCTAGCTTTAAAGACACATTTTCAAGTCAGGCCAGATCCTTTTCTAGCACATGCATGATGTGCCCTGCTAACGTTAACCAATCTCGACCGCACTTTATATTGCTGTCCACATCCTGCCAGGCCATTCATAAGACCATAAAATATTGGAGCAGAATTAGGCCACTCGGCCCATCAAATCTGCTCCGCCATTCAATCATGGCTGATATTTTTCTCATCCCCATTCTCCTGCCTTTTCCCCATAACCCCTGATCCCCTTATCAATCAAGAACTTATCGATCTCTGTCTTAAAGACACTCAATGACCTGGCCTCCACAGCCTTCTGCGGCAAAGAGTTCCACAGATTACCATTCTCTGGCTGAAGAAATTCCTCCTCATCTCTGTTTTAAAGGATCGTCCCTTTAACCTGAGGTTGTGTCCTCTGGTTCTAGTTTTTCCTACCAGTGAAAACGTCCTTTTCACGTCCACTCTATCCAGGCCTCGCAGTATCCTGTAAGTTTCAATAAGATTCCCCCTCATCCTTCTAAACTCCAACGAGTACAGACCCAGAGTCCCCAACCGTTCCTCATACGACAAGCATCCCAGTGCAGGAGACAATCAAAGCATCTGAAACCAATAAAATTAAGTCTGATTTTACTTCTATTATTTCAGTCTGGAACCAGTAAGCCTTAGGCCTCTCCTTCCATGATTTTATCCATCCCTTACCCTGTGGAGATAAGCCGGTTATCCACCAATTCCACACGTTTATCTGTTCGGGGTTGGGGTGTGGGGTGGGTAAGGGGTAAGGAGGAGGCAGTCTCTCGGGTGTATGAGTTTAGATTGCTTCCTAACCATTTCCTGTTTGGAATGGATGGGAAGACAGCTAGTGCTATTTAATGAGGTCGGGGAATTAACAAATACACAGAACAGCCAATGAAAAGCTGAATGCAGTGAAAATATGGAATATAGCTGAATGAGGATAAAAGGAGCCAAGGTTTTCTTTTCTTGAGGCATAACAGGATGCTCACATGGGAACACACGTTTCTTTCAGCCATTACTACGTGCCAGGAATATCTGAGCCAAAAATCCCATCAAAATTGTCTGACTGCATCCAGTGAAGCCTTGGGCAGGACAGGAATGACTTGCAAACCCCTGGTCAATCAAGCCTGGAGACCATGAGCAGCCAATGATGTAAGTGGCTGTGAGTAATTTGTATTGTGTAACTATCCCTCACTCACTAGACCAGGTCTGGCCGACATGTGATTCCAGAGCCACAGCAATGTGGTTGACTCTCATCTGCCCTCTGAAATAGCCGAACAAGCCACTCAGTCGCATCAATCGCTACAAAGTCAATTTAAGGGCAACTAGAGATGGGCAATAAATGCTGGCCAGCCAGCGATGCCCATGTCCCACGATTGAGTAATAAAAATCTGGATTCAACAGGCATTGGTCAAGGGGGAACGGCAGGGTGGGGGGAACAGTTGACTCACTCCCAGGATGAGTCTGACAACCCCTGATTTAACCTGTTTTGCATGTGTAACCAAAACCAGCAAAGTTCCCCAGGCCTCAGGAAACCCAGCTGCTGATGAGAGAAGGGAAGAAGGGAAGTGCTGCACACTCCCTGCAAAGCTTCTCCACCAGGTTAGAGATTGGGCCATAATCCCATTTTCCCACTAGACACAGCGAGCAACCTGCCTGTGGTTGCAAAGCCTTCCAGAATCCTCTCTGTCTAATTGGAAGCCAAACTTGTCAATTAGGCTGGCCTCCAGGCAGGGAAATGGCCAAAACTTGAGGTGAATGACCAAAGACCCAAGGGCGACATGAGGAAAAACTTATTTCCACAGCAAGTGGTTATGATTTTCTTGAAATGAGTGATCACAATATGGTTGAATTTCTAATACAAACGGAGGGTGAGAAAGTAGGGTCCCAAACCAGTGTCCTCTGCTTGAACAGAAGGGAGTACAATAGGATGAGGGCAGAATTGGCTAATGTAGACTGGGAGTGCAGACTAGTTGATAGGACAGCTGAGCAACAGTGGTGGATTTTTAAGGAGATTTTTCTCAGTACTCAGCAAAAATATATTCCTGTGATAAAGAAGGAATGTAAGAAAAGGGATAACCAGCCGTGGATAACTAAGGAAATAAAGGAGAGTATTAAATTAAAAACCAAAGCGTACAGAGTGGCCAAAACTAGTGGGAAATTAGAAGATTGGGAAAGCTTTAAAAAACAACAAAGAACTACTAAGAAAGCGATAAAGGAAAGATAATGAAACTAAACGAGCACAAAATATAAAAACTGATAGTAAAAGTTTTTACAAATATATAAAAAGGAAAAGAGTAGCTAAAGTAAATGTTGGACCCTTAGAAGACGAGAAGGGGGATTTAATAATGGGAAATGAGGAAATGGCCGAGGCCTTAAACAAATTTTTTGTGTCGGTCTTCACGGTAGAGGACACAAATAGCTTACCGAAAATTGATGTCGTGGGACTGTAGGGGGTGAGGTCCTTAAAACGATTACTATTACTAAAGAGGTAGTGCTTGGTAGGCTAATGGGACTAAAGGTAGACAAGTCCCCGGGCCCGAATGGAATGCATCCCAGGGTACTGAAAGAAATGGCAGAGGTAATAGCAGATGCGTTGGTTGTAATTTATCAAATTTCGCTGGACTCTGGGGAAGTGCCGGCTGATTGGAAAACAGTTAATGTGACGCCACTGTTTAAAAAAGGAGGTGGACAAGAGGCGGGTAACTACAGGCCGGTTAGCTTAACGTCCGTAGTTGGGAAATTGCTGGAATCCATCATTAAAGAAGAAATAGCAGGACACCTGGAAAAAAAATGGTTTGATCAAGCAGACGCAGCATGGATTCATGAAGGGAAAGTAGTGTTTGACAAATTTACTGGATTTTTATGAAGATGTAACGAGTGCAGTTGACAGAAGGGAACCGGTGGTTGTGGTGTTTTTAGATTTCCAGAAGGCGTTCGATAAGGTGCCTCACAAAAGGTTGCTGCAGAAGATTAGGGTACACGGAGTTGGGGGTAAAGTGTTAGCGTGGATTGAGGATTGGCTATCTAACAGGAAGCAGAGAGTTGGAATAAATGGGTGCTTTTCTGGTTGGCAGTTGGTGACTAGTGGCGTGCCGCAGGGATCGGTACTGGGGCCTCAACTGTTTACCATGTACATAGACGATCTGGAGGAGGGGACCGAGTGTAGGGTAACAAAGTTTGCGGTTGACACAAAGATGAGTGGGAAAGCGAATTGCATGGAGGATGCGGAAAGTCTGCAGAGAGATTTGGATAGGCTAAGTGAGTGGGCAAGGATCTGGCAGATGGAGTGTAATGTTAACAAGTGTGAAGTTATCCACTTTGGAAGGAATAATAGTAAAATGGACTATTATTTAAATGGTGAAAAATTACAACATGCTACTGAGCAGAGGGACCTGGGAGTCCTTGTGCATGAATCGCAAAAACTCAGTTTGCGGGTGCAGCAGGTGATCAAGAAGGCAAATGGAATGTTGGCCTTTATCGTGAAGGGGATGGAGTATAAAAGCAGGGAGGTCTTGCTGCAATTGTACAAGGTACTGGTGAGGCTGCAACTAGAGTACTGTGTTCAATTTTGGTCCCCTTATTTGTGAAAGGATATATTGGCCTTGGAGGGAGTACAGAGAAGGTTCACCAGGTTGATATCGGAGATGAGGGGGTTAGCTTATGAGGAGAGATTGAGTAGATTGGGCCTGTACTCATTGGAGTTTAGAAGGCTGAGGGGAGATCTTTAGAGACATATAAGATAATGAAGGGGCTAGGCAGGGTAGAGGCGGAGAGATTCTTTCCACTTAGAAAGGAAACAAGAACGAGAGGACACAGCCTCAAAATAAGGGGGAGTCAGTTTGGAACAGAGTTGAGGAGGAACTTCTTCTCTCAGAGGGTAGTGAATCTCTGGAATTCTCTGCCCATTGAAGCAGTGGAGGCTACCTCGTTAAATATGTTTAAGTCACAGGTAGATAGATTTCCGATCAATAAGGGAATTAAGGGTTATGGGGAGCGGGCGGGTAAGTGGAACTAAACCACTATCAGATCAGCCATGATCTTATTGAATGGCGGGGCAGGCTCGAGGGGCTAGATGGCCTACTCCTGCTCCTATTTCTTATGTTCTTATGTTCTTATGATTTGAAGTCTTAGAATCGGGTGGAGGCAGATTCAATCATGGTTCTAAAAAAAAATTGGATCATGAAGCGAAGATCTTTCGAAGAGGAACTCTTTTCAGGAGAAGTGGGAGTGGGCCTAGTTGAGTTGCTCTCACAAATGACAGGGTGCATAACAGCCATTCTTTGTTCTAGCCTGTCAGGGTGGGTTACCCCATATAGGGATCTGGAAACAAGGATGGGAATTTTAAAATTCAGTCTGTGCTTACCTGGAGCCATTGTCGGTCAGCAAGCAGAGGGTTAATGGGTAAATGTGACTGACAGCAAGTTTGGATAACTTTAACTTAATGGAGGGTACATTCGCGGGAGAAGGTGGCAAGAGCATGTTGTACTGGTCAAGTGCAGAGGTAACAAAGACATGGAAGAGGATTTGTGCAGCAAATGAGCTGAAGGACAGAATCATGCAATGTTATAGAAGTGGATCTAGGTGGTCTAAGTGATGGTGTGGGTAAGTGGCAGGAACCTCATCTTGGGGTCAAAGATAACACCAAGGTTATAACCAGTCTGGTTCAGTCCCAGAGAGCTGCCAGGAAAAGGGATGGAGTCAATGGAAAGGGAGAAGCAATTGCTATGGTGACTGATGGTGTCCTTATCTAAGGAAGGATGTCCTTGCTATAGTGGGAGTACAGTGAAGGTTTACCAGGCTGATTCCTGGGATGACATGTCTGTCATATGAGGAGAGATTAAGTCGGTTAGGATTGTATTAATTAGAGTTTAGAGGAGTGAAAGGGGATCACATAGAAACTTATAAAATTCAAACAGGATTAGACAGGGTGGATTCAGAAAGAATGTTCCCGATGGTGGGGGAGTCCAGAACTAGGGGTCATAGTTTGAGGATAAAGGGTAAGCCTTTTAGAACTGAGGTGAGGAGAAATTTCTTCACCCAGAGGGTGGTGAATGTATGGAATTCACTACCACTGAAAGTAGTTGATGCCAAAACATTGGCTGGTTTCAAGAAGAAATTAGATAGAGCTCTTGCGGCTAAAGGGATCAAGGGATACATGGGGAAGGGGGGAATCGGGATATTGAATTTAATGATCAGCCATGACTGGCGAAGCAGGCTCGAAGGCCTACTCCTGCTTCTCATTTCTATGTCTCTATGATGACATTGGCTTTGGACTTCCAAATGTTTATTTGGGGGAAAATGTCTGCTCAGCAAGCACAGCAAGTCGAACAGGCAGTCTGACAGTTTAGAAATAGTGGAAGATTCGAGAGGTAAAGGTGAGTTCGCACAGGCTATCATCAGTGCATATGTGGAAAGACTGAATTATATGGAGAGAGCATGGATATCAAGTTCCATTGAGTTAATAAAACCAAGGTGGGAAATTATCAGCAATGTAGAAGATAAATAGTATGACACAGCAATTGACATCGAGCAATGAGTCTACCTCCACACTAAAATAACCAAGAACCATCTGAAGGATTTGACTGAAATGTGTGCGTCCCATTTTGGGGAGTTGGATCGGGTGAACATTTTGCTTAGATATCATGCATGTTTGCTTAAGGCACAGCCTTAAAAATCCAGGGATTTACATAAGATTATGAGATAATAATTTGATTCATGCCACTAAATAATTCAATATATTTTATCAATCTTCAATAAATATAATTTTGCGCTCAAATTTACACGTAGTAGGGAAAGCCAATGCCAAAGTTTGAATCAGTGATGAATATACTGGGAACATACACTGACAGAAGCAATGTCTAGATTAAATTTTGCAAAAATGCAAGTTTGAAATAATACAGACACCGTAATACATGTAAACTGAAGAAATAGATTAAAGTGTTTTGGTTTTGCATTCATCAATGCCATGTAAGTGATCATAGCTTAAATGAATTTTACATGATGTTACTGAATTTTTGAATGAGAGTACAGCGACTACTAAATAATTCTATACTTGTGTCACTGAATATAAACCTTCACATTTGCCAGGTCATAGAATCATAGAAACCTATAGTGCAGAAGGAGGCCATTTGGCCCATTGAGTCGGCACCAACCACAATCCCACCCAGGGCCTTATCCCCATAACCCCATGCATTTACCCTAGCTACTCCCTTAATGTCAGGGGAACGAACAAGGGTAAATTTACCCTAGCTACTCCCTTAATGTCAGGGGAACTAACAAGGGTAAATGCATGGGGTTATGGGGATAGGGCCTGGGTGGGATTGTGGTCGGTGCAGACTTGATGGGCCAAATGGCCTCCTTCTGCACTGTAGGATTTCTATGATTCTAGTGCCCCTGACACTAAGAGGCAATTTAGCATGGCCAATCCATCTAACCCACACATCTTTGGACTGTGGGAGGAAACCGGAGCACCCGAAGGAAACTCACGCAGACACGGGAGAATGTGCAAACTCCACACAGATAGTGACCTAAGCCAGGAATTGAACCCAGGTCCCTGACGCTGTGCTAACCACTGTGCCACCATGCCACCCCTAATCTCTACAGTGCAGAAGGAATCTGCAACGACACTCCAACAGAACATCTTGCCCAGGCCCTGCGCATGAGAAAAATAAATTTGTGGCTATTTTGCATTCTTTTCCTTTCCACAAAATGGCCAGAATTCTCCAAACTCGCCCACAGCTGGGATTCTCCGGTCCCGCTGCAGTGAATGGAGATTTGGCTGAGCGTCAAATTCTCCATTCTCATGGCAGCGGGCGGCAGGGCGAGCAAGATTGGAGAATTCAGGCCAATAGCTACTGGAGACAATTTCAAGAATCTACCGCAGGAATTCCAGCTGGTTTTCTGGGATGTGTAGAACATTGGGAAGGTTTCATTGTTAACTAGGTTTACATGTAATGACTTTGTCACCACATACCAGGAAAACATTGGACATCCTGTCATTCATAAAGCAAAATGTTCTTTTTCTTGAATTCATTGGCCACCAACACATATCCTACACTGAATGCTTACAAGAAATTTAGTTTCATGTCCCTTTTTTTTCATTAGTAACTCACTTCCTCAAGTATTTGTCCAACTTCCTTTTAAATCATTTACCATAAATTTTTCAAACATTCCAGTTCCAATCGCTCTTCTGAGGGGAAACTTGTAACTCTGACTAAATCTAGAGCTTTGTCTTGCTATTCAAGAATGATATGGTTGGTCTAAAAGGGTCACTTTGCCTTAAATACGAAATTATGAACACATATGAATTTTGCTTTGTGCTGCATGATTTTTGAATAAGAGTCCAGCGATTACTAAATAATTCCATATTTATGTCACTGAACATAAACCTTCACATTCGCCAGGTTATCGAGTCATATAACCACCGCTGTCAGTGAGAATGGTGAATGTGAAGCTCAGCCAAATCTCCATTCGCTGCAGCGGGACCGGAGAATCCCAGCCGTGGGTGAGTTCGGAGAATTCTGGCCATTGTGTGGAAGGAAAATAATGCAAAATAACCACAAAATTATTTTTTTGATGTGTAGGGCCTGGGTAAGATGCTCTTTTGGAGAGTCAGTGCAGACTCTTTCTGAACTGTAGAGTTTCTATGAATCCCCTCCCCCCACCAAGGAGTATCACAACCCTTGCCTTCTGAGGACCACCCCCTGAAACCCTGCAGGAGTCGTGCAATCAAATTTTTCATGGCTCCTTCTGTTTCCACAGGAGAAGAATACCCATAATCGCCAGGCGGAGGCGAGGACGGTGGGGTGGTGTACCTGAGATCCTGGTTCTCACCCCCTTTGAGGAGCGGGCAGTGGAGCTTGCGGGAAAGGAGGGGATGTGGACTGTTAGCAACAGCAAGGTAGGGCTGGAGTATAGAAGTGAGTACCTGCCAATCCTCCACTTGTTGAAGAAATCTCAAGTAAGTTGCATGCAGCCCAGATTCTTCTCCCTCCCTTATCCTTGTGGCCTGTGTTGCAGGAAGGGACCCCGACACGCCTGGACCATCTGGAATCATGGTCCCCACTGCTGCTCCCACCCAACCTGCCCCTAACAGCTCAGAAGACTCCTCAGAGGAAGCGGATGAATGTACCTCCGGGGCCACCACCAGTTTTGCGTCGGCTTCTACCTCACAACTCACCATCACAGAGACTTTCACATCGGTGGGTCAAGTTAATGGCGAGGCATCTGAGTCACTTTCTGATGTGCACAACACTTCTGCTCATGTACATCAGGTGGAGGAGGGAATGTCTGAGGCCTCTAGCACGTGGGGGCCTGCCGGAGGCAAAGACTCAGCTGGCCACAGGCCACATGGAGACGATGACCAAGTGGTCCCATGGAGTGATCCAGGGGCCCACAGGAACACCAAGGCAGGAGAAGGGCTCGAGCCCGTGCTGGGGCCTTCCACCTAGGAGACTGCAGCTGCGGCTGCACCTTCTGACTCCCCCCTTCCTGACACTGGGGCATCTCCGGGGCAGCGGGATGAAGAGGGTGTCATGGATACGTCCCTGACACCTGGAAGCCGGCCAGAGCCTTCAACGTTCAGGCCCTCCAGAGGACAATTGCCAAGGACATCACAGGCCACGGGGCCTGATAGGCAGCTGGCCACCTCCACCTCCGATGTACATCCAGGAAGACACTGAGACATAGTGGTAGGCCACGTAAGGTTAAGAAGTTGTAGCGGCACTAAGATGGTACAGGTGAAGGGCAACACTAGGCAGATAGAATATTTAGGCACTTTAAAGTCTCATGTTCTCATGTTTTTATATTCTCACTTATTTGGAAGTACTATTATTGGTAACAATAAATGCTATTACACCTCACAACTGTGACTAACTTGTCTCTAATTAGTCTCTAACAGCGATGTACTTACCACAACGGTAACCGAAGGGATCTTGCACATTGATGTCAGTGGGGGAGGCCCTTCAATGCACTGCTACTGAGAAAATCAAGGTGCTCAAATAATTTACTGGCTACAGCAGATGGCATATATTGGCAGCGACTTACAGCATCTGCCATGGCATTCCAGAACCCACGAGAGATTTTCCCCCCACCCCACCCACCCCAGGACCCTGCATGAGGGTTTAGTGTTCTCTTAACCACCACACAGACATGGGCCCAGGTGCCAGCATGCATGTGGAGCTCAGATAGGAGTCAGAAGAGTTTGCACCAGGGCATCATGACAATGGCATGTAGTGAGTCGTCATCACCCTCCTGCCTGCCACAGAAACTTGCTAACACAGCATATCCAGGCCCACCACTCTGGTGTTACAATGTTAGGTTGTAGGACTCCACGGCAGCGGGGGGGAATGGAACCCATGTGCAGCAAAACAGGCTGCGAGTGACCAAAGGGCGTGGTGATCAGGGTCTCCCTTGCTGCCCTTGCATGCCTGATCCTTGCTGCCGCCAGCCTTCCAGTGTCTGGGTGGTGTAGCTCATTGTCATCATCTTCCTCCTCCTCCTGCTGGGTGGCCTCCCCACCCCCCTCCCCCCCCGCTCCGCCCCCCCCGCCACCAGAGATGCCCAACTGGTCGACCTCCATGTCCTCCTCCTGAAAAAGATCTCCTCGCTGCTACGCCAGGTTGTGTTGGGCACAGCACACCACCACAATGCGGGATGATATCAGGGGGCTATATTGAAGGGCACCGCCAGAGTGGTCCAGGCACCTGAACCGCATCTTGAGGAGCCTTATGCATCATTCCATGATTGAACAGGTGGCAACATGGGCCTCATTATATAGGGTCTCCGCATCGGTCTCAGGCCTCCACACAGGATTCATTAGCTAAGTTCAAAGTTGGTACCCCGTGTCCCCCACGAGCCATCCCTGCACCCTGGGCTTCTCCTCAAAGACCTCTGAGATGTCAGAACTCCTCATTATGAAGCTGTCATGCACGCTGCCGGGGTGTCTGGCCCAGACGTGCATGATATTCAGCTGATGGTCACACATCAATTGTACATTTATTGATTGGAAGCCCTTTCTGTTCATGAATCTTCCTGGATCCTACACCAGGGGCTTGATCTTAGAATCTTAGAAACCCTATAGTGCAGAAAGAGGCCACCCGGCCCATCGAATCTGCACCGACCTCAATCCCACCCAGGCCCTACCCCCATATCCCTACATATTTACCCACTAATCCCTCTAATCTACGCATCCCAGGACACTAAGGGCAATTTTTAGCTTGGCCAATCAACCTAACCCTCACATCTTTGGACTGTGGGAGGAAACCGGAGCACCCGGAGGAAACCCACGCAGACACGAGGAGAATGTGCAAAGGCCACAGGGCCTGTGATGGCGACATAGGTGCCGGATATAGCCCCCTGTACATTTGGTGTCCCTGCAATGGCCACAAATCCTGCAGCCCACGCTTCCTGCTGGGCCTGGTCCAGGTCAAATTTAATACACTGGCCAGCCCGGGCATCCGTGACCTCCTTGACACACTTGTGGATGGATGGTTGGGAAATGCCACAAAGGTCTTCACTGGCGGTCTGGAAGGACCCAGTGGCGTAAAATTTTAAGGCGGCTGTCACTTTCACAGCCACCGGAGGTGGGTACTCCCCCATGCCTTAAGGTGCCAGCTCCTGCAACAAATGGCACAGGTATCACACTGTTTCCTTTTGGAGCTGGAGCCATCAGCGGCATGAAATGTCTGACAGTTGCTTGAAAGACAGTCACGTACAGAACTGTCAGGCTCTCCGCTCCCCAGCAATACACACTCCCCATACCCTCCACACAGACACCCAGCAACACACACTCCTCATACCCCCCACAGACCAGCAACACACATTCCCCATAGCCCCACCACAGACCCCACAGCAACACATACTCCCCATACCCTCCCCTCAGACCCCCAGCAACACACACTCCTCACACCCCCTCCACACCCCCAGCAACACACACTCCTCATACCACCCACGGACCCCCAGCAACACACATTCCCCATACCCCACCCCCCACAGACCCCCAGCAACACACACTACCCATACCCCCCCACAGACCCCCAGCAACACACACTCCTCATACACCCCCACAGACCCCCAGCAACACACACTCCCCATATACCCCCGTACACACCCAGCAACACACACACCCCATACCCCCACACAGACCCCAGGCAGCACTCATTCCCCATACCGCCCCACATGCCCCCAGCAACACTCCCCATACACCCTCCCACAGACCCCAAGCAACTCACACTCCCCATACCCCCACCACAGACCCCATGCAACACACACTCCCCATAACTCTCACAGCCCCCTCACAACACACACTCCCCGTACCCCCTCACAAACCCCCAGCAACATATACTCTCCATACACCGAACAGACCCCCAGCTACACACACTCCCCATACCCCTCTACAGACCCCCAGCAACACACACTCCCCATACACCCCCAGACCCCCAGCAACACACACTCCCCATAACCTCCCCCCCAGACCCCCAGCAACACACACTCCCCATACCTCTCACAGCCCCCTCACAACACACACTCCCCATACCCCCCCCAGATCCCCAGCAACACACACTCCCCATACCCCCCACCAGACCCCCAGCAACACACACTCCCCATACCCCCTCCCCAAGATCCCCAGCAACACACACTCCCCATACGCCTTACAGACTCCCAGCAACACACACTCCTCATACCACCACCCCCACAGGTCCCAGATGGCAATACAGCCTCCCCCATTCACCAACCACCCTCCCCCCCCCCCCACACCCCCCCCCCCCCACCCCGGCAGCCACCCACAAACACACACCCAGAACACATGCAGTAGTGGTCACAGACAGTGCTACTTGACAAGTCCTGAGGCTGCAGCACTGCCACTTCAGAGAGTTTCCAACCCATTCCCCCACCAGCAACAGTGCTTGCTGCTGCCAGCACTAGGACCCAGAGTCAGCGCTAAAACCCAGTGTCAGTGCTCTAAGCCGGGTCCGTGCTGAGAGTTCCGAGGTTGGACCCAGTGAGCAACAACAGCCCCTGCAATCCCCCACACAATCGCAGGCTCCCCCCCCGCCCCCGACCCGAAACTCAACATGGCCGCCACAAAACAACCCCCTCTGAACAGCACGGAGTAGTTTGAAAGCAGTCACCCTCACTGATCAAGCGCCTGAATCCAACTTTTATGGAGGAGGTGTTTTCCAGACCGATCCAGTTGCAGCGAGTGAGGTGGTTAAGGCAGGTGAGCTGGGATGATTGGGAGTGAAGCTCACTAATGACATTATGATGAATGCAAAAATATGCAAATTGCCGTTTCGCCCCTTTTGGGCGGGCCCCCGATCATGCTGATTTCATCTCTCGGTAAAATGGGAATGGGCGCGGAAATGGGCGCCATTCCCGCTGATCGCGTCATGCCCAATTTTCCGGCCGCAAAATGGGTACGATGAGATCATAAAATTCCGCCCACTGGGTCTGACAGCATCTGTGGAGCGGGAATAGAGCTAACGTTTCGAGTCTGGATGACGCTTCATCATTTCCTTCCTGCCTGTCCCCCGTGCGTTTTGGCACTGCCATTTTCATTTGCTGCCATTTCAAAATTGATAAAATTGTGGGTTTCCAATGTACATTATCTGAAGCAAACTGCACCACTTGCAGGCGTGGCCTTGCTGCCACTCTTTGCTTATCTCTGTGTTCCGCAGGGAAAGAAGAGCAGCTCGAGTACAGAATGGACGTTAGACGGTTAATATTGTTTAGCCATTACTATTCAATCCATAAACCTCAACAGAGATCGACCCAACTGCATTTGTTTGAGGAACTGTGTCCACACGGGCTAAATTCACAAGAGAGAAGATGCCATGTATTGCAATTTGACATCCAGGCAAACCCCCCACAGAAGTGCCAGAGGCTGTCAAGGTCATTGCAGCCTTCAACTTTTATGCCTCAGGCTCCTTCCATTATGTCACAGAAGACATCAGTCAGCAGTGCACTGATGTGTGAAGCCTGGAGCTGATGCACTGTAACAATACGGGGCATGAAAAAGTATTTTGAGAGATTAGACATTGCAGGTGTTAAATGAACCGAAGTTTTTCTTTAAAGCTACAGCGCTGTCTGCAGTCCTCTGGCAGGTGCAGTCTCACAAGTGGTCTTTATTTATGTGTCACAAGTGTCACAAGTAGGCTTACATTAACACTGCAATGATGTTACTGTAGAAATCCCCGAGTCGCAACACTCTGAGGCGCCTATTCAGGTGCACTAAGGGAGAATTATTTAGCATGGCCAATCGGCCTAACCCGCACATCTTTGGACTGTGGGAGGAAACTGGAGCACCAGGAGGAAACACACGCAGACATAGGAGGATGTACAGACTCCACACAGACAGTGACTCAAGGCTGGGAGTTAAACCGGGGTCCCTAGCACTGTGAGGTAGCAGTGCTGATCACTGTACCGTCCCATCTTCTATGTTTCCCCGAGCTTCTCTCTCCTCCTGTCTCTTGTTTTTGCAAAAACATATTATTATTGCTCAAAGAACAGGAAAAGAACAGGATGAGACTTAAAGCTGTCAACAACCTTCTTGTCTCACTTTCTGAATGCACACTTGTAAGTTGCTGGAATTCAATTAAATATAATTCCTTTCAACTTTGTTTTAATAAATTAAGCTCTGCTATCTTGCAGCCGAATATTAAGGTTGCTAGTCTATGTGGTGGACCTCAGTTGTGCCTTTGTCCTATATGGACCACCCGTTGTGTGTTTGTCATACCTGGACACATCCCCTCCCCGGTTTGGTTCCTCCCCTCGGCACCTAGTATAAAGGTGGCTGTCTCCTCCCCCTTGTTCAGTCCAGGTTGGTTATTTGTTGGGATGTGCTCCTGATTCTGTTGTGAATAAAAGCCTACACTTGTATTGGCACACCGGTAGTCTTTCACCTTATTGATAGCGCATCAATTTTATTCACAACAGTTGACCAACATGGAGCAGTTTCTAAAACCCGACAAGTTAACATTAGACCCTCAAGAGGTCGGAGCCTCTGATAAATTTGATCATTGGCTGGACTGCTTCAAAGCATTCGTCGACACCGCTACGGCCAACGGCGCTAAACTCCACGTGCTCCGCGCCTGGGTAAGCGAAGCTGTCTACGGTATCTTCCGGGACGCTGCTACATACGCGGATGCTATTGAACTCCTAAAAGGGCAGTTCCGAAAGAGCCCTAACGTGGTCTACGCCAGACATCTCCTAACTACCCGTAAGCAGCAGCCAGGAGAATCGTGCGCCCAATTTCTGCGCGTCCTGAAACGCTAGAAGCGGCCTCTCACAATCTTGGGTCTTACCCTGCATCCCGTTCTATCGACGGCTCCACCGCGACGGCTGTTCCGGCAGCGCCCAAATGTTACTTTTGTGGCCTATCCAAGCACCCGCGGCGTCGCTGCCCGGCGAAGGATGCGATCTGCTCCGGATGCGGTAAGCTAGGCCACTTCATTAAAGTATGCCGGGCGAAGCCGATTCCGAAGTCTCGTGGCGCCACGTGTGTTCCGCAGGTGCAGCCATCTTTAATGCAGGCGGCGGCTGCACGCAAATCGCCATCTTTAATGCAGTCACCGGAAGTGCGGGAATTGCCATCTTTGATGCGGTCACCGGATGCGCGGGAATCGCCATCTTTGAGACTGTCATCAAGACGCGCCGAGCAGGAAGCTTTATCCGTGACGTCATCAGACGCGGACGAAGATGGATTCTTCCTGGATTCGATGGTGGCATCGATTTGCCTGGACCAGTCGCAGCCTCATCAACTCTCCAAGTCAATAATGGAGATCAAGGTAAATGGTCATGCAGAAAACTGCCTGTTCGACTGTGGGAGCACAGAAAGTTTTATACACCCTCGCACAGTGCGTCAATATGCCCTTTCCGTGCGACCCTGAAGCCAGACCATTTCCATGGCCTCGAATTCCCACTCAGTGGAGGTCCTCGGGTGCTGTTTGGTGACGCTGACGGTACAGGGCACAGTCTACGAGCGTTTTCGGCTCCTCATGCTGCCGCGACTCTGCGCAGCTGTACTGCTGGGGTTAGATTTCCTCAGCCATCATAGGAGCGTCACCCTGCAGTATAATGGCCCTTATCCCCCGCTCTCCGTCTGCAAGGCGCCGTCACTGCAGTGCCCCTTGCGCACCACCTGCAGTCTCTCGACCCTCAAGATCACCCCCCCCCCCCGCCTTATTTGATAACCTCACCCCGGATTGTAGGCCGATAGCCACCAAAAGTAGGCGCTATAGTGCGGATGACCGGGCCTTCATTCGGTCCGAAGTACAACGTTTGCTCAGGGAAGGGATTATCCAGGCCAGCACCAGCCCCTGGAGGGCGCAAGTGGTCGTAGTTAAATCGGGGGAAAAACACCGCATGGTGATTGACTACAGCCAGACCATAAATAGGTATACACAACTAGATGCGTACCCTCTTCCCCGCATCGCGGACATAGTCAACCGCATCGTGCACTATAGGGTTTTCTCTACGATCGATTTAAAATCGGCTTACCACCAGCTCCCTATCCGCTTGGAGGATCGCCCATATACTGCCTTTGAGGCGGACGGTCACCTCTACCAGCTCCTCCGAGTCCCCTTTGGTGTCACCAATGGGGTTTCAGTCTTCCAGCGGGCCATGGATCAAATGGTGGACCAGCACGGGTTACGGGCCACTTTCCCGTATCTGGATAACGTCACCATCTGCGGCCATGACCTGCAGGACCACGATGCAACCTACAAAAATTCCTTCGTACGGCCACTCTCCTGAACCTCACATATAATGAGGCGAAGTGTGTTTTTCGGACACGCCGCCTCGCCATCCTTGGGTACGTGATAGAAAATGGTGTCCTTGGTCCCGACCCAGCCCGTATGCATCCCCTTATGCAGCTTCCCCTCCCTACTACCCTCAAAGCACTGAGGAGATGCCTGGGCTTCTTCTCCTACTATGCCCAGTGGGTTCCCCGTTACATGGATAAAGCCCATCCGCTTCTAAAATCGACCTCTTTTCCCCAGGCGGAGGAGGCCCGTCAGGCCTTCGACGACATCAAAGCGGACATCGCGAAGGCCGCGATGCATGCTGTGGACGAATCCATCCCATTCCAAATGGAAAGTGATGTGTCTGACTTTGCCCTAGCCGCCACCCTTAACCAGAGGGGCCGTCCGGTGGCCTTCTTTTCCCGGACTTTACAAGGCCCTGAGATTCGACACTCCTCGGTCGAGAAGGAGGCCCATGCCATCGTGGAAGCTGTCCGGCACTGGCGCCATTATCTTGCGGGCCAACGATTCACTTTAATTACGGACCAGCGGTCAGTTGCCTTCCTGTTTAACACCAGGCAAAAGGGCAAGATTAAGAATGACAAGATCTTGCGGTGGAGGATTGAGCTCTCCACCTACAGATACGACATCATGTACCGGCCTGGGAAGCTCAATGAGCCCCCAGATGCCCTGTCCCGTGGATCATGTGCCAGCGCCCAACTAGACCAGCTACAGTCCCTCCATAACGACCTCTGTCACCCGGGTGTCACCAGATTTTTCCACTTTGTCAAAGCCCGTAACCTGCCCTACTCCCTCGAGGAAGTCCGGACGATTACCAGGCAATGCAGGGTCTGCGCTGAGTGCAAACCGCAGTTCTACCGGCCAGGTAAGGTGCACCTGGTGAAGGCCACTCGCGCGTTTGAGCGCCTTAGCATTGATTTTAAAGGCCCCCTCCCCTCCTCTAACCGCAATGTCATTGATGAATATCATTGATGAATACTCACGTTTCCCTTTTGCCTTCCCCTGCCCGGACATGACCACGGCTATGGTGATTCGGACCCTGAACACGCTCTTCACCCTGTTCGGCTTCCCAGCCTATGTTCATAGCGACCGTGTGTCCTCTTTCATGAGTGACGAGCTGAGGCAGTACCTGCTCGCCAAAGGCGTTGCCTCCAGCCGCACCACTAGCTATAACCCGAGGGGTAATGGTCAAGTAGAGCGGGAGAACGCAACCGTCTGGAAGGCTGTTCTATTAGCGCTACGGTCTAGGGGCCTTCCAGTCAGCCGTTGGCAAAACGTCCTCCCAGACGCATTACATTCAATTAGGTCACTCTTGTGTACAGCGACCAATATGACTCCTCACAAGCGGATGTTCTCGTTTCCCAGGAAGTCCTCTTCGGGTACTTCGCTCCCGGATTGGCTGACGTCCCCGGGGCCCGTTCTGCTTCGGAAGCATGTCCGGACCCATAAGGCAGATCCCTTGGTTGAGGAGGTCCAATTGCTCCACGCTGATCCTCAATACGCTTATGTAGCGTACCCTGATGGGCGGGAGGACACGGTTTCTGTCTGTGACTTGGCACCCGTGGGTGCCCCTGAGGCCACCACGTCCTTCCGCCCCACTGTTCCCGGTGTTGTCCACTCGGAGACAGCTACGCCTCTCTCTCCTTCAGTCTCTGTCTCCAATGTAGTGCGCCCAGAGCCTGTTGTGGCCCCCTACCTCCCAGCTCCGGTTCCCACTGTTCTCCATACGCCACCAGGGCCACAGCTCACTCCTCTCGCCCCTATGTACAGCTCGCTTGAGTCGCCGGAGCCGTCGCCACGCAGTACCCAACGACTGGACGGGACGACGGATCGGTCTGCTTCACACCACTTGGCGCCTTCTCTCGACGCTCACTGTACGGAGCCTGGGCCGACATCGCTCCCTGCTCGGACAACTCTGCGACCTGCACTACGACGATCGCGACGGTGGATCAAGCCTCCGGTTCGTCTGGACTTGTAATATTGTTTCCGCTTCACCCCCGTGTTGTTTTTTTAAAGGAAGGGGTGAATGTGGTGGACCTCAGTTGTGCCTTTGTCCTATATGGACCACCGTTGTGTGTTTGTCATACCTGGACACATCCCCTCCCCGGTTTGGTTCCTCCCCTCGGCACCTAGTATAAAGGTGGCTGTCTCCTCCCCCTTGTTCAGTCCAGGTCGGTTATTTGTTGGGATCTGCTCCTGATTCTGTTGTGAATAAAAGCCTACACTTGTATTGGCACACCGGTAGTCTTTCGCCTTATTGATAGCGTATCAGTCTACAGATTTACTATTTCAGCTTCACTTCTCGGTTTAATTAGTACAATTAGGGAAAGCGATGTTGAAGTCTGGGGGCTGGATTTTACAAGGGACCTCTTAAAAAGCCTGCCCTGGAGTAATAACACGTTGGGGTGGACCAAACAAGCTCAGAACAAAGAAAGGACTAAGAAAATTACAGCACGGGAACAGGCTCTTTGACTCTCCAAGCCTGCACCGACCATGCTGCCCGACTGAACTAAAACCCCCTACCCTTCTGGGGACCATATCCCTCTATTCCCATCCTATTCATGTAGGCGGCCCTTAAAACTCACTATTGTATCTGCTTCCACTACCTCCCTCGACAGTGAGTTCCAGGCACCCATCACCCTCTGTGTAGAAAACTTGCCTCATACATCTCTTTTAAACCTTGTCCCTCGCACCTTAAACCTCTGTCCCCTAGTAATTCACTCTTCCACCCTGGGAAAAAGCGTCTGATTATTCACTCTGTCCCTTGTAGACTTGTAGACTTCTACCAGGTCGCCCCTCAACCTCCGTCGTTCCAGTGAGAACAAACCAAGTTTCTCCAACCTCTCCTCATAGCTAATGCCCTCCATACCAAGCAATATCCTGGTAAATCAAATATTGTTCCTCATGGTCAAATTTCTGCCCCTCAGCGGACACGAAAGGCCCAAAATCTTATCAATGTTCATGCTGGCGGGATTTTCCCATCCCGCTGCAGGGAACGGAGATTTGGCTGGGCTGCCAAATTCTCACAGCAGCGAGAGCGTGGCGTGAATGCCCGGTAAGATCGCGGCCAAAGTCCATTGGCTGCTGCTGGCCAATCTGATTGGCTGGCAGCTCCAGCAGTCTCAGCGGCGCTGGAAGTCAGTAGTCGAGGCTGCAGGGACTGCAAGGAGAAGAAGAGCAATGGCAAGCAAGAGTCAAGCAAACCCTGGGCTGTTAGAGTGGGGAGAAATCTGAGAACTTAAAGAGGAGAGAGAGGGGGGTCTGTGGGAGGGCTGGGTTTATTGCAAAGGGGTTGGAGTTTAAAGATAGGGAGGTTTTGTTGCATTTGGACAGGGCGTTGGTGAGGCCTCACTTGGAATGCTGTGTACAGTTCTGCTCCCGATACCTTAAAAAGGATATAAAGGTAACAGTAACATTGGAAGCAGTCCAAAGGAGATGCACCAGGCTAATTCCTGGGATGAGAGGGTTGTCTTATCACGAGAGACTCAATAGTCAGGGTCTGTAATCCTTGGAGTTTAGAAGAGGGGTGATGTTATTCAACGTATAAGATCCTGAGGGGACTTGATGGGGTAGATGGTCACCAATGGGAGAGTCTCGAACAAGGGGAAATAGCTCCCAAGATAAAGGGCTGCTCATTCAAAACTGATGTGTGCAGAAATTTCTTCTCACAGAGGATGGTGAATCTCTGGAATTCTCTGCCCCACAGGATGGTGGAGGCTGCATCATTAGAATTATTTCAAGTGGAGATGGCCAAATATTTGATGGTTTGAGGAATAGAGGGCCATGGGAAAATGGCACAGAAAAGGACTTGAGGCCAGTGTACTGACTTCAATCAGGCCATTGAGGTTGGCCTATTGGAGTATGAACTCCCTGATTAAGGATCCAATTGATGGGCCAACCAGGGGTCTTTGCCTTGTATTTAACCGGGAGTGTCAGTTCCTCTGGCACCCCCGGAGATAGCCTGCTGACTGATAGCACTCTGTGCACTGCTGTTAGAGTTTGTAACTAAAGGGATTTTGGTGAAGGGACTTCTGCCTCCAAAGACTTATTACAGCCGGCATACCTCAGCCATGGTCGTACTGAATGGTGGGGCAGGCTTGAAAGGCCTGGTGGCTTCTATTTCTTGTCTGGTTCATGTGGAGGGCAGCTGGTGAGGGACAAAGTGGTGGTGACATGAGTCCGCAACCCGTACCTTTCTATCAGAATAAATGGTCCCCTCGCCTCCAAACTCATCACCGGTGAGGTGAGGTGTGGGAGTATTAATTCCATCCTACATTTTACTTATAGTTAGAACTCCTGGTGCGCTCCAGGTCCTTGGTTGGGTTATCAAACATGAAAGCAGACGACAAACCCAGAGAAAAACAGAAGTAGAAGCAGGAGGAGACCAAATGGCCTGTCGAGCCTGCTCCACCGTTCAATATGATCATGGCTGATCTTCACTTCCCTCCCTGTCCACTCCCCGTATCCCTTGAGCGACCCTTGCCTCCAAAATGATCAGCCCCTTATCCTGAGCCTCTGCCCCCCTCCCCCATATTCAAGATTCTCCAAGCAGTGGAAACAACCTTTTAGTGTATTGAATATAAAAGAAAATGACAGGTCAACTCATTCTCAACTGAACTTTATAAACAGCGACTGTGGCATATTAAATTACAATTATGCTGAAATGATCTTTGTAACTCTTGTCAATGTAGAGCCAGCCTTGAATTATTGAACATCTCAGTCTGATTTATTACAGCGCGGTTTGCAACATTTCGAACCAGTTCCTCTCATCGCCCTTGGACTGCGAACACTGGCATGAGGAAGCCTTGCATTTGTTTCAAATGACAAGATTGCTCAGATTTCCAGGATTAACTGGTGACACCTGTGGTTCCCTGTCCACAACCTATTTATGCATCACAAGCAGTATCTTTCATCTGTGACCATCGGGATGGAATAACACAGGTCACTCCTCAGGTCGCAGCGTCAGTCACAATCCGTTTTATCTCAAGGTGTTTCAAAGTGCTCCCAATATTTCAAACAGAAAGTTCTTGAGTAGCCCTGCTGCCCTGGGGAGCCATGACTCATGGTATCTCTCAGCCATCGCAGACATCAATGAGGTGACTTCAGATTATTATGGAACACCATTCACCGGGATCCAGCTTTATAAGACAAGGGACTGCGCTTGAGTCATAATGTTACAGCACAAAAACTTTTTTTTTGGACTTATCAGGGTTTTGTGCCAGTGTTGTTCTTCACAGAACCACCAGCCTAAGCCCCCTGATCTGCCCTAATACAGTCTAATGAATGCATCCCACTTCTTTGCTGCACAGGTTGTCCATATACCAAGGCATCAGAATGGAGCAACTGACAATAAGCATCATGAATGGGAGGAATCAAAGGTCCAGCCCACAGAGGAGCATTTAGAGGAATCTCCAAACTGTTGCGCCATTCAATGACATCACATCTTATCTGCAATCTAACTTAATACCCCATAAAGGGCAGGATTCTCTGGCCTCAAGCCAGAGGTGGTTGGAGAATCACAGTGGAGAAGCCGAGCGTATTTAGCGCTGGTGAGAACCCCACTTGGAACTCTCCAAGCCTCATCTCCCCTGCCCAGATGTAGGCCAGAATTCTCTGACTTCACCTGTGGCTGGGATTCTCCAGTCCCGCTGCTGTGAATGGAGATTTAAAGTTTAAGTTCATTAATTAGTGTCACAATTAGGCTTACATTAACACTGCGATGAAGTTACTGTGAAAATCCCCTCGTCGTCACACTCTGGCGCCTGTTCGGGTACACTGAGGGAGAATTTAGCATGGACAATGCACTTAACCAGCATGACTTTCAGACTGCGGGAGGAAACCAGAGCACCTGGAGGAAATCCATGCAGACATGGAGAGAATGTGCAGACTCCGCACAGACAATGACCCAAGCTGGGAACCGAACCCAAGCCCCTGGCGCTGTGAGGCAGCAGTGCTAACCACTGTGTCACTGTGCTGCCAAATTTTCCATTCTCGCTGGCAGTGGTGGCAGGTCATGCAACATCGGAGAATTTCAGCAGAAACGAGATTAGCATTTTAAAATTGCTATTTAAATATGATCAGTCGATTTCAAGGAAGATTCTCTCTGCTCCTGGGAATCTCTGATTCTTGGATGCAGCGGGAACTCAATGGGATCATTACTGGTCTCCACAAATGAGACCAGGTGTTATGACCATGCTGGGAGTCTCAGAGACCATTGAAGCCTTTGGGTGGACAGGAAAATGATTGGATAAAATCTTGGCATTGTCCCCTGGCAATGCCAACCTAACAGTGCCAACTTTGGCACTGCTAGGTTAACATTGCCATGATGCCAGGGACAGTGCCAGGCTGGCAATGCCAGGGTGTCAGGCTGGCAGTGCCAGGGTGTCAGGTGGACAATCTCAAAGGGCGAGGCAGATGCGGTGCATGGGGAGAATGGCAGAGGAGATCATGGGGAGGGCCCTTGAGAGGGGTCATGGGGAGGCTCCTGAAAGGAGGAGCCCAAGGGGCTGACCCCATAGCGGGCTCTGAACCCCGCTCCAAGTGTTGCTCACTTGGAGCGGGGTTGGTAGGCTGCTGGTATGAGCAAGTGGGTGGGGGTCTGATGCCAGGGAGTTGGGGAGGAGGGGACGGTCCTAGCTGGCGAGTATGGGGAAGGGTTGACTGGAGATTGGAGCACCCTTCTCTGGGGAGCCGGCCTTGTCAGCATCTTTAGGGCCCCACTCCAAAAGAATTTCCTGATGAGGTTGAATTGCAAACTGAATTGCACTGACAAGTGATTCCCGACGGGAATCTCATCGGTTTTCCCGCTGGGGTCAACTCAGAGATTTTTTGTGAGAATTCCGCCCACTAACATTGACTAACAGGAATCTATCATTCTCAGTTTTAAAATTAACAATTGATTTCACATCAATTGCCATTTGCAGAAGAGAGTCACAAACATTGTGTGAAAATGTGTTTCCTAATTTCACTCCTTAAAGGTCCGACTGTAATAGCTTCCCGACTTCCCAACCCATCCTAAACACCCACAGTCATCTGTACACATAACTATACTTCCAATTGTTGGATTTACATTACTGTAGGTCCCATGCCTTTGTTTAGTCGAAATATTGCACAAAATTATAGATAGTCATTTGGATACAGTGGGGCTCATTACTCCTGCAACTGTGCATGTAGTGTTCAATATCTAATTGGATGTTAGTGTAATCCATGAGCGTAAGAAAGGTCGAACACATAGCACTTTTTACATCCTTAGAGCATCCATAAGCACTTCAGTATAGTTACTGGTGTGATATAGAGAAACAAAGCAGTACAGCTAAAACACACAACTTGAAACATGGTAAAAGGCCAAATAATCTGTTCTGATGGTGATGTTTGAGAAATAAGGGGTGGCGTGGTGGCGTGGTGGCACAGTGGTTAGTACTGCTGCCTCACAGCGCCAGGGACAAGGGTTCAATGGGTCACTGTCTATGCAGAGTCTTCACGTTCTCCCCGTGTCTGCATGGGTTTACTCCAGATATTCCAGTTTCCTCCCACAGTCCGAAAGATGTGCTGGTTAGATGTATTGGCCGTACTAAATTCTCCCTCAGTGTACCCGAACAGGCGCCAGAGTGTGGCGACGAGGGGATTTTCACAATAACTTCATTGCAGTGTTAATGTAAGCCGACTTGTGACACTAATTAATAAACTTTAAACTTAATTGTCCGCCAAGCTATCAGGAAATCTCCCCTGCTTATCTTCAATTAATGGTGTGGCATCTTTTAAGCATGTCTGATGGAGCGGAATGCTTCATGAGTGAACTACTGAGAGTGCAAAGCTTCTTCGGTACTTCCATTAAAATGTGAGTCTCGATTACAAGCTCAAGTCTCGGGTCGGGGGGGGGGTTAATCTCGATCCCATGACTTCCTGATTGAGGTCTCATTGTTTTCTGTATTTGTCCCAAGCAAAGCCCCCATTGAAGGGTTTTTTATTAAAATGTTAGTGCACATGATGTTGCAGCCACTGCTCTTCCAAACAAATTGATGCGATTTTCTACATTTGCAACAAAGACACAAATATTGCAGCACCCCTTTAAGGTGCAGCACAGGGGAATGTGACTCCACAGGCAGCAAGTATCCAATGACAGACCCTGCTTCTCTGTGCAGTAAATTGGGAAGAATTATAATGAGCCCAGCCCCAAGGCTCCAGTGGGATCGACACATCGTCAATGCGGAAGATGCAAAAATCTCTGCCCCGACTGAAAAATTCACCCTGGAATATCTGGACAAAATGAAGCTGGCTGCTTGGCTGCTTAGAAAGTGTCACGCTGGCTGTTATATCCTAACGGGCTCTTGTTTGCCATCTCGTACCTTTGCTGTCAGCCATCAATTGGGGCATTGTCAGCACTGGTGAAAGTTAATCTCGACCTGAAATGTTACCTCTGTCCCTCTCTGTAGATATGCTGAGTAAGAAGTCTCACAACACCAGGTTAAAGGCCAACAGGTTTATTTGGTAGCAAAAGCCACTAGCTTTTGGAGCGCTGCCCCTTCATCAGGTGAGTGGGAGTTCTAATGTGCTGATCTGGTGTGCTGAGTGCCATGGCCTCATCCGGTCTGCTGCCATCATAAATGTTGAGGGTCTCAATATATGAACCTGTCGCTACGCTGAGCAAGATAGTGAGATAGCCTAGGTCAGAGACAATTACATGAAGTTTATTACGAATAACAACTATCCTCTGGCAGGGAGTCATCTAGGCTCAAAGCACTGGCTGTATTCTCTCTCCACAGAGGTTTGCAAGAATGTTGCCAGGGCTAGCAAAGTGTAGCTATGAGGAGAATTTGGATAGGTTGGGGTTATATTCCTTGGAACAAAGAAGGCTGGTGGACTGACTTGATTGAGGTATACAAAATTACGAGGGGAAGAGATAGAATGGACAGGATGAAATTGTTTCCCTTGGTGGAGAATTCTAGAACCAGGGATCATAGATTCAAGATAAGTGCCAGGAGTTGCAGAGGGGACATGAGGAAGACTAAAACGAGGAGGCATAAGTTTAAGGTGAGAGGGGAGAGATACACAAGTGTCCAGAGGGGCATTTTTTTCACACAGGGGGTGGTGAGTGTCTGGAACAAGCTGCCAGAGGGAGTAGTAGAGGCGGGTACAATTTTATCTTTTAAAAAGCGTTTAGACTGTTACATGGGTAAGATGGGTATAGAGGGATGTGGGCCAAAAGCGGGCAATTGGGACTAGCTTAGAGGTTTAAAAAAAAAGGGCAGCATGAACAAGTTGGGCCGAAGGGACTGTTTCCATACTGTAAACCTCTATGACTCTAAGAACTTTTTTTGTACACAGAGGGTAGTGGGGGTCTGGAATTCGTTGCCCGAATAGCTACAGGGCCAGGTACAGGAAGGTGGGATTGGAAAGGGCACCTGAGTGTCTTCGGGCTGGCATGGACAAGATGGGCTGAATGGCCTCCTTCTGTGCTGTAACTTTTCTATGGTTCTATTTACAACTCTACACAGGTCTTGGTCAGGCCTGAGTCCTAACAGTTACATTGACTAATTATTTGACTGTCTGCCTGATTCACGAAGTATACATGAAGTCTCGCTGATCCAGAGTCACAGACAACAGCGAATATCTGCAGTAAGGATCACTTACAATATGAAACATCTGCAGTAGGGAGGTCACAGACAATAGCGAACACCTAACATGGAGGTTGTACCTTTTATCCACACAGTAATGTCATAGTGAGATCACTATGCAGCTTCTTAAAGGCACATACCAATGTCTGCATTGCTGTATATCCAACTTCACAACACAGTATTTCCAGCATTTTTTGCTTTTCTTTCAGATTTCCAGCACCTGCATTATTTTGCTTTCCTATTACTGCTTTGCTTTTTTTCATTCATTCGTGGGACATGGGCGTCGCTGGCTGACCAGCATTTACTGCCCATCCCTAGTTGCCCTGGAGAAGGTGGTGGTGAGCTGTCTTCTTGAAATGCCACAGTTCACGTGTTGTGTGTTGACCCACAATGCCGTTTGGGAGGGAACTCCAGGATTTTGACCCAGCGACTGCAAAGGAACGGCGGTATATTTCCAAGTCAGGAAGGTGAGTTGTTGGAGGGGAACTTGCAGGTGGTGGTGTTCCCATGTATCTGCTGCCCTTGTCCTTCTAGATGGAAGTGGTCGTAGGTTTGGAAGGTGCTGTCTAAGGATCTTTGGTGAATTGCTGCAGTGCATCTTGTAGGTAGTATACACTGCTGCTACTGAGCGTCTGTGGTGGAGGGAGTGGACATTTGTAGATGTGGTGCCAATCAAGCGGGCTGCTTTGTCCTTTGATGTTCCAATTGTTAGCATCCCGAAAAGGACCTTCCACTGTCTAAGCCAAATGCCTGCCCGTATTAGGCAGTGCGCTCTTTCAATATGCAAGCTGGTGTCTGTAGGACCCTGATTGTGATTTTGGTGGACTGAATGCCAGGCAGATGCCACCCAATTCTCCTTACAGGGATGGGGAAGGGTGTAGGGTGCAGCAGAAGAGGTGTACATTGATACGTTTTGACTTATTAATGTGGGGTCAGGAGGGCCTGAGGTAGGATGGTCCATGTCTGGGCTCTCACTCTTCCCCACTACACCTCAAACAGACCATGCTGCAATGATGGCCATACCCTGGACATGCATGACATTGTGCTGGGCTTCACACCCTCAGTTCATCATCAAAGATGTCAATAAGACCCCGCTCTCAAAGAGGACAGCACCCTCCCTCCTGCAATGAGCAGAGGGTGGTGAGAATCTGAAATGCACTCCCTGGGAAGGTAGTCGAGGCTGGAAACCTTACAACCTTTAAACAATATTTGGGATGAGCACTTGATATATCACAATATTCAAGGATATGCGACAAGTGCAGGAAAATGGGATCAGCACTGGTGATGGATATTGTCGCTGCAGAGTCAATGGGTCAAAGGGACTTTCCTGCACTGTATGACTCTATGGGTGGGATTTTACAGCCTTGCTTGTCCCAAAACCGTAAAATCCCACCTGAGGTCAACGGACCTTCCCATGGTCCACCCCTCTCTCGCTCCGATTCCCATGGCGGGCGGGATGGTAAAATTCCAGCCTATGACTCCAGGATGGAGCAGTCAACAGACGTGACTCACATCCTGACTGCCAGATATTTAAACTCTATCTTTTACCCCACATTCAAAAGGATTGCAAATGTTTGGAATCCTGGGAACCAGGGCCGTGAAATAACGTTGGTTGCTTTTCTCCTCAGTAGAACTTTCTGCATTCGCTCACCGCCTTCTGACTTCAATTGCGAAACTAATCCTGAATCCAACTCAGCAACACGTTATCGGGTCGATGAAACTTAACTTTCCCCATTGGCCTGACATGAGGTGCTTTGTTGAAGATCCAAGCGAATGGCATCTACTGAATTAAATACCTGAACTAGCTTAATTATCTCCTTAAAGAATTCCAGTAGATTTGTAAGTAGGAGCTGTCAATTCTAAAGCCAGGTTGATTGTTCCCTGTGATTTCTGTGCTCTTTAAATATTTATTACCTGGAATGTCCTCAAGCACTTTCTCCACTGTGAATGGAAAACAAGCTAGCCTGTAATTAACTGAAATTATTTGTTTCACTGTAAATAGAAGGTCACTAAATGGCTGGAATTTTCCGGCCGTTTACGCCAGCGGGATTCTGTGGTCTCGCAGCAGTAAATGGATGTTTGATTGAGCACCAGAAAGTTCTGGTCAATAAGTGTACAGGAGTGTGGCTTTATAATAATTACCCCTCTCCATTTTTAAGCTTAAACTCTGCTTTCTGCTGCTGTCTAAGTAGAAAACAATAACCTGATTCTGATGAAAGGACACAGGTCAGGCACATGTTCCTGAAACTTTAGGTAGGATTTTCCTAGCCCTGAGGTGGCAAGTTGGAGGCCAGGAAAATAACAGGATGTCACATCAGGGTGAATCCCCATTGTCGACCGGTCATCAACTACATCCTGGCGGTTACCATTGACCAGAAACTCAACTGGACTAGTCATTTAAATACTGTGGCAACCAGTGCAGGTCAAAAGCTGGGAATCCTGTGGCCCGTAATACACCTCCTGACTCCCCTGTCCAACATCTAGAAGGCATTAGTCAGGAGTGCAATGGAATACTCTCAACTTGCCTGGTAGAGTGCAGCTCTAACAACATTCAAGAAGCTTGATACCATCCAGGACAAGGCTTGCTATCCTTTCCACAAATATTCATTCCCTCCTCCACTGATGCATCTTTGTGTACCACCTACAAGATGCACTGCAGCATCTCAACAATCATAGAATCATAGAATCATAGAAACCCTACAGTGCAGAAGGAGGCCATTCGGCCCATCGAGTCTGCACCGACCACAATCCCACCCAGGCCCTACCCCCACATATTTTACCCACTAATCCCTCTAACCTACGCATCCCAGGACTCTAAGGGGCAATTTTTAACCTGGCCAATCAACCTAACCCGCACATCTTTGGACTGTGGGAGGAAACTGGAGCACCCGGAGGAAACCCACGCAGACACGAGGAGAATGTGCAAACTCCACACAGACAGTGACCCGAGCCGGGAATCGAACCCGGGACCCTGGAGCTGTGAAGCAGCAGTGCTAACCACTGTGCTACCGTGCCGCCCTTAGGCAGCACCTTCCAAATCCACAACCAATACCACCTAGAAGGAAAGCAGCAGATACCTGGGAACATCACCCCTCCCTGAAGGTTCCCCTCCAAGTCACTCACCATCCTACCATTTATTTTATTCTTCTGTAGGACATGGGCATCCCTGGCTGGCCTGCATTTAATGCCCATCCCTAGTTGCCTTGGAGGGCAGTTGAGAGTCAACCACATTGTTGTGAATCTGGAGTCACATGTAGGCCAGACCAGGTAAGGATGGGCAGCTTTCCTCCTCTAAAGGATATTAATGACCAGATGGGTTTTTCTGACAATTGGCAATGGTTTCATGGTCATCAGTAGATTCTTAAATCCAGATTTTTTTTTAATTGAAATCAAATTCCGCCATCTGCCATGGTGGGATTTGAACTCGGATCCCAGAATTTCTGGGTTAATAGTATAGCGGAAAAAAACAAGAGCACAATAGTAATTCTTGGGTCAGGTCTCATTCAGATCATGTTCAATGCCTGCAAAGCACCTTGGGATATTCTTACTACATTAAAGTTGCTATTTAAATGCAAGTTGTTGCTATTATTGTGAATAAATTTCTTATTCTTTGGCGCTCAGTCACTAACGAGTTTGATTGTCCAGCCAGAAACTCCGTGTTACTGGTCATGGGTTCTGTAGGTCCTTGTGTGGCTGATGAGCCCGATTATAGAACTGTACCTCCGAACCCACACTAGGCAGGTTTTTCCAGGACGGGGGGTAGGGGTTCGGTATTCCATTCTCAGGCTCCATTTGCCGTTGGGTGCCATCGAAAAGTGTGTCCCTTCAATCAGCAATCAGCTATGTCGGTATCCTCTGAGCAAGGGACTCCCAAACATTGATGTCTATGTTGCATTTCTTGAGGTAAGCTTTCAGGATGTCTTGGAAGTGCTTCCTTTGTCCACCTCTTGTTTGGGAGCCTTCCATGAGCTGAGCAAAGGCAGTTACCTTTGGCGGCTGGGACTCTTACATCCTAATCACGTGACTGGTGCAGCAGAGTTGGTTATGGATGATCATGGCCTCGATGCTGGAGCTCTTGGCTTGTTCAAGAACACTAATGTTAGTATGCCTGTCCTCCCAGCTGATGCGGAGAATCCGTCTCAGACAGTTTTGATGATACTTCCCCAGGGCGTTGAGGTGGCGTCTTTCCATGGTCCAAGTATAATTGAATGTATGAATAAATATACACTTTCTGCCACTGATATTGATATTTAGGTGTCAAGCATTCAAGTCTTACTGTCAATCAAAGTAAGGTTTGGGAATTGAGTTGTCAAATTACTGCAGGGGCCTGGGTCTTGAAAAATTACCCATGTTGAGAAAGAAGGACAAACACTTTGATCAATAACAGTTGGAGAGTTGTAATGAAATGATCGAACGCCGGGAATGAAGTTGTCAAGAGAAGAATATCTTCAGTGTCTCAAACAATTGAGGCCAAAATTTTGGCCGAATTTAGTCATGTTAGATAACAAGCTCTGTATGAAGCCTTGAACACAGTAAGAGTTTTAACAACACCAGGTTAAAGTCCAACAGTTTATTTGGTAGTAAATACCATTAGCTTTCGGAGCGCTGCTCCTTCGTCAGATGGAGTGGAAATGTGCTCTCAAACAGGAATTAGATATGGCTCTTGGGGCTAAGGGGATGAAGGGATATGGGAAGAAGGAAGGGGGGGGTCAGGATATTCAATGTGATGATCAACCATGATTGTAATGAATGGCGGAGCGGGCACAAAGGGCCAAATGGCCTAATCCTGCTTCTAGTTTTTATAGTAAGAAGTCTCACAACACCAGGTTAAAGTCCAACAGGTTTATTTGGTAGCACAAGGTTTCGGAACGCTGCTCCTTCATCATCTGAAGAGTCAGCGCTCCGAAAGCTCGTGCTACCAAATAAACCTGTTGGACTTTACCCTGGTGTGGTGAGACTTCTTATTGTGCTTACCCCAGTCCATCGCCGGCAACTCCACATCTAGTTTCGATGTAAGAGCTTTCTGATCTGGTTGGCTCAGCATGAAAATTTGTGGCACAATGAGGGCTGAATTTTCCAGTCCCGCTGAGGATGACCCCCTCCCCCCCCCACCACCTCCTCCCTCCCCCACCACCGCCCCCCCCCCCCCCCCCCCCCCTCCCCACCCCACCACCTCCCCACCCTCCACAATGAAGTACTTGGTGGAAGAATGGGCACGCCATACCAAACACTATAGATATTGGAATTAAAGATCCCACTGGTGGCCAATGTTGAGTCATCGCCACCATTGGAAAATATGCTGGGGGTGGGGGGGTGGTGTTAAGTAAGGCCATCTAGAATACAATTTTATAGCATTTGTCTCTTAAAAAATGGATTATACGCTAACTTTTTGTATCAACTCATTTTCAGCAACAAAGGGGGAAATATTTTTGAAATAGATTAGTATGTGAGTTCTAACTATTCATTATAAGTGCATCAATCTTACCATTTTTCGACAGTGTCACAGCCACATATTCCCCATTAAGAGAACTGATATAGAGAAGCATACAGGGTGTATGTACAGTCCGAAAACGGAATGCAATATTCTCCTTTAAGAGAGTGACATCTGAGGACACAGCGGATGAAGGGTCACTTAGGTTCCTGACAATGGTGGAAGATTCCTCCAACGTGTATATCAGTGATGTCCCAGACTCAAAGAGGGCAGAGATCTCTAAAAACCAGAACAAAAACACAAAAATTCAGGTCAAATATATTATACTTTAATCCCATACTGCTTGCCAACATATCAGGAGAAAGAAACAAACTGCTTTTCTACAAATATGATCTGTGTGATGATTAGGTCAGAAATGGTATTGCAGTGCCATAAGGGAGGCGATAGTCTCATGGTATTATCGCTAGACTATTGATTTAGAAACTCAGCTAATATTCTGAGGACGTAGGTTCAAATCCTTGCAGGCCAGATGGTGGAATTTGAATTCAATTAAAATATCTGGTATTAAGTATTTACTGATGACCATGAAACCATTGTTGATTGTCAGGAAAAACCCATCAGGCCACTAATGTCCTTTAGGGAAGAAAATCTGCTGTCCTTACCCAGTCTGGCCTACATGTGACTCCAGAGCCACAGCAATGTGGTTGACTCTCAACTGCCCTCTGAAATGGCCTAGCAAGCCACTCAGTTATATATTGCAGAATTTCAAGAAGGCAGTTCACCATGGCCACCTTCTCAAGGGCAACTATGTTATTTTATTTTTTATTAGTGTCACAAGTAGACTTAGATTAACAGTACAATGAAGTTATTGTGAAAATCCCCTAGTCGCCACACTCCGGCGCCTGTTCGGGTACACTGAGGGAGTATTTAGCACGGCCAATGCACCTAACCAGCATGTGTTTCAGACTGTGGGAGGAAACCGGAGCACCCGGAGAAAACCCAAGCAGACACAGGGAGAACGTACAGACTCAGCACAGACAGTGACCCAAGCCAGGAATTGAACCCGGGTCCCTATTGCTGTGAGGCAGCAGTGCTAACCACTCTGCCACCATGCTGTGCCGAAGGGGTAGGCAATAAATGCTGGCCAGCCAGTGATGCCCATATCCCAGGAATGAATAAAAAAAAGTGGCCTCAAAGTCTTCTTGCTTTATAGCAGTATGGGAGAATATTTGACGTTTGCACAAATTACTTCCTCTCCAATGTTCATTGAACCATAGAGTCCCTATAGCACAGAAGGAGGCCATTCAGCCCATCCAGTCTGTACCGACCACATCCCACCCAGACCCTATTCCTGTAAGCCCACACACTTAGCCTGCAGGACCCCCTGGCACTAGAGTCAATTTAGCATGGTCAATCAACCTAACCCGCACATCTTTTGGCTGTGGGAAGAAACCGGAGCACCTGGAGGAAACCCACACAGACACGGGGAGAACGTGCAAACTCCACACAGATAGTGACCTGAGGCCAGAATTGAACCTGGGTCCCTGGCGCTGTGAGGCAGCAGTGCAAACCACTGTGCCACCATGCCGCACCTCTATTACCTCTATTAACACTTCCATTAATATAGCAAAATAAATTCATACAAATGCATTGTGTTCATTACACTTATTTTAGACAGCACAACTAGGCTTTATACCAGAAATGGTAACAGGGTATTTTGCTTTGCTGGGTTAACTTTAGAGAAACACACTGGCGGCCACAAATTATATCAAGTTATTGTGTGAAGAAGACACATGTACACAACATGTTTACAGCTGTAGCCACACAGCCGTTACACATTATACAACGTTATTTATCTTGTAAGTTTAATTCTAGCATCATCGTTCGACCAGAAGGTTTTTGTCAACTGTAAGTTAGAGGCAACACTTGTCCGACTAAATACTTCATGCGGACCATTAAGTTTCACTAGATTGTGTAGGGACTGTGGGAATCTTGGCTGCAACAATTCCATGCCTGCAAGTTTACAACATGTTTCTATATATACATCTTTAAATTATGGTGAAGGATGATAGGCCGCAAAGCAATTTAAATAAATTATAGCGCCCATCACTTTAGAGAACATGCATCCAATTTCCCTCGTAAGATAAGAAATTTTAAAAGTACTTCTTCAAATGTGGCCTTTACTGTTAAAATGGATGGGGACCTGATGAATGCAGGGAGGTTTTGTGAAGAAAATTGCCTACAGCAACCTTTAGGCATTTTGCCTTCCTTTCCAATGTGTGTAAAATTGTAATTAATGATAAAAGATACATGTAATAGAAATGCACTCTGTTTCTTTATATCTTGGAAGTTCAAATGAAGTTTTTGCACAGAAAACATTAGAAAGTCATGTCCCACCATTAGCCAGAAGCACTATCACTCCAGCCACAATAAATATTCATTCAATTGTTAATTGATGATTGTTGCAGCATTTGTTCATACGATGTAACATTCAACTAACCGTTAACGTGACATGAGCTTTGTCACTGATGAAAAGCAGAGGATGCACTGTGAATGTAAATATTGGGCAGCTAGGTTTTGATGAGAATTCAATATCAAACCGGATTGACTTTATTATTCAAATTCATTGCGTCTTGGAAGTGCAGCAGAGAGGGAGAGATTCGCGAGAGGAGTGCTGCGGGTAAGCGCTGTTATTTTTTAACTTACTTTTTCGCGGGTTTTTTCTTTAAAAATATCTAAACCCGGAAGTGGTCGCGCAGGGAGGTCTGGGAGAGAGAGATTTTTTTTTTTCCCCCAATAAATTGGAACAGAGAGGAATCCCGATACTCTACACTTGTAGAGTATCCCACCCTCCCTCCTCCTCTAACCTAAAAAAAAAGACCCAGTGAGAGCAGGGCTTTGGAGAAAACAGGAGGAGGAAAGGTAAGTTTAAAATTTTCATTCACCTTTTTTTTCCCTGTGTGTTTAAAGGGGCAATTATGAGTGTGAGGCCAGTATGTTGTTCCCAATGTAGGATATGGGAGGTCCTGGAGGCTCCTAGCCTCCCGGACGACCATATCTGTGCTGGGTGTATTGAGCTGCGGTTCCTAAGGGACCATGTTAGGGAACTGGAATTGCAGCTCGAGGACCTTCGCCGGGTTAGGGATAGTGAGGAGGTCATTGACAGGAGCTATCGGCAGGTGGTCACACCGGGACCACGGGAGGAGGGTAACTGGGTAACAGTGAGGAAGGAGAAAGCTCGGTTGATGGTGAGCACCCCGGTGGATGTGCCCCTTAATAATAAGTACTCCTGTCTGAGTACTACTGGGGTGGACAGCCCACCTGGGGGAAGCAGCGGTGGCAGTGTCTCTGGAGCTGAGCCTGGCCCAGTAGTGCAAAAGGGTAAGGAAAGGAGGGTAGTGCTAATTGGGGACTCTACGGTGAGGGGGTCAGATAGGCGTTTTTGCGGACACAGACGGGACTCTCGGATGGTGGTTTGCCTCCCTGGTGCAGGGGTCCGGGATGTCTCTGGTCGAGTCCCAGAAATCCTGAAGGGGGAGGGAGAGGAGCCGAAGGTCGTGATGCATATAGGTACTGCTGACATAGGTAGGAAGAGGGAAGGGGTCATGAAAAGAGAATATAGGGAGTTAGGTAGACAGCTGAGAAAGAGGAATGCAAAGGTAGTAATCTCGGGATTGCTGCCTGTGCCACGGGAGAGTGAGAACAGGAATCGGTGGAGAATGAATGCGTGGCTGAGGGACTGGAGCAAGGGACAAGGATTTGGGTACTTGGATCATTGGGACCTCTTTAGGGGCAGGTGTGACCTGTTTAAAAAAGACGGGTGGCACTTGAATCCCAGGGGGACCAATATCCTGGCGGGAAGGTTGGCTAAGGCTACTGGAGAGACTTTAAACTAGAAAGGTTGGGGGGAGGGAATCGAAATGAGGGGACTGAGAGCGAGGAGGTTAGCTCGCAAATAGATAAGGAATGTAAACAGGGTAAGAGGGAGGTTAGACGAGTGATGGAGAAGGGAAGTGCTCAGGCTGAAGGTCTGAGATGTGTCTATTTTAATGCCAGGAGTGTAGTGAATAAAGTGGATGAGCTTAGAGCGTGGATTGCTGCTTCGAATTGTGATGTGGTGGCCATTACGGAGACTTGGATGTCTCAGGGACAGGACTGGGTGCTTCAGGTGCCGGGTTTTAGATGTTTCAGGAAGGACAGGGAGGGAGGCAAGAGAGGGGGGGGAGTGGCACTGTTGATCAGGGATAGTGTCACGGCTGTAGAGAAGGTGGACGCCGTGGAGGGATTGACTACGGAGTCTCTGTGGGTGGAGGTTAGGAACAGGAAGGGGTCGGTAACGTTGCTGTGTGTTTTCTATAGGCCGCCCAATAGTAACAGAGATGTTGAGGAGCAGATGGGGAAACAGATCCTGGAGAGATGTAGGAATAACAGAGTTGTCGTGATGGGAGATTTTAATTTCCCAAACATAGATTGGAATATCCCTAGGGCTAGGGGTTTGGATGGAGAGGAGTTTGTTAGGTGTGTCCAGGAGAGTTTCCTGACACAGTATGTGGATAAGCCTACTAGAGGAGAGGCTGTACTTGATCTGGTGCTGGCTAATGAACCTGGACAGGTGGAGGATCTCTCGGTGGGTGAGCATCTTGGGGATAGCGATCATAATTCTATCTCCTTCACGATAGCATTGGAAACAGATAGGATCAGGCAGGCTAGGAAAGTGTTTCTCTGGAGTAAAGGGAGATACAGTGTCATCAGGGAGGAAATTAGACGGGTAAATTGGAAGGAGGCATTCTTGGGGAAAAGTACCGAAGGAAAGTGGAGGATTTTCAAGGAATGTTTGTCTGGAGCTCTGCATGACAACGTTCCGATGAGACAGGGGGGTGTTGGTAGGGTACGGGAACCGTGGTGCACGAAGGTTGTGATGAACCTGGTGAATAAGAAAAGAGAGGCGTACAGAAGGTTCAGAGAGCTAGGAGGTGTTAAGGATTTAGAGGAGTATACGGGATGTAGGAAGGAGCTTAAGAAGGAAATTAGGAGAGCAAGAAGGGGTCATGAGAAGGCCTTGGCGGGTAAGATTAAGGAGAATCCCAAGGCTTTCTATAAATATGTCAAGAGTAAAAGGATGAGATGTGAAGGCATAGGACCCTTAAAAGGTGAAGGGGGAAAAGTTTGTGCGGAACCGTTAGAAATGGCGGAGCTGCTTAATGAATACTTTACCTCGGTATTCACGGTGGAAAGGGATCTGGGTGGTTGTACTGCTGGTTTGCGGTGGACAGAAAGGATCGAGCATGTGGACATAAAGAAAGAGGATGTGTTGGAACTATTGAATGGCATCAAGGTTGGTAAGTCGCCAGGACCGGATGGGATGTACCCCAGGTTACTGTGGGAGGCGAGGGAGGAGATTGCGGAGCCTTTGGCGATGATCTTTGCATCGTCGATGGAGACGGGAGAGGTTCCGGAGGATTGGAGGATTGCAGATGTGGTCCCTATATTCAAGAAAGGGAACAGGGACAGCCCGGGAAATTACCGACCGGTGAGTCTAACCTCAGTGGTTGGTAAGTTGATGGAGAGGATCCTGAGAGACAGGATTTATGATCATCTAGAGAAGTTTAGTATGATCAAAAGTAGTCAGCACGGCTTTGTCAAGGGCAGGTCGAGCCTTACGAGCCTGGTTGAGTTCTTTGAAAACGTGACCAAACACATTGACGAAGGAAGAGCGGTGGATGTGGTCTATATGGACTTCAGCAAGGCGTTCGATAAGGTCCCCCATGCAAGACTTCTTGAGAAAGTGAGAGGGCATGGGATCCAAGGGGCTGTTGCCTTGTGGATCCAGAACTGGCTTGCCTGCAGAAGGCAGAGAGTGGCTGTGGAGGGGTCTTTCTCTGCATGGAGGTCAGTGACCAGTGGAGTGCCCCAGGGATCTGTTCTGGGACCCTTGCTGTTTGTCATTTTCATAAATGACCTGGATGAGGAAGTGGAGGGATGGGTTGGTAAGTTTGCTGACGACACCAAGGTAGGTGGTGTTGTGGATAGTTTGGAGGGATGTCAGAAGTTGCAGCGAGACATAGATAGAATGCAAGACTGGGCGGAGAAGTGGCAGATGGACTTCAACCCGGATAAGTGTGTGGTGATCCATTTTGGCAGATCCAATGGGATGAAGCAGCAGTATAATATGAAGGGTACCATTCTTAGCAGTGTAGAGGATCAGAAGGACCTTGGGGTCCGGGTCCATAGGACTCTTAAATCGGCCTCGCAGGTGGAGGATGCGGTCAAGAAGGCGTACGGCGTACTAGCCTTCATTAATCGAGGGATTGAGTTTAGGAGTCGGGAGATAATGCTGCAGCTTTATAGGACCCTGGTTAGACCCCACTTGGAGTACTGCGCGCAGTTCTGGTCACCTCATTACAGGAAAGATGTTGAAGCCATTGAAAGGGTGCAGAGGAGATTTACAAGGATGTTGCCTGGATTGGGGGGCATGCCTTATGAGGATAGGTTGAGGGAGCTTGGTCTCTTCTCCCTGGAGAGACGAAGGATGAGAGGTGACCTGATAGAGGTTTACAAGATGTTGAGAGGTCTGGATAGGGTAGACTCTCAGAGGCTATTTCCAAGGGCTGAAATGGTTGCTACGAGAGGACACAGGTTTAAGGTGCTGGGGGGTAGGTACAGAGGAGATGTCAGGGGTAAGTTTTTCACTCAGAGGGTGGTGGGTGAGTGGAATCGGCTGACGTCGGTGGTGGTGGAGGCAAACTCGTTGGGGTCTTTTAAGAGACTTCTGGATGAGTACATGGGATTTAATGGGATTGAGGGCTATAGATAGGCCTAGAGGTGGGGATGTGATCGGCGCAACTTGTGGGCCGAAGGGCCTGTTTGTGCTGTGGCTTTCTATGTTCTATATGTAAATTCAGAACAGCGATTCCTACTGGAACGATGTCATGATCTCTATAAATGTATTTGTGTTTTTCAATAAGAGAGGATAGAGCCAACGATTCGAGTCTGGATGACCTTTCATCAGAGCTTCATTGAACTCTGACAAAGGGTCATCCAGACTCAAATTGTTAGCTCTATTCACTCTCCACAGATGCTATCAGACCTGCTGAGACTTTCCAACATTCTCTGTTTTTGTTTCAGATTCCAGCATCTGCAGTATTTTGCTTTTATCTTTGCACTTTTCATTTTGTACGATGTAATGCTGTCCTTAGCACCTCTCCCTCAATGGGATACATTTTCTAATTCTGTCAGGCTCGATGGGCTGAATGGCCTCCTTCTGCACTGTTGGGATTCTATGATTCCATGATTCTATGGTATAGGAGCCAGGACTGGAACATAGTTGGATTATCACATGCAAAGATGTACAAAACCACAAGGTTGGACAATTTAAATAAGTGTTTGCATCTGCAGAAGTTGCTAGCTAAAGGCAAAGCTGTAAAATCCTGCAATTTAAAGTCATTCAGCCCTTGCTGCCTAACTCCACCCCAACATCACTTGCCTGTGGCACAGGTCGCTCTGAGATCCCTGTCCTTCCAGAAGCGGCCACAGACGCTACATTGGCACTGCAGAGCATAGGGCCTGTCACCCTCTGATTGGCCGATCTCTCTCAGTAGGCAAGAATTCCCGCTCTGGAATCTTGATCCTGGAGGAAGTCCTGCTGTGGGCCTCGCCACTGTTTGATTGGCTAGTGGTTCAATGGGCCTTCCCGAAAAGAGGCAACGTGGGTCTATTGCTGGCTGTCCTGCCAGCACGTGAGACCCCAAAGCCGTGGCAAGATCCCACCCCAGCTTTCTGATCAGGTGATAAAGGGCGGGATTCTACAGTCACGCTCGCCTGAAAACTGGAGATTCCCATCCAACTTCAATGGACCTTTACATGGTCCACCCCTCCACCCACGAGAATTCCAGTGGCGGATGGGATGGGAAAATTCCAGCCATAATAAGACATGGTTTTGGAGCAGATTGTGATCGCTGCTCTTGATGTTTGACTGATCAACTCAACCTATTTCGGTTCTTGTATGTAGATCGAACAACACCCCTTCCCTTCAGCAAGAAGCCCTGTACACATTTTAGGAATTCCTTTTCTTTTTCTTCCTGCCTGGATTAAAGGAAAGAATCTTGTGCCCTCCTCCCATAGCCCGTTTGTTGGTTGGGCGGGTACGTACTCAGCCGATAGGATGGCAGGTGGGTACCCTGTTGCCTCCCTCCCAGCCTCCATCTTGCTATGTCCACAGCAAATAGGCCGGTGGATGGCCTTCCAATCCAGCTACCAATGGAGGCCTTAAGCAGACAATTAATGTCCACTTAAGGACTTCATCCCACCACCACTGGTATTAACCCAACAACATTCAGGGATCTCATCATGCAAGGAAGACGTCAAGTCAGCCCTTGTGTGTTTGCTTGTGGGCGTCTGGGTGGGGGTCCCTCTCTCAAAGGTACTCCCCAGTGGGACTGCTGAATATCGAGCAGCTTCTGACATGAAGTATATGTGCTTGGCGCCTGCTGTAAAAAATCCAGCCTCATACATCCATATTCCTTTAACTCATGCTTTCCCCTGTTTACAACCAGTTGATCTTAACTTTTCTTTCTCCATGTTGCTAAATCCTTTATTTTTCTCTGAACTATTTTAACATTCTTTTCTTGCTGTTTCAGGTTACTATTCTTATTTCTCCTTTCACTCCGAATAACTCTTCATTATAAGACGATAAGACCATAGGATATAGGAACAGAATTAGGCCACTCGGCCCATCGAGTCTGCTCTGCCATTCAATCATGACTAATATGATTCTCATCCCCATTCTCCTGCCTTCTCCCCGTAACCCTTGATCACCTTATTGATCAGGAACCTATGTATCTCTGTCTTAAAGACACTCAATGACCTGGCCTCCACAGCCTTCTGCGGCAAAGAGTTCCACAGATTCACCACCCTCTGGCTGAAGAAATTTCTCCTCATTTCAGTTTTAAAGGAGCGTCCCTTCACTCTGAGGTTGTGCCCTCAAATTCTGATCTCTCCCACTGGTGGAAACATCTCTCCACATTCACTCTATCTTGGCCTCTCAGTATCCTGTAAGTTTCAATTAGATCCCCCCACCCCCCTCCCCTCCCCCATCCTTCATGGGAGAATGTTTGACATTTGCATAAATTGTTTTCTCTCCAATTTTTATTGAATCATAGAATCCCTATAGCACAGAAGGATGCCATTCAGCCCATCCAGTCTGTACCGACTACATCCCACCCAGGCCCTATTCCTGTAAGCCCACACATTTACCCTGCTAGCCCCCCTGACATTAGGGTCAATTTAGCATGGTCAATCAACCTAATCCACACATCTTTGGGCTGTGGGAGGAAACCGGAGCACCAAGAAGAAACCCACGCAGACACGGGGAGAACGTGCAAACTCCACACAATCCTCCATCGAGTATAGAAGTGCACAGAAATATAGAATTATTTGCTCATTCATCCAGCGCTGCCATATGTATGCCGTCCTTCCCACCTTTCACTGAACTGGTTCCAATGCCCCGCAAAATGGAAGCCAGTAGGTAGCTGAAGACCACTCCATCTTCATCTGCTGGCAGTGGCTTTGCTCCCTCTTTTTGTCTGTTCAAGGCAGAAAGAGCTTCAACCCCTCCAGCAGATGCTGACTGCACAATTACTGCATCTGCCTTGCAGAAAATCAACTCACTGGAGCAATCGCCTGCTGAAAACCCTATCTGAATTAAAATTTGCCCTATTTATTTGATTTGTCAGTACTAGTACGTTCAGCGATACAGTGGAAAAAAGATAGAAATGTAGGAGCAAGAGGAAGCTATTCGGCCCTTTGAGCCTGCTCTGCCGTTCAGTCTGATCATGGCTGCTCAATAACCTTTTCCCACTTTCCCCCATATCCTTTGATCCCTTTAGCCCCAAGAGCTATATATAACTCCTTCTTGAAAACACAACTGCTTTCTGTGATAACGAATCAGCTCACCACCCTCTGCTTGAAGAGATTCCTCCTCATCTCAGTCCTAAATGGCTTTACCCCAATCCTTAGGCTATGACTCCTGGTTCTGGACATACCCACCATCGGGAAGGTCCTTCCTGCCTCCACCCTGTCTAGTCCTGTGAGAATTTTATTGGTTTATATGAGATTCTCCCTCATTCTCCTAAACTCCAACGAATATAATCCTAACTGACTCAATATTTCCTCTTACGTCTGTCCTGCCATCCCAGGAATCATCCTGGTAAACCTTTGCTGCACTCCCTCTATGGCAAGAACATCCTTCCTCAGATAAGGAGACTAACACTGCGCACAATATCCTAGGCCCTTTTAAGGGAAACACCTTCAAACCTATATCAGGCATACATCGACATGCTCTCTTTCATCGGGCAAAAGATACAAAAGTCTGAGATCACGTACCAACCGACTCAAGAACAGCTTCTTCCCGGCTACCATCAGACTTTTGAATGGACCTACCTTATATTAAGTTGATCTTTCTATGACTGCAACACTACATCCTGCACTCTCTCTTTTCCTTCTCCCCTATGTACTCTACAAACAGTATGCTTTGTAGTGCGCGAGAAATACTTTTCACTGTATACCAATACATGTGACAATAATAAATCAAATCAAATCAAAGTGTTCTCATCAGTTGCATTACACTAGATGCTGAATCTCACCACTGAATAACAACCAAAAGGCTGAGAATAATCTAGGCAGGTGGAAAATATGACACAGTGTTAGCCAGACAAAAGGAACCAAGAGTTCTGAAAAAAAGTTTCAGCAAAGATCCTCGTACAGAAGCATGACTGTGAGAGACACAATGGAATGGGTATCTTTACATGACAGAGAACCTAGATACCTGCATTTAATGTTTTTTATTACTATGTAGTGAGCATGACTCAACATTTTGACACTCAGAACAAATGATTCCGTTCTAATCTGGAAAGGAAAGCTTGCTGAAATCCAATGTACGACCATCAAAAAGAAAGCCATTCACGTTATTTGACTTGATTTTAATAGGCGGGCATCTGCTTACCTTTTTTACAGAATGGTCCATCGTATGCAGAGTGACTGCAATTGCACGAATAGCCGTTGTATTTCTCTATACACCTCCCTCCATTGTGACACAGGTTACCGTAACTGCTGCAGTGCCCCAGGCATCCGGGCTTCACCCCAGGGGTGATTTTGGCTCTTTCTTCAAGATCAAGGGTGACTCCATTTAACCGTAAAGAGCGAACACATCCAAGGAATCCCTTCTGTCTTGAGGCAGTCCCACCTGAAAACAGATCGACTGATTTTAAGTAAATCTGGAGGGGGTGGGGGTGGGTAAAAGACTCGTGTCCAATCGTAGCTGCTTGTGCCCTTGTCAACAGTAAATAACACACAGCTCACTAAGGAAGAACAGAACTCCCACAATAGCTGCAAAAAAATGATAACATCCTCAGCACACATGATGCAACTTAACATTTTTTATTATTCTTTGCGATGCAGGGTGAATTCCAAATAAGCAAATAGATGCATCCAATGTACAAAATCAGCTCTCGTGCACCTTGATGATATAATTGCTTTGATCGAAGAACAAACACCATTAATCTTCCAGTTTTTAACATGTGAAATACAATCATTGGCTAAGTTTCATCTCAACACCAGTATATTCTAACAAAAGTTCCAAAGAAGTCACATTGGACTCGAAATCCTGGCCAGAATTCTCCGGCCGTTCACACTGGCGGGATTTTCCATTCCAGCTGGCAGCGCACCCCCACCCGCAGGTTTCCTGCTGGCGTGGGGTGACATCATTGGGAATTCCCATTGACAGCGGCGGGACCAGAGAATCCCGCCACTAGCAAACAGAGCGCCACCTCCCGCCGGCGGGAAACACGCAGCTGGGAGGCCAACGAATCTCGCCCGTTAACTCTCCACCGATGTTGCCAGACCTGCTGAGTATTTTCTAGTACTTCCTGTTTTCAGTTTAGAAGATTTTTTTTGTGTGAAATGTTGAGTTTTCGTTTCCTATCTTGGGATCAAATTACACGATAGAATACTGAATATGCATATTTATTAGTCAGGCGCTTGTATTGGCAAGTTACAGAAATCCTGTTGCAAAAACCATATCCATAGAATCCCTATGGTACAGAAGGAGGCCATTCAGCCCAACGAGTCTGCACTGACCACATCCCACCCAGGCCCTATCATCGTAACCCTGCTAATCCCCCTGACACTGGGGTCAATTTAGCATGACCAGTCAACCTAAGCCACACTTCTTTGGACTGTGGGAGGAAACCAGAGCACCCAGAGGAAACCTGTGCAGACACAGGGAGAACATGCAGATTCTGCACAGACAGTGACCCAAGCCGGGAATCGAACCCAGGTCCCTGGCAGGGTGAGGCAGCAGTGCTAACCACTCTGCCATCGTGCTGCCCAATCTTAGTAAGTGTTCAATTGAGTAGGAATGCAAGGCCGAAAATTATTTAACTTAATATGCATGACATTCCGCTGGCCATTATTTTAATGTATTTGTTAATTGGACAAGGTTTAACCGTATCTTGAAATAACAGATAGCGGAATGTCACATGAATGTCTTAAATGTTCTTGCACAGATGTCAGTGACTGACATTTTAAAATTATGTTTAAATGATGGACTCACGTCTTTTGGAACCTGGGTTTAATTTTTTGAGGGAGTGAAGTAATGTAAATTGCGGCTGCTGTGAATGTTTATAAATACATTCCCGATTCTTTATTTAAATGCACATTCTCTGTGTTAGGGGAAGTAATAGGTTAGCAAAATACTCCCTGATCTTGCCAATATCCAAATGAACTTGAGAGGAGATGAATAAGCAAGATCCGGGTGTCAATGTTAAACCAGAGTGGGTTTGGGGTTAATAACAGTTAGGAGTTGTTCCAATTAACTTTTTCCCCAGTGCAAGACACTGGTACGAAACTTAAAGAGCGCCACCGCCTCCACTTTTACATAACTGTGTCCATAAACAGTGGCATGGCTGAAAAAACTGGACCCAATAAAATTTAAGACACAGCTTTTGAATGTTAATATTATTTAAATACTATTAAATGTATTATTATTAAAAGCCTCTACAGAGTTAGCGGAGTAGAAGACTACACATTCAGTAGAAGTGTTAAAATGTGAAGAGTAAAGCTGAATTCCCTTTACTGTTGTGTTGATGTATGCAGGTATTTATAAAGCTTAAGAAAGGTAATAAAACTAAGCAGCTAAAGCTCAGTGATTAATGTACTCTATTATAAATACTACTTGCAATAATCCCTTTAGGCATTCAATGCTTTACAAAATGTATTTCAAATGTTTTATCCTCCACAGCATTATGCTTCCAGCTCCATCTTCTGACAAGGTTTGACCCTGAATAAAGCTGCACAAATGATACTTTTTAAAAAATAAATATGTCATTATGAAAACACAGTTGCAGATTAGTTTTGTTTTGTCGCTTTGCAAATAAACCTCTCGTCCAGCTTTGCAGCATTAAGCCTGTGCTCCGATAGATATCAGGAACGCATGCCAATGAATTTTTTTGCCAGCAGATACCAGCCTAACAGATATTGAAAGGAAACAGTGGCACTTGCATTAACCTCGCCAGTTCTACTGGGGCTCTTCTTATTCCAGACACTGTGCACTCAGGGTAATTAAATAAGTAAATCCCCATTTTTTGAAATTGCTTATCCAGAGTATCCACTTAAGAGGACCAAACATTAAAAAACACCATACCAAATGAAATAATTTATTCAGAAGCATGTTTGAATAAAGCTGTAATTTTGGACCTTTCAAAGAACCATCATGCTCACAATGGGAAAACTAGTTCGTAAGCAATTGGGAGAATAGTGTCTGTAATAATACGAGGACATGAACTGTAAAATTATGAAGAAAATTACCAGTGTTATTATTTTAAGTATTTGCATTTTAATTTCAAAGGTATAAAATAAACCATTATGAGATTAAAGACAGATCAGCCAAAGCCTAGCCTTCTCGCGTTGTGTATTTTTCTTCTGCGAGCCATCAAAAGGATTAGCTTATTTATTCACCAAATGCCGTGATACAGGGATATATTCTTATAAAAATGCACAGATAATAGACTGCTCCAGATAACCTGTACGCTCCTTATTAGTTTACCCAAGAACATCACTCTACTTGCTTCAGTTAGACCCAGTGGGTCCAGTTACATTCCAGGGATTGTCATGAGGCAGCATGTATGCACCAAGGCAGCAATGGAGGTGGATACATATTCACTAGACAGGCATGAAACCCGCACACCAACTTCACATCTCTGTATTTTCATAAAATGAGTCAAAGGTAATGTAAAGTATAATCAGCTAATGACCGTTCCCGTCCAGCCAGCTTCACCAGAAGCTCTCCGTAATTTCCATTTTTTTACTGTATAAAAAAATCACAACAAATCTACTACCCACATTAAACTCAAGACTCAATGCTGAATTCAACAACTTGAGACTTTGACCTTGCTCTCCATCGTAACCTTTTTCTTCAATATCCCACACATTTTTTGTTCCTTTGTAAAAACCCTCCCTCCTCTCCTCCACTGGGCTATCTGTCACTTATTTTTAAATTTTGCTCCACCTTAGGAGCAATCTCTCCCAGCTGCCACTAATCACAACTCCAGTTGTCCCACTCCCTCTTATAGAGTACATAATACAAAGCATTTTTCCTCTCTTTAGTGCTGAATGAGGGTCATATGGATTCAAAGCGTTAACGCTGTGTTCTCTCCCAACGGATGCTGCCAGACTAACTGTGTTTTTCCAATATTCTCAGGTTTTGTCCCAAAATCTGTGCTTCCTTGAAGGAAACCAAATATTCGGACATGTTAAACTTTTAATTGGATAACTATTTATGTGCAAGATTCCCTGGGCCCATTCGCTAAGGGCGTAAATCTCATTTCTCTCGTGAGATGGCCATAGTGGGATTCTTTTCTCGGCAAGGTCTCAGTTTGAGATCTCCCCCCACCCACGCAGGTAACATAATCAGGTTCATGCGCAGTGAGGGCGTGAAACTGATTTGCATGAATTAATAGGGCGGCATGGTGGCACAGTGGTTAGCATTGCTGCCTCACAGCGCCAGCGACCTGGGTTTGATTCTTGGTTTGGGCCACACAGATAGTGTGGAGTTTGCACATTCTCCCCATGTCTGCACGGGTTTCCTCCAGTTGCTCCGGTCTCCTCCCACAGTCCGAAAGACATGCTGGTTAGGTGCATTGGCCATGATAAATTTCCCCTCAGTGTACCCGAATAGGCCCCAGAGTGTGGCGACTAGGGGATTTTCACAGTAACTTCATTGCAGTGTTAATGTGTGCCTACTTGTGACCAATAAATAAACTTTACTTTTTCTTTAACATGGATTTAAGTATGCTTAAACGGTTAAGGTCATAGCTTGTGGGGTCATTAGATATTCCCCCCCCCACCCCCCGCCACCCCACCCCTCCCCGGCCCGTTGCTGTAACATCCTACTTGCAGGAATCACGACTGGTTTCCAATACTGGCAAAGCTTGAAATTCTGACTGTAAACCACTGAGGGTGATCTTATGAAACAAATTCTAAGTCCAGAACGAGTGTGAAAATAGGAGGGTTTCACATCTGTTTTTTGGGCAAGTCCAAATGTTGAATTTTATGCACTCAGTGCACTCAAAAAAATCCTGAAATCCATTTCCCCCCTCTCCCAGTTGGACTGATCACCTTCCTGCCCCCACTGCCATCCCCCAGCCCCGGCTAGACCAATCACCACCTCTCCACCCACTCCCCCCACCCACGGATCACTGTGCAGAGCAGCAGCGGTCCCGTCTCCCCCCTGACACCGAATGCTGTACAGAACACTGGCCGTCCATGCTCCACCGATCAGCCTTCCTCAATATGGCACCCCCCTGTAGGCTCCAACCCATCAGGCCTCGTCCCCTTGACACTGCCCGGTGCCTGGTGGGCGGTGCTAGGTTGGCAGTGGCAGACTGCCATGCTGGCAGTGCCAGACTGGTACTGCCCAAGGGGCACCCTCCTTGCCCCTGACCCCCGGGGAGGGGGGGGGGGTGGGGAACCTCAATAGCTTCCACTTCTCCCAGCAATGCCATCACGTATGGATCCGTTGATGGGGGAACCATACGTGATTCTCACCGGACAGAACCTCCCCCAGCGAGGCCACACAGGCAAGACAGCCCAGACGATTGAGTCCCGGGCTTGCTAATCACATTGAAATTAACATGAAAATAAATTTAAATAATTTATTCAGCCTTGCACCAGAAATGGGTGGATATCCGGTAACGGCAATATCGCGAGAAACGAGAAATCGGACGCAAATCTGATTTCTCGGCTCTCTGGTGATCTTACCGGCTCAACCACCCATCGCCGGCAGGGCACGTTGGTACGATCGCCCCCAGTGTGTGTTTCTTCCGAGAAACAGAGGCAGATTTTCACTCTGTCTACTGACACTTTGTCAAAAAGAATCATGGGGTAGAGTGTGGCCTGATAGAGCTGGCAAGCCTGCTCGGGGCAGGTTGGCACTGCCAGGGGTTGGTGCCAGGGGGGGGCAGTGTCATGGCAGTGCGTAGACATGGCTTTTACACCATAAATAAAGAACCCATTAACTGAATTCACTCTGTTGGATTAGTTTTGTGCCTAGCATACACATCTCAAACTCCAGTAGGATTTGCTGCTGAGTTTAAAGTTTCAAAGTTTTAACGTTTATTTCTTAGTGTCACAAGTAGGTTAACACACTGCAATGAAGTTACTGTGAAAATCCCCTCGTCGCCATACTCCAGCGCCTATTCAGCTACACTGAGGGAGAATGCATCGAATCAGCACATCTTTCGGACTGTGGGAGGAAACTGGAGCACCCAGAGGAAGCCCACGCAGACACGGGGAGAACGTGCAGACTCCACACAGACAGTGACCCAAGCCGAGAATTTAACCCAGGTCTCTTATTCAGCCTGACGCCAGGATTACTGAAAAGGAAACAGTTTCAGATCCATAATGCTTGGAGGACAGAAAGATATAAAGTAATGTAACAATTTGAAGGCAAATAGCCACCCGGGGGGTTGGGGGGGCGGGGGGGGGGGGGTGCAGTTACTGCAGGCTTTACAGAGGTTGTAAATATTTAAAAAGCATATTTAAGCCTTACAGAGAGTGGTAGTGGCTCTCACAAGTAACTGGGAAAATAAATCATGAATGTTCACTTCAGAGTCGGGAAGTTGATGTGGGGACCGGTCCATGTCCCGATCTCACACTGCGTGTTCCAGACATGCTCACCTCTATTTTTAAAGGAATGGTCAAGTAAATTTCCAATTAGGGAGCGTGGATGGTGGGGGAGCGGGGCAGGGGGGTTGGTAGTAGGGGGGAGGCGGGGGGGGTGGTGGGGGGGAGCAGGCTCTCGATGATGGAGGACCAGTGGGAGATTCCCCCCGCACATTCGGAACACCCTGTTTTGCCAGCGAGATTGGTTCCATGCCCAAAATGGATGCAAAGCCTTTTTGAATGAGATTGAATATATTTCTGGAGGGGTTGGAAAGGTGTGCCCCACTGATTAGAGAGATTAATCGGCGGCACGGTAGCACAGTGGTTAGTACTGCTGCTTCATAGCTCCAGGGACCTGGGTTCGATTCCCGGCTTGGGTCACTGTCTGTGTGGAGTTTGCACATTCGCCTTGTGTCTACATGGGTTTCCTCCGGGTGCTCCGGTTTCCTCCCACAGTCCAAAGATGTGCGGGTTAGGTTGATTGGCCATGCTAAAATTGCCCCTTAGTGTCCTGAGATGCGTAGGTTAGAGGGATTAGCGGGTAATATGTGTAGGGATATGGGAGTAGGGTCTGGGTGGGATTGTGGTCGGTGCAGACTTGATGGGCCGAATGGCCTGTTTCTGCACTGTAGGGTTTCTATGATTTCTATGATTCTATGATTAAGGTACCCCGGGATGAGTTAATCGGAGACAAGACATCCGAGCACAACCTGAATCATGTGGGGAGAACATTTTTATTAATAAGGCTCAATATTCGGTGAGTTTTCCCGCCATTGGCGTATTCCCACCGGTTATCTCCCTGGAACCGACACTTTGAATAAAATATGGGAAAATTTCACCCATGCTCTGCCAGCATGATGGTTTATTGCTGTGATCCTTTGAAGTTAGGCATTTCTGGGCGGCACAGTGGTTGGCACTGCTGCCTCACAGCGTCAGGGATCCAGGTTCGATTCCGGCCTCGGGTCACTGTCTGTGCAGAGTCTGCACGTTCTCCCAGTGCCCTTGTGGCTTTCCTCCGGGTGCTCCGGTTTCCTCCCACAGTCCAAAAGACATGCTGGTTAGATGCATTGGCCATGCTAAATTCTCACTCAGTGTACCCGAACAGGAGTATGATGACTAGGGGATTTTCACAGTAACTTCACTGCAGTGTTAATGTCAGTCTACTTGTGACATTAATAAATAAACTTTAAACTTCTTGGCTGGAATTCTCCCATCCGGCCTGCCACTGGAATTTTAGCGGGCGGGTTGCAGAGAATGTGAAATCCCATTGAGAGTTGGGCGGGAATTTCTGGCTTTTAGACCAATATGGCTGGAGAATTCCGCCATTTGAGTTTGTCCCGATGGCCGCAAGATGAAACACTCCGGCATCATGTCTCTTGCAATATTCCAATTAATCTCCTTCTACATGTGCCACTATGAACTGATCCAAAGAAAAGTGAAATGTTTCGAAAGTATGAATCTGTTCACTTGATGTTGCCAATGAAAAGAGAGAATTTCCTCTTTACATGCTCTTTTCAAAGACATCCACAAAAAGCATTATGAACCACTCTTTAAAACCACTATTCTGGCACTTGCACAACATTGATTCCCTATTTAAATTCATCACGGCACTACTAATCTTATGAAAAATACAGTGTAATCATACTCTTGAATCATGTCATTGGAAAATTCTTAGTATATGTCACTTGTTTAAAGACCATTAGTATGTTTTATTCAAGAATGAACACTCTGTCATGTCACTACAGCAGAGGAAATTGATTCACCCCAGTCCTTAGCGTGTGGAACTCAATTTACATTAAATACACTTTACACATTAATGCAGTTATTTTTCCTGAGGAATTATCAGGCCAACCTACAGCATACAAATAAATCTAGGGTTTATACAGTGGGATAGATAATGCATGATGATTGCAAATATTATATTTGGAAAGAAAATATCCTGCTTAGAAGATCCTCCATGTCGTTTCAGGAGATAAAAAGGTTCAGGATATAATTTTTATCCCACATGTTCATCTCGGAACACACGAGAGCCAAGTGGGAGGTGAATTGTTTGTCATTCAGCATGTAGTCTATCCATTACAGGCATGACTTAATGCAAATGATGCTGAAATAAAGCATCGCGCACTGGCGAGAATGAAGGGCTGTGAATGGAAGTGAAAAGTTATGTTCTTCCATTGAAAGGGGAAGAGGTGGACAGATTTCAACTGAGAACAAGAAGAAATCAGACCTCAGTGGACTAGTCCTCAGAAGAATCATTATTCTTGAAAATAAAATCAAAAGATTGTCCTTGCTTTTTTTGTTTTTGGGAGCTCTGGTTCACAATTTGCGTATTTGCAGGGCTTCCTCTTTCCTGTGTAAATCTGTCAGTGAGACTTTTTCCTCTGGTTTTGCGGGTCTTATTACAATTCGCGTTTGGAGGTTACTGCTTCAGGGGAAGCACTTAGCTTCATGCATTAAAAGAATTTAGTTGCTTTGAGATGTAATTTAAAAAATGTAAGCTTTGATGGGAATGCTTGACTTATATTGCCCCGTATCGAAAACTGTAATTTTATAACAGCACTTCTGTTGCACAGATGGTTCTCAAGCTAATGCTGTCAGTGGTGAGAATGGAAAAAGTGTACATCGATTGAGGTCAGAGTCAGTGTAAAGAGTCTAAGGCATGGGAAAATTATAACAGAGACAAAGCTGTAACACTGGGAGAAAAGAACAGCTGGCAGATTCAGGAGGAGTGTACAATAATGGCAAGAATTAATCAGTAATTGTTCACCAATATGGACAAAGGATGGTTAGCACTGCTGCCTCACAACGCCAGGGACCCGGGTTCAATTCTGGCCTTGGGTAATTGTCTGTGTGGAGTTTGCACATTCTTCCTGTGTCTGCATGGGTTTCCTCCAGGTGCTCCAGTTTCCTCCCTCAGTCTGAAAGACGTGCTGGTCAGGTGCATTGGCCATGCTAAATTCTCCCACAGTGTACCCGAACAGGCACCAGAGTGTGACGACTAGGGGATTTTCATAGTAACATCATTGCAGTGTTAACACAAGCCTACTTGGGACACTAATAAATAAACTTTAAACTTTCATTAGAGATGCAGTTCTGATGAAGGGTCATCCAGACTCGGAACATTGGCTCTATTCTTTCTTCACAAATGCTGTCAGACCCTGCTGAGATTTTCCAGCATTTTCTGTTTTTGTATTAAGAGACTGAAGAGAAAGCAAAGACTTGCATTTACATGGCATTTTTCACAACCTCAGGATGTCGCAAATAACTTTTTCTCAAAGGTAATCACTGTTGTATTGTAAGAAACATGGCAGCCAATCTAGGCACTGCAAGCTCCCACAAACAGCAATGTGCTCACAACTAGATCATCTGTTTCTGCAAAGTTGTTTAAAGGGGACATAATGACTTGGTCAACAGAGATAACTCGATTTCCTGGCTTCAGAAAGTGCCGTATGGAATCTTTTGCATTCACCTGGGGCCTCAGTTCAATGTCTTATCGGGAAGATGGCATCTCCTATCAGTCCGGCACTCCATTGGTACTGCAGTGGAGTGCTGCCTAGACTTGCTGCTCAAATCTCTGGAGTGGGACTTGAACCCAAAACTGTCAGAAGTGAGAGTGCTACCAACTGAGACATGGCTGAAACTCTTACATAATTGCACTGCAGTGGAAGCACGGATGAGTCAAATTTGGATTATATGAAATTTTGGTCATGTTCAAGTTGACAACTAATCCTGCCGGAAGAATAGCAATAGAACAATGCCCGTAATAGGCTGAAATTTGGCACTGATAACTCCGAATTGGCCAAACTTGTCTAAGCTTATCATATGACAGTGCCAACCAATCAGAGCAAAGTTGCTCCATTCAAGAGCATGAAATTATGCTCTTGAATATTTGACATCAAAGGGTTGCTCTGTGAAAGGACATTCAAAGCCTTTGAGAACCACTAAATTTGTAAGAAAGTTAAAAGTGTCGTCGATTGGAAAGAAAATGAAGTTGAAACAGCAATTGGAAAATTGTAGTGTGAGTGGCAAGTGGATATTGCGAATGAGTGGGAGATTTTACTGTTGGGTTTATCCACCATTGTGAAATACAAGGCAAACATCTTGAAACAGTTCGACAAGCAGGTGTTCTCTGCAACAAGCATTCCCTGTGGGAGCAGTACGGCAGCCCAGTGGCTAGCACTGCTGTCTCACAGTGCGAGGGATCTAGGTTCGATTCTCTGCTTGGGTCATTGTCCTTGCGGAGTCTGCACATTCTCCCCATGTCTGCATGGGTTTTGCTTTCCTCTAGTTTCCTCCCACAGTCCAAAGATGTGCATTGGCCATGCTAAATTCTACCTCGGTCTACCCGAACAGGTGCCAGAGTGTGGCGTCTAGGGGATTTTCACAGTAACTTCATTGCAGTATTAATGTAAGCCTATTTGTGACACTAGTAAAAAATAAACTTTCGAATGTAAACTGTTGCCAATCCCAATTTTGAAGACATTTTGCTAATGTTGTTCAGGGCAGTTGGAGTAGAGAATATTCCCAACACTGGTCCAATCCTCCAGGAAGGGAAGTTTGGCAAAGAAGTTTAAAGTTAAAGTTTGTTTATTAGTGTCACAAGTGGGTATTAGTGACACTGCAATGAAGTTACTGTGAAAATCCTGTTGATCCACATGGAGTTCACCTGCAGCAATGGACAGGACCAATTCAAGATGAGGGGCACAGCATCACATCCCACTCAGTGAGCAATGGTTATGGCAGCAATGGCAGATAGCAAAACAATCTTGCTGATGCCTTCAGTGAATATGCGCCACAAGACATTTTGGATGAAATGTTTTCTGTCTTTTTCCTGTTCGGTCTTTGATGTAAAACACGTAACGAAGGAAAGCAGAGAAAGCCAACATGTCCCTACTATGGTCTGCGCCGATATGTTCGGCATTAAAAAGCTGCTGCTTTTTATGACAGTAAAGTCCAAGGAGCCACATTGCTTTGTGAATGTCAAGACAATACCCACACTGCACAAGGCAAACAGGAAATTTAGAGGGGATTTGAGAAAAAACTTTTTCACTCAGATGGTGGTGGGAATCTGGAATGCGCTGCCTGGGAAAGTAGTGGAGGCTGGAAAACTTACAACCTGTGAAAAATATTTGAGTGAACACTTGAAATATCATAACATTCAAAGATATGGGACAAGTGCAGGAAAATGGGATTAGCGCGCCTTTAATGATAGCTATTGTCCCTCGAAAACAGACACACACACACACACACACACAAACAACCTCTGTCCAAAGTTGATTTGAATATATGGGCTGAATTCTCCAGCCGCGCTGGTCTAAAAGCTGGAAATTCCTACCCGACCGTCAATGGCTAAAATTCCGGTGGCGGGCATGATGGGAGAATTCCGGCCTATGTATTTATTAGAGAGAAAGAAAGTTAAATAGCTGATATAATTTTCTATCATCTCAATGTCTTCTTGTTTCTCAATGTGGCAGGCCCATATAGTCACCCATAGCAGGGACGGCATGGTGGCACAGTGGTTAACACTGCTGTCTCAGAGCGCCAGGGACCCAGGTTTGATTGCTGGATTGGGTCACTGTCTGTGCAGAGTCTGCACATTCTCCCAGTGTCTGCCTAGTTCCTCTGGGTGCTCTGGTCTCCTCCTACAGTCCGAAAGACGTGCTGGTTAGGTGCATTGGCCGTGCTAAATTCTCCCTCAGTGTACCCGAACAGGTGCCGGAGTGTGGCGACTAGGAGATTTTCACAGTAACTTCATTGCAGTGTTAACATAAGCCCACTTGTGACTAATAAATAAACTTTAACTTTTTTTTGAAGGATTTTCTTGTAAATTGTGGCATTTCAATTAAATGCTGAAAGAACCTGAAGGAACACTAACAGATTAATTTTCTTGTCGATTGGCTACACGCTCCTGCTGACGTCAGCTTCCCAGTATGAGCAATTATCTGACAAAAGATTGATTGCATTGTTATTATTAAAAATTGCGTAACAATTAGATCAAGCAGCAATTGTACATCAGCATGTGGCACTTTATTAATAAGTCAAACTCACTTGACTGAAAACGTGTGTCCTGCAGTGAAAGTGCCTATATTACACATGTATGTTAATCAATGTCAAATAAATTGAACTCAGACTGAAGACTGACAAGTACAGTACGTGACTTCTGTGTCATATCTCAGCTTTCACAGTGGGAGCTCTTTCATATCTTCATCAAGGTTCACGGTGCTTTTTATTTATAAGGTTTGACGTAGAAATGCACTGCAGAATAGGGCAGCACGGTGGCACGGTGGTTAGCACTGCTGCCTCACAGCGCCAGGGACCCGGGTTCAATTCCGGCCTCGGGTCACTGTCTGTGTGGAGTTTGCATGTTCTCCCCGTGTCTGCGTGGGTTTCCACCGGGTGCTCTGGTTTCCTTCCACAGTCCAAAGATGTGCGGGTTAGGCTGATTGGCCATGCTAAATTGTCCCTTAGTGTCAGGGGGAACTAGCAGGGTAAATATGTGGGGTTACGGGGATGGGGCCTGGTTGGGATTGCGGTCGGTGCAGACTCGATGGGCCGAATGGCCTGCTTCTGCACTGTAGGGATTCTATGAATAAGAGTTTTCTCCCTGTGCAATACATGCAGGATGTAATAATGACACCCATTTTAGAACTGAATATCTTCCAGATATTTAGTTACTGAAGAAATTATTGAGTATCCAGTGTGCAATCAGATGGCAAAATGCAGTCTAAATGACATAGAATACGTCTATCTTGAAATTTATCTATTCAGAATCCAATTACCTGTGACTTTAATCATCCTGCAAAGGAATACAAATTGATTAATTAGTTTCAGGCTACAAGAAGTAATAAAGTTTAAGCTTCTTCCCACACTGAAACCAATTTAATCACGCATTCATGAGTCAACCATAACGCTGCAGAAACAGCCCATTAGTAAACAGCCTCCAAGAACAACCCATTGCCTCGACACATTAATTTGCTTGATGATATTTCTTGTTTCAGCTCATTTTGCAGTATTAAATGTGGCCGGGGAAGAGTGTGTTGTCTGCCTGGTCTCAGATAGAGAGCCCCCAGACTCAAGCTGCCCTTCAGAACACGAGTTAGAGTAAAGTTTATTTACTAGTGTCACAAGTAGGCTTACATCAACACTGCAACGAAGTTACTGTGAAAATCCCCCAGCCGCCACACTCCGTCGCCTATTCGGGTACATTGAGGGAGAATTTAGCATGGCCAATACACCTAACCTTTGGACTGTGGGGAGGCACGGTAGCACAGTGGTTAGCACTGCTGCCTCACAGCACCAGGGAGCCGGGTTAGATTCCCAGCTTGGGTCACTGTCTGTGTGGCGTTTGCACATTCTCCCCATGTCTGCATGGGTTTCCTCCGGGTGCTCCGGTTTCCTCCCACATTCTGAAAGATTGCTGGTTAGGTGCATTGACCCGAACAGGCGACGGAGTGTGGCGACTCGGGGAATTTCACAGTACCTTTATTGCAGTGTTAATGTAAGCCTTACTTGTGACTGATAAATAATAAATAAACATTAGCCAGAGCACCCGGAGGAAACCCATGCAGACACGGGGAGAACGTACAAACTCCGCACAGACAGTAACCCAAGCCAGGAATCGAACCCAGGTCCCTGGCATTGTGAGGCAGCAATGCTAACCACTGTGCCACCGTGATGTTCCTCAGCATCCTAGTTTGACTGTGTGGCACGGTGGCACAGTGGTTAGCACTGCTGCCTCACAATGCCACGGACCTGGATTCGATTCCCTTCTTGGTCACTGTCTGTGCAGAATCTGCGCGTTCTCCCTGTGTCTGCGTGGGTTTCCTCTGGGTGTTCCAGTTTCCCTCCCACAAGCCTGAAAGATGCACTGCTTAGGTGCTTTGGCCATGTTTAATTCTCCCTCAGTGTACCTGAACAGGCACCAGAGTGTGGCGACTGGGGGATATTCACAGTAGCTTCATTGCAATGTTAATGTAAGCCTATTTGTGACACTAATTAATAAACTTTAATTTTTAACTTAAAGAGATACTTAAGGAGGTTGAAGATAAATTGCACAACCATACAGAACGCTTCCAATCATGTGGGAACTATAATGTAAAATAAGGCATATTCAATTATTCTGTATATGGTTGTAAGTGCTGTTAATAATAATAATAATAGAATCAAGAATTACAACTGCAATAATTCATCAGTTTAGTGCTTTAGTACATCATTGAATGGTACATAACTATGCCCAGGAATAAACAGCTTCACGTTAGGGAATCAAAGTTAATTAAATCAAGGAAATGAACCAGTTTGATCTTTTAAGCAAACGATATCAACACTGCAAACCTACGGAGTCACTGGGGAGGTGAACTTTGCTAATTTTAAATACATTCAGCCAGCTACCCAATAACAGATCCAGAAATAGCTCAAAATATCAGCTTTCCCATGACCCAGTGGCCACATTTCAAACAGAGGCTTTATGCTCCTTCCAATAGCTGGACAAAATAAATAGGCGAAATATATACCTCTGAGCGTCTTCGGAGAACAAAAGCATTTAAGTGTAACAGGAAAGGATTTCCCTCAGTGGCTAAGCAGCTGCTCCTGTTACTGGCTGGTATTCAAGGGTTGTAGGGCAAGTGCTGGGTGGCAAAACACTGCTGAATTATCTGAATTGTTACTTTATTCAATGTCTGTCATCTCAAAATAAACCCCTTAGGGCAGGTGAAAATGAGCATACCCGCTACAACTCTCACCAACTTCTATACCATAGAAAGCATTCTTTCTGATTGTATTGCAGCTTGGTATGGCTCCTGCTCTGCCCAAGAACAAAGAACAATACAGCACAGGAACAGGCCCTTCGGCCCTCCAAGCCCGCGCCGCTCCCTGGTCCAAACTAGACCATTCTTTTGTATCCCTCCATTCCCACTCCGTTCATGTGGCTATCTAGATAAGTCTTAAACGTTCCCAGTGTGTCCGCCTCCACCACCTTGCCCGGCAGCCCATTCCAGGCTCCCACCACCCTCTGTGTAAAATACGTCCTTCTGATATCTGTGTTAAACCTCCCCCCCCCCGCCACCTTGAACCTATGACCCCTCGTGAACGTCACCACCGATCTGGGAAAAAGCTTCCCACCGTTCACCCTATCTATGCCTTTCATAATTTTATACACCTCTATTAGGTCACCCCTCATCCTCCGTCTTTCCAGTGAGAACAACCCCAGTTTACCCAATCTCTCCTCATAACTAAGCCCCTCCATACCAGGCAACATCCTGGTAAACCTCCTCTGCACTCTCTCTAAAGCCTCCATGTCCTTCTGGTAGTGTGGCGACCAGAACTGGGCGCAGTATTCCAAATGCGGCCGAACCAACGTTCTATACAATTGCAACATCAGACCCCAACTTTTATACTCTATGCCCCGTCCTATAAAGGCAAGCATGCCATATGCCTTATTCACTACCTTCTCCACCTGTGACGTCACCTTCAAGGATCTGTGGACTTGCACACCCAGGTCCCTCTGCGTATCTACACCCTTTATGGTTCTGCCATTTATCGTATAGCTCCCCCCTACATTAGTTCTACCAAAATGCATCACTTCGCATTTATCTGGATTGAACTCCATCTGCCATTTCTTTGCTCAAATTTCCAGCCTATCTATATCTTTCTGTAGCCTCTGACAATGTTCCTCACTATCTGCAAGTCCAGCCATTTTCGTGTCATCCGCAAACTTACTGATCACCCCAGTTACACCTTCTTCCAGATCGTTTATATAAATCACAAACAGCAGAGGTCCCAATACAGAGCCCTGCGGAACACCACTAGTCACAGGCATCCAGCCGGAAAAAGACCCTTCCACTACCACCCTCTGTCTTCTGTGACCAAGCCAGTTCTCCACCCATCTAGCCACCTCCCCCTTTATCCCATGAGATCCAACCTTTTGCACCAATCTACCATGAGGGACTTTGTCAAACGCTTTACTAAAGTCCATATAGACGACATCCACGGCCCTTCCCTCGTCAACCACTCTAGTCACTTCTTCAAAAAACTCCACCAGGTGAGTGAGGCAGGACCTCCCTCTCACAAAACCATGCTGACTATCATTAATGAGTTTATTCCTTTCTAAATGCGCATACATCCTATCTCTAAGAGTCCTCTCCAACAACTTCCCGACCACGGACGTCAAGTTCACCGGCCTATAATTTCCCGGGTTATCCTTCCTACCCTTCTTAAATAATGGGACCACATTAGTTATCCTCCAATCCTCTGGGACCTCACCTGTGTCCAGTGACGAGACAAAGATTTGTGTCAGAGGCCCAGCGATTTCATCTCTCGTCTCCCTGAGCAGCCCAAGACCGCAGGAAACTACAAAGGGTCGTGAATGAAGCCCAGTCCATTACTCAAACCGGCCTCCCACCCATTGACACTGTCTACACTTCCCGCTGCCGTGGAAAAGCAGCCAGCATAATCAAGGACCCCGGACATTATCTCTTCCACCTTCTTCCATCGGGGAAAAGATATAAAAGTCTGAGATCACCAACCAACTCAAGAACAGCTTCTTCCCTGCTGCCATCAGACTTTTGAATAGACCTACCTCGCATTAAGTTGACATTTGTCTACACCCTAGCTATGACTGTAACACTATATTCCGCACTCTCTCCTTTTCTTCCCTATGTACGGTATGCTTTGTCTGCATAGCACGCAAGAAACAATAGTTTTCACTCATACATGTGAGAATAATAAATCAAATCAAATCAAAAAGGTGGAAGCAGTGGCATAGTGGTATTGTCACTGGACCAGAAATCCACAGACACAGGGTAATGTTCTTGGGATCTGAGGTCGAATCACACCATGGCAGATGATGAAATTTGAATTCAATAAAAATCTAGAATTAAAAGTCTAATGATGACCATGAAACCATTGTTGATTGTCATTAAAAACTATATCTTTCTGTAGCCTCTGACAATGTTCCTCACTATCTGCAAGTCCAGCCATTTTCGTGTCGTCCGCAAACTTACTGATCACCCCAGTTACACCTTCTTCCAGATCGTTTATATAAATCACAAACAGCAGAGGTCCCAATACAGAGCCCTGCGGAACACCACTAGTCACAGGCATCCAGCCGGAAAAAGACCCTTCCACTACCACCCTCTGTGGATATAGATTGTTCTTTTGGGAAGGAAATCTGGCATCCTTACCCATTCTGGCCTCCACATGACTCCACAGCAATGTGGTTGACTCTTAACTACCTATCTGAGATGGCTGAGCAAGACACTCAGATCGAGGGCAATTAAAGATGGGCAACAAATACTGGCCTAAAGCCAGCGATGCCCACATCCCATGAATGAATAAGAAAAGCAGATTGGTGGGTTATACTCCAGGACGATGCGGTTAACCATGATGACCTAAGTAGAACATAGAACATAGAACATAGAACTTTACAGCCCCTCAGCCTTTGTGGGTTATACTCCAGGACGATGCGGTTAACCATGATGACCTAAGTAGAACATAGAACATAGAACATAGAACTTTACAGCCCCTCAGCCTTTCCTCATACGATTTTCCCACCATACCAGGCAACATCCTGGTAAATCTCCTCTGCACCCTTTCCAACACTTCCACATCTTTCCTATAATACGGCGACCAGAACTGTACGCAATACTCCAAATGCGGCCGCACCAGAGTTTTGTACAGTTGCAGCATGACCTCCTGGCTCCGAAACTCAATCCCTCTACCAATAAAAGCTAACACACCGTACGCCTTCTTAACAACCCTATCAACCTGGGTGCCAACTTTCAGGGATCTATGCACATGGACACCCAGATCCCTCTGTTCATCCACACTACCAAGTATCTTACCATTAGCCCAGTACTCTGTATTCCTGTTACTCCTTCCAAAGTGAATCACCTCACATTTTTCCGCATTAAACTCCATTTGCCACCTCTCAGCCCAGCTCTGCAGCTTATCTATGTCCCTCTGTAACCTGCCACTTCCCTCCGCAAGGAAATCTCCTCTTCACTGTCCTTCAAATGTTGAGGAAGTTTGAAAAATCAATAGTTTCAGTTTCTTTCACCCAATAACATGCATTTAATTATGTTTGCTTTTTTCTCATTCTATATCTTTATCTCTATATTTAGACCAACTGAATGACATTGATGCATTCATTCAGACATTTGCACATCAAATCCTGTCTGCTATTAAATTGCTTCCAGTTTACTTCTGTTAATTATTCATAACTGAGGCTAGACATTTTGTATTATTCAACTAGATGGGTAGAGTCATAGAGTGATAAAGGTTTACATAATGGAAACAGGCCCTTGGGCCCAGTTTTTACCATTAAGCTAATCCCAATTGCCCACATTTGGCCATATCCCTCGATACCCATCTTACCCATGGAAGTGTCTAAATGCTTTCTAAAAGACACAATTGCACCCACCTCTACTACTGCCTCTGACAGCTTGTTCCAGACACTCACCACCCTCTATGCGAAACAATTGCCCCTCCGGACCCTTTTGTCTCTCTCCCCTCTGGTTTTAGACTCCCTTATCTTTGGGAAAGGATGTTGACTATCTAGCTGATCTATGTCCCTCATTATTTTATAGATCTCTGTAAGGTCACCCCAAAGCCTCCTACACTCCAGGGGGAAACAGCCCCAGACTATCCAGCCTCTCCTTATAACTCAAAGTATAAAAGAAAAAAATAGTAGTGGCAGAATTCTGTTGTCCAAGTATGTCCAAACTGTATGTGATGAAGGGTTACACTTCTACAGCTGAATCTATGCTCTGGAATTTGACATTCCATAGGCGGAGGAGTGTGTGCTGCTGCCCCCTCTCTGCTGCTTTTGCAGAGGAGAGGATGATCCAAGGTTTCTCAGGAACCATGTCACTTTGGGGCAAGGCATGATGGGACTAGGCCCCATAAACTACCTCAGCAGGGATGGAGATTGACCCCACACGGTTGACATTATTCTGTGCCACACTCTTAGCTAACGAGCTAGTCAGTGCCCTGAACTTAAGTGAATGATTTTCTTTTATTATTCATTTGTGGGACATGGGTGTCACTGGTTGGCCAGCATTTATTATCCAACACTGGTTGCTCTTGGGCAGTTGAGAGTCAACAACATTGCTATGGCTCTGGAGTCACATGTAGGCCAGACCAGGTAAGGATGGCAGATTTCCTTCTCTAAAGGACATTAGTGAACCAGATGGGTTTTGCCGACAATTGTTTCATGGCCATTAGTAGATTCCTAATTCCAAATATTTTTTATTGAATTCAAATTCCACTATCTGCTCTGGCAGGATTCGATCCTGGGTCCTTTTTTAAAATTTATTTATTAGCGTCACAAGTCGGCTTACATTAACACTGCAGTGAAGTTACTGTGAAAATCTCCAGTCACCACACTCCGGTGCCTGTTCGGGTCAATGCACCTAACCAGCACATCTTTCAGTTTGTGGGAGGAAACCGGAGCACCCGGAGGAAACCCACGCAGACACGGAGAGAACATGCAGACTCCACACAGGCAGTGACCCAAGCCGGAAATCGAACCCAGGCTCCGGGCATATGAGGCAGCAGTGCTAATGACTGTGCCACCATGCCGCCCCCTTGGACATTAGCTGAGATTCTGGATTAATATTCTAGCGATAATATCTGAGCCATCGCCATGGCTCATATTTGTGTGGTGCCTTTTATGACCTCAAGATGTCGCAAAGCTCTTTACAGCCATTGAAGTGTTTTGTAGTGCAGTCATTGTTTTAAATTAGGATACCTGGTGGCCAGTTTTACAAACAGCACGCTCCCACAAACAGCACATTATCTATTTCACAGACATCGGCTGAGAGATAACCATTGGCTCGGATACCAGGGTAATATACTCTCCCTGTCTCCCTGAGTAAAGCTCCTGAATCTCGAACGCCCATCTGAGGGGCAAGCAGAGCCTCAGTTCAACATTTTAGAACAAAGAACAAAGAGAACAAAAGAAATTACAGCACAGGAACAGGCCATTCGGCCCTCCAAGCCTGCACCAACCATGCTGCCCGTCTGAACTAAAACCCCATACCCTCCCGGGGACCATATCCCTCCATTCCCATCCTATTCATGTATTTGTCCAGACGCCTCTTAAAAGTCACTATCATATCTGCTTCTACTACCTTCCCCGGCAGCGAGTTCCAGGCACCCACCACCCTCTGTGTAAAACGCTTGCCTCGTACATCTCCTTTAAACCTTGCCCCTTGCACCTTAAATCTATGCCCCCTGGTAATTGACTCTTCTACCTTGGGAAAAAGCTTTTGACTATCCACTCTGTCCATGCCCCTCATATTCTTGCAGACTTCTATCAGGTCTGAGAGATAATTTTATTCTAATGACTTTCAAGATCTTATATTGGGATCTTATGAAGTATCAAAGTATTAATTTGGGGTGGGGGAAAGTACTGAAAATAACACCCAAGTGGAAGAAGCCATCGCAGGTTCTCAATTGCATGAAACATTATTGAAAACAAAACTGAGATCCACATGCACACTGTAAGGAGCTGTGAAAGCCAGAGAGCCTGAGCATTAAGAACAACATTGTATACATTGTCTGTAGCCACAGTGAATGATTGGATAGCTTGCTGTCTCATGGGAAATTTGAATTTACAGGTTTAAAGATTTCAAAAAGCAAAATACTGCTGAAATCTGAAACAAAAACAGAAAATACTGGAAAATCTCAGTAGGTCTGACAGCATCTTTGGAGAGAGAATAGAGCCAACATTTTGAGTCTCGATCCAGACTCAAAACTTTGGCTCTATTCTGTCACCACAGATGCTGTCAGACCTGCTGAGACTTTCCAGCAATTTCTCTTTTTGTTGTGTGTGTTGAAGATAGCTAAGTGGCTTTGCAAATACTTTCTCCTTCTCAAGTAAGGAAAAGGCAATAAGCTGATTGCATGTGTGGGATGGCTTGTAACGCGTGGATATGTGATTGCAAGTTCCGAGCCCAAAGGCCCACTGGGCACCTGGAGTGCAGTTAAATCAGTGAGATGCATATTTTCTGTGCCTGAGGAGCGGCATGGTGGGTGGCACACGGTGGCACGGTGGTTAGCACTGCTGCCTCACAGCTCCAGAGACCTGGGTTCAATTCCAACCTGGGTCACTGTCTGTGTGGAGTTTGCACGTTCTCCCCGTGTCTGCATGGGTTTCCTCAGGGTGCTCCGGTTTCCTCCCTCAGTCCAAAGATGTGTGGGTTAGGTGCATTGGCCATGGTAAATTGTCCCTCAGTGTCCCGGGATGTGTAGGTTAGAGGGATTAGCGGGGTAAATATGTGGGGTTATGGGGATAGGGTCTAGGTGGGATTGCTGTCGGTGCAGACTCGATGGCCAAATGGCCTCCTTCTGCGCTGTAGGGCTTTTATGGCTCTTTCTTTCTATGGTTCTCTATTGAGTCACAGTGCAGAGCACTGATGACTTGATGGGCAACAAAGACACATGGGCTATATAGGCTGTAAAGTACCAATATTTGCTGCTTCTCTAAATGAGGCAAGGGCAAACGTCACAGGGCAAATATGTACTGCATCCCAAGATTAACCATGAGAAACAGTTGTCTTTCTGATTTTCCTACTGTATTCACAGTTAATTATATTCTGGGCCTACATGTTCTGGAGTTTCTACAAATAAGAGGTGATCTTATTGGAATGTAGAACATTCTTACTGAGCTTGGCAGAACAGATGTGTTTCCCCTGGAGTAGGGGAAGTAATGGCACAGTGGTACTGTTGCTGGATTTATAATCCTGAGACCACGGGTAAAGCTCTAGGGGACCCAGTTTGAATCTCACCACGGTAGGTAGTGAAATTTGAATTTGATAAAACAATCAGAAATTAAAAGTCTTAATGATGACCATGAAACCATTGTCAATTTTCAATTAAAAAAACATCTGTTCACTAATGTCCTTTAGGGAAGGAAATCTGCCGTCCTTACCTGGTCTGGCCTACATGTGACTTCAGGTTCTTAAATACCCTCTGAAATGACCTAGCAAGCCACTCAGTTCAAGGGCAACTAGGGATGAGCAATAAATATTGGCTCAGCCAGCGACGCCCACATCCCATGAAAGAATACAAAGGAGTGAAGGGGATAGTCTCAGGACAAAGGTTATGAAATATTCCTTCATTATGAAGAACCCACAGCAATATGGTTGACTCTGAAATGCTCTCTGAAGTGGCCTCAGTTGTAAAAAAAACCGCAAAAAGGAATGAAATTGGATGGGTCACTCAGCATTGACCTAGACACCAGAAACAGCAATGGCAAATCCAGCCCTGTTGACCCTACAAAGTCCTTCTTACTAGCATCTGGGGCACGAGTCTACATTGGAGAGCTGCACAGACTAGTCAAGGAACAATCTGACAATAGTGATACTCAGAGAAATCATACCTTACAGATAATATTCAATTATTGACTCACAATAAATGCTGGCCTAGCCAATGAGGTCCATATTTTATAAACTAATAAAATAATGCAGTCACTGCTGTAATGCCTGGAAATGGAACAGCCAATGTGAGAAAAAGCAGCAATGAGCAGGATATGTTTTAAGAGTATTGGTTGCGGGATGAATGTTGGTCAGGATAAATGCTAGTCTGGAAATTGGGAGAACTTCCCTGTCCTTCTTAATGAATGCAGTAAGAAGTCTAACAACACCAGGTTAAAGTCCAACAGGTTTATTTGGTAGCAAATGCCACTAGCTTTCGGAGCGCTGCCCAGGTGGAGTGGGAGATGTGCTCACAAACAGGGCATACAGAGACACAAACTCAATTTACAGAATAATGATTGGAATGTGGATTCCAAGTGGAGAGAATCTCCAAGAAGATCCACATCACTTCTTAATGAATGCCATGGAATTGTTTACGCCCAACTTCAAGGGCAAATGGGGCATGGGTTTAATGTCTCATCTGAAACACAGCACTTCTGACAGTGCAGCGCTTCCTTAGTATGGCACTATAGTATCCGCCTAGATCATGAGCTCAAGTTCTTTGGAGTGGATCTATGAACCCATGGCCTTCTGTCACAGTGTTGACAGTTTTAGCACTGGGTCAGGGCTGATTTTATTAGATTAACATCCGTATCCAATCCAACCCAATTAAAACTCCAAATAATAATCTTCCATGTTAGCCGCTCTTCAGTGTGTTATCAATAAAAAGAGTTGCATTACTGATGTTCTGCAAGTAGATGTCACCATCACATTTAGGGAATAACATTTTATAAAGCACTTGTAAGGCATTCTAAGGGTAACAATTAAAATTTGACCACCTTTCTTAAAATAGCAACTGCATCATCATTCCTATATAATAGGCATATGGGTATAAATTTATCAATACAACAGTCAGAATCAAACACCACACATTTCCAGCCTGCTGTGACAGGACTTCACACGGTGGGTGTGGCAATCTATTTAAAAGCCCTTTGGCTTTGGTGGAGCTGGAAGATCCCGCCAGCGACTGGGGCCAGAAAATCCCGCCCATAGTCAGTAGCTGTGCGCTGTAATATGAGAATCTGTTCACCTGATATCATGGTCTTTGCATTCGACGTGCAACTGTCAGAATTCTTTCCTCTGCTACTTCAGTCACTTTTCATAGAATCACATGATCATAGAACCCTTCAGCCCATTGAAGAAGAGGCCGTTTGGCCCATTGACTCCACACCGACACATTAGAAACAGCTGAACTCCCAACTAATCCCATCTGCCAGCACTTGGCCCAGAGCCCTGAATGTTGTGGTGTGCTAAGTGCTCATCCAAATACTTCTTTAAGGATGTGAGGCAACCTGCCTCCTCCACGCTCCCAGGCAGTGCATTCCAGAATGTCACCACCCTCTGGGTAAGAAAGGTTTTCCTCACATCCCCCCTGAACCTCACCTTGAACCTATGTGTCCTTGTGACTGACCCTTCAACTAAGGGAAACAGCTGCTCCTTATCCACTCTGTCCATGTTTCTCATAGTCTTGTACATCTCAAACAGGTCACCCCTCAGTCTTCTCTGCTCCAACAAAAACGACCCAAGCTTACACAATCCCTCTGCATAACTTAAATTTTCCATCCCTGGCAGCATCCTGGTGAATCTCCTCTGCACCCTCTCCAGTGCAATCATATCCTTCTGATAATATGGCGGCCAGAAGTGCACACAGTACTCCACCTGTTGCCTCACCAAAGCTCTGTACAACTCCAACATGACACTCCTGCTTTTGTAATCTATACCCCGATTGATAAAGGCAAGTGTCCGAAAGACATGCCGGTTAGGTGCATTGGCCATACTAAATTCTCCCTCAGTGTACTCGAACAGGCGCTGGAGTGTGGCGACTAGGGGATTTTCACAGTGACTTCATTGCAGTGTTAATGTAAGCCTACTTATGACACGAATAAATAAACTTAAATTTAATTTATCTTATAAGCCTTTTTCAGTACCCTACTAACATGCTCTTCCACCTTCAAGGATCTGTGGACAAACATGCCAAGGTCCCTTTGTTCCACAGAACTTCCTGGTGTCCTACCATTCATTGAGTACTTTCTTGTCAAATTACTCCTTCCAAAATGCATCACCTCATGCTTTTCAGGGTTAAATTCCATCTGCCACTTATCTACCCCTTTGAATATTCTGTCTATATCTTCTTGTAGCCCAAGACACTCCGCCTCACTGTTAACCACCCATCAAAACTTTGTGTCATCCACAAACTTACTAATCATTTATTTAAATGACGAATTGGGAGCCCAACGCAGATCCCCTGTGGTACATCGCTGGACAATTATTTTGAAATGCCTTTCTTCCTTTAATATGTATATTTGTCGTGATCGTTCGTGGAGTCTTTCAAATGGAATTTAAATTGACTGCTCGTGTATCAAGATCTGGGACTCTCCCCTGTGGAGTTAAAGTGTCTCCTTCAGCAGTGCAGTTAAATCTTTCCAGGTTTCTCACTCAAGAGAATTTAAAACCATTGTGATTTCTCAGCAAGGTTTGCAAAGCAGCCAAGTGCTTACTGAACTGTAGCTGTTCTGCGTGTCCTCCATTCGCAAAAGAGCCATAAAATGTAATGTAATCAACTGCGCACCAAAACCATTAGGTGTCTGATTGGACAGGTCATTCAAAAAAATGGGCAAAGGCACAATATGGGCCAAAAAGCCTCCTTCTATCCCATATGATTTGGTTGAGATTTTTGAATGAAAGTTTAAATCAATATTAACTTACAGTCAATGAGATGGTTGAATGATATCATATCCCCCCCTAACTGAGATCCAATGGAGGAGAAACTGTTTGCATGGTTCTCCTTCCAGTTGCATTATGTAGATTTCCTTGGGTGGTCAACACCACGAGTGAATATCTGCATTGCCAATGATGCATTTTTATTGATATAAACTCAAAAACTGCTTCAATAGATCGACAAATCTGAGTAAAGCCACTCAAAGCGGCGCCTTTCAAACAAACTCCACTCTCAATGGGAGATTCATAGAATCACAGAGTTATAGAATCCATACAGTGTAGAAAGTGGCCATTCGGCCCATCGAGTCTGTACCAACAACAATCCCACCCAGGCCCCATCCCCATAACCCATGCATCTACCCTGACATTAAAGGGCAATTGTGCATGACCAATCCACCTTAGCTGCACATCTTTGGAGGAAACCAGAGCACCTGGAGGAAACCCATGCAGGCACAGGGAGAAAGTGCCAACTCCACACAGAGAGTGACCCAAGGTCGGAATTGAAATCGGACCCCTGGTGCTGTGAGGCAGCAGTGCTGACCACAGTGCCACCGTGCTGCCCAAAACTCCCTGTTGCCTCTATCTGTGCTCGGGTCTGGCACAACACAACAACTGTGGGAGAAAATTCACCCTTGGACCTCATCAGAATAAATCAGGTAATCTGCAACAGTCAATCCGGAAGCAGAGAAATCCGCCATGCACAATTATCGGCCAATACGGCAATGAGTAATGGCTTGTCTATACCTGGGGCACAAAGAGAAGCAGAAAAAACACCTTATCTTGAATAGAATCACAGAATCCCTACAGTGCAGGAGGAGGCCATTCAGCCCATCGAGCTTACACCGACAATATTCCCACCCAGGCCCTATCCCCATAACCCCATGCATTTACCCTGACACTAAGGGGCAATTATGCATAGCCAATCCATGTTAACCGAGCATCTTTCATTCTGTACGTCTTCATTCTTGAAGGGAGAATGCTCCTGAAACAAAGAACTGGATAAGTTTGTATTTGAATGTCACTAGAAGGACTGGTATACCTCAGACAAATAGCAAAGTGACTTTCCTTCAGGACTTTTCTTTGGTACAAATTACATCACCAAAGCTTTCACAATTTTAACAAAACCTGTTGACATGGGAATGGTGCAGAGTCAAAATGGTGGTCAGGGAGAGGGCTTGTCCCCGCCTATGGCTATTTAACTTGACAAAAATACTTGTCAAAAGTAGGCCAGCTGGATGGAAACCCGGTTAACACTCTGATGTTATATCACTATCTTAACTAGGAAAGGGGAGGCCTGTAGAATACTAAAAGGCATCAGGAAAGGGGAAAACGATGGCCTAGTGGTATTATCACCAGATCATTATTAAGCCAGAAACTCAGCTAATGTTCTGGGGACCCGGGTTTGAATCCTGCCACGGCAGATGGTGGATTTTAAATTCAATAAAAATATCTGGAATTAAGAATCTACCGTGAAACCATTGTCGGGAAAACCCATCTGGTTCACGAATGTCCTTTTGAGAAGGAAATCTGCTGTCCTTACCTGGTCTGGCCTATATGTGACTCCAGAGCCACAGCAATGTGGCTGACTTTCAACTGCCTTCTGAAATGGCCTCATTTTGTTGAATGGATTTAACGTCAAGCAAAGCACAAACATTTCTTGAGAAAGTCTAAATTAACAATTAGAGATGATGCATTCTTTTTTTGTAAATAAATCATTCAGGAAGCCACTCAGTGAGGGCATCTAGGGATGGGCAACAAATGTTGGCTCGTCAGTGACGCCATGTCCCGCATGAATGAAAAAAAGGCAAATCTACAGGGAGGAAGCAAAGCTACCATAAGTGGCCGAGGTAATTTTTCATTATAGGTCGAGATTCTCCAGTCTCCCAGTTTCCTGCTTGTGGGAGGTGGCATGTTATTTGCTAGTGGCAGGATTCTCTGGTCCCGCTGCTGTCAATGGGAATTCCCATTGAAGTCAGCCCCACGCCGGCGGGAATCCAACGGGTGGGAATGCGTTGCCGGCAGGACTGGAGAATCCCGCCAGTGTGAACAGCCAGGGAATTCTGGCCATAATTCCTGCGAGGTTTTATGGTGGGCTGGGAAGACCAAAGAAACCTCCTCCAGTGCTCGCAATGAATCTCCCCAGAACTGACCACTCCTCTTCATTGTGGCATGGAACCATTCCCTTGGGACGTCAGTGGCTGTCAGCTCCAGTCCAGATTCCTGCGCCAACCTAGCAGTCCTTGATGCCATTCCAGCCTGCCAGGGGTTAAAATGGTGCAAACCTCATGCTCAAACCTCCACATGAACTTCCCGCCTGATTCACCTCCCAACCCACCATTTGTTAAAATTGGACCTTATCATTTAAAAAAGTTTATTTATTAGTCACAAGTAGCTTACATTAACACTGCAATGAAGTTACTGCGAAAATCCCCTAGTCACCACGCTCCGGCACCTGTTCAGGCACACTGAGGGAGAACTTAGCACGGCCAATTGACCTTACCAGCACATCTTGGAGTGTGGGAGGAAATCGGAGCACCCGGAGGAAACCCACACAGACACGGGGAGAACATGCAGACTCCATACAGACAGTCACCCAAGCCAGGAATTGAACCCGGATCCCTGGTGCTGTGAGGCAGCAGTGCTAACCACTGTGCCACCATGCCACCACCATCATACTGTGCAGCCCTCATCAAATGAGCTGCAGGACAACTGGCTCCCAAGGCCACACAGAACCCAATCTGTTTATCGTCACAATTCAAACCCTATTAGCAGTCTAACTAAGAATACCTTGGGACATATAGATTTGTTTGCATTGCAGAGCATAGGTACATCACCGAGCAACGATTAATTTACAAGAAAAGAGTGCATCATCAATAATTGTTAATCTAGACTTTCTCGAGAAATGTTTGTGCTTTGCTTGAAGTTAAATCCATGCAACAAAATGAGGCTCGAGTAAAGTCATTACTATCACTGAATCAACAAACTTGTCGGGATCACTTGTAGCCAATACTTATCAGAGACACGGGTTGAAAACAACATCTATTCCAGGAAACAACAGAGGCTGATGACGCTACTGTTTAATAATTGATCAGCGGTTCAGCAGATAAATTGAATTTGTTTTAACCGTTGTAATCTATGTGATGTGTGGAGTTATTTTAAACAAACATCCTATCAAGAGAATTGATTTACATGGATCTGTGCCCCAGTCTGTGTAAACACAGCACTGAGGACATAAATAGATGGAGCAATAATCTGTGAGGATATTCTTCACATTGGGTTACATTGGGGATTTCTGTGACAGGATTAAAGTTTAAAGTTTATTTATTAGTGTCACAAGTATTCACACTGCAATAAATTTACTGTGAAAATTCCCCAGTTGCCACACTCCAGCGCCTGTTTGGGTACACTAAGGGAGAATTTAAGCATGGCCGATGCACCTAACCAGCACAACTTTTGGACTGTGGGAGGAAACTGGAGCACCCCGGGGGGAAACCCACGCAGACATGGGGAGAATGTGCAGGCTCCGCACAGACAGTGACCCAAGTCGGGAATCGAACCCAGGTCCCAGGGGTTGTGAGGCAGCAGTGCTAACCACTGTGCCACCGTGCCCCCATGTATAGCTCGCTAAGTAAAGAAAACTAAAGTTATTGGTAACGGATCAGTCAAATAAATTCGTCATATCTGGAACTGTATTTTGACTTTTACATAGGGATGTATTGTGCAGGGTTTGTATTGGGCAGGGTGTGTAATGGTTAGGGATCTGGTGGATGGGGGTTGTAATAGGCAAGGTTTGTAACAGATGGGGGTGCAGTGGTCAGGGTGTTTATTTGTTGGCGTATGCAAAGGGTTGGGTGTGTAGTGGGTGAGGTATGTAATAGGGGCGTGTGCAGCAACAGATGTGAATGTAGTAAAGGCAGGGTATGTATTAGAGGAGTGTAAAATGAATGGGGGTGCAATGGGTGAGGCATGTAACAGCTAGAGTGTGTAACAGATGGAGGTGCAGTGGGCAGGTTGTGTAAAGAATGGTGATATAGTGGTCAATGTGTGTAATGGAGGGTGATGTAGTGAAAGGGTTGTGTAACAAATGAGGGTGTAGCAGGTAGAAGTGGGGTATATTATACAAGTAGGTTAAATAATGGATCGGTATTGTTATATATTTAAATGGTTGCATTGTTGCTTTAAGAGCTGATCACATGATTTGCTGCTGATGGCATTAGGGTGTTACAGAGGCTACTGTTTTACTCTCAGTTTGGACTCTGTGCAGTGCAGAGAGAATCACTTTCAATAAATCTGTTGCATGTTAGTGTGAATCTACATGTGTAAACCACGGCCAGAATTCAGCAAGGCGTTTGATAAGGTGCCCCATGCAAGGCTCATTGAGAAAGTGAAGGGGCATGGAATACAAGGGGACATTGCTTTGTGGATTCAGAACTGGCTTGCCCACAGAAGGCAAAGAGTGGTTGTAGATGGGTCTTTTTCAGCATGGAGGTCAGTCACCAGTGGAGTGCCCCAGGGATCTGTTCTGGGACCCTTGCTCTTTGTGATTTTTATAAATGACTTGGATGAGGAAGTGGAAGGATGGGTTGGCAAGTTTGCTGATGACACAAAGGTTGGTGGTGTTGTGGATAGTGTAGAGGGATGTCAGCAGTTGCAATGAGACATAGATAAGATGCAAGACTGGGCGGAGAAGTGGCAGATGGACTTCAACCCAGATAAGTGTGTGGTGGTTCATTTTGGCAGGTCGAATAGGATGAAAGAATATAATATTAAGGGCAAGACGCTTGGCATTGTGGAAGATCAGAAGGATCTTGAGGTCCGGGTTCATAGGACACTCAAAGCAGCGTCACAGGTAGAGGCTGTGGTTAAGAAAGCGTATGGAATACTGGCCTTCATCAATAGAGGAATTGAGTTTAGAAATTGGGAGATAATGCTGCAACTGTATAGGATCCTGGTCAGACCCCACCTAGAGTACTGTGCCCAGTTCTGGTTGTCTCATTACAGAAAGGATGATGAAGCCATAGAAAGGGTGCAGAGGAGATTTACAAGGATGTTGCCTGGATTAGGTGGCATGTCTTATGAGGATAGGTTGAGAGAGCTAGGTCTTTTCTCCTTGGAGAAGCGAAGGATGAGAGGTGACCTGATAGAGGTGTATAAGATATTGAGAGGTATTGTTAGAGTGGATTCTCAGAGGCTTTTACCCAGGGCTGAAATGGTTGCCACAAGAGGTCACAGGTTTAGGGTGCTGGGGAGTAGGTACAGAGGAGATGTTAGGGGTAAATTTTTCACTCAGAGGGTGGTGGGTGCGTGGAATTGGCTGCCGGTAGTGGTGGTGGAGGCGGATTCGATAGGATCTTTTAAGAGACTTTTGGACAAGTTCATGGAAGTTAGTAAGATACAGGGTTATAGGTAAGCCTAGTAGGTAGGGACATGTTCGGCGCAACTTGTGCTGCAGCTTTTCTATGGTCTATGTTCTAGAATTCTCCAACCTCGCCTGCAGCTGGGGTTCTCCAGTCCCACTGTTATGAATGGAAAGTTGGCAGAGCACCACTTTCTCCAATCTCACTGGCGGGACATGTGAGACCAGAGAATTCCAGCCCATGGTGTTTCTTTTTGTTAAAACCCACAACTCTTAACATTAGTTAGGACATTACAGGTATGTGGTGGGTGGGTTGTGTGAAGAATGGAGATGTATTGGATTGGGTGTGTAATGGATGGCGATTTGGTGGAGGGGGTGTGTGAATGGTGAGGTGTGTCATGGATGGGGTGTTTTATGGGTTGGGGTGGAGTAGTTGGGGTGTTAGTAGCTGAGAGTATAGTGGACAATGTTTGTAACAGGCAGGCTTGGATGTGTAACCAACTGGAGAATCCCAGCTGCAGGCGAGGTCGGAGAATCCCGGCCGTGGTTTGCACATGTAGATTCAAGCTAACATACAATAGATTTATTGAAAGAGATGCACTGCACAGGGTACAAACTGAAAGTGAAACAGCAGCCTCTGCGGCTTGGTGGCACAGTGGTTATCACTGCTGCCTCACAGCACCAGGGACCCGGGTTCAATTCCCGGCTTGGATCACTGTCCGTGTGCAGTCTGCACATTCTCCCTGTGTCTGCGTGAGTCCCCTTTGGGTGTTCTGGTTTCCTCCCACAGTCTGAAAGATGTGCTGGTTAGGTGCGTTGGCCATATTAAATTTTCCCTCACTGTACCCAAACAGAGTGTGGCGACTGGGGAATTTTCACAGTAACTTAATTGCAGTATTAATGTAAGCCGACTTGTAACACTAATAAATAAACTTTCAACTTTAATGGGGCTATATTCGATGGGATATATAATAATTGTGCTGTTGTGAATTGGGTGTGCAAAGGGTGAGGTGTGTAATGGATGAAGAGTGTGTTATGGATGGTGGGTTACAGTTATGAGTGTGTTACAGTGCCACATGTACTGTAGAGAACCCCAGTGCATTAACATAATGTACATTCTTTGTGTTGGTACCTCCTCCTTATGTGGGTTACTTACAAGTTAAGATCACTTGACGTCATTCACAAATTACACAAAGTTCTATATCAAATTCTAAAACATATATCAGTAATCCTCAGAGTATGCTACATTTTTTGTGTGGATACATAGGAATCACTGCATAGTGGCAATAAATAAATTAAATCAATAATCTTCAGGTTCATCACATTATTGAAAGTGTTATTTTCAGTCAGGTATCATCTCTTCTCCATCTCCGTTACGACAATGAATTTGTCTGTGGATCAATGACTTACATGTGTTCACCTTGTCACACTGTACATTTTTCCACTCTCTAAATAATGCAAAGAAAAACATGGTTCTCCAAATAGAATGGTACTTGGCATCAATGTGTAACTGTCACAAAGAATGACAGGCTAATAGCAAACAATGAGCTCCTACCTACAAACAGCTGACTGCTGAGCTGTAGCTGGATGTGTCCATCAGAGGGGGCCCCCTGAGCCTTTCTCGGCAGGTGATCCACTTGAAGGGATGCCTCTCGGATATTCCGTTCAGCTTCAACATAATGCCACTGATTGTCGTTCAAGTGCATGGGCGATTTCACAGTCACCTCGAATGGTCCATTACCCACATCAAATGAAAGAACCACTTCCATTGGAGCTGAAAATCACAGCAGACACAAACAAAGGTTGACCTGAAGAGAAGGCTTCTGCAAGAGTGCCCTAGGATAATGTGTTTGTGTTTCTCGTCAGGACTACATACAATTAGTCCCTACTCTATTAACACTGACCCATCTCTGAAAAATAGCACAGGACACGGATTTATTATTCATGTAACTCTTCACCTATCACAGTCAGGAGCCTGAGTGGAATAAATTATGGTTACGGCGGTAGTTTTTGTTCAATTACTCCAAGGACTCTTATTTCTCTTAAAGGGACAAACTATTTTTGTATATAAATATCATAGAATTATAGAATCCCTACAGTGCAGAAGGAGGCCATTCGGCCCATTGAGTCTGCACCGACCACAATCCCATCCCAGTCCCATCCCCACAACCCCATGCATTTACCATAGCTAGTCCCCCTGGCACTAAGGGGCAATTTAACATGGTCAATCCACTTAACCCGCACATCTTTGGACTGTGGGAGGAAACCGGAGGAAAACCACACAGACATGGGGAGAATGTGCAAACTCCACACAGCAACCCAAGCCGGGAATCGAGATATACCTTCATTGTGATGAAAGGCACTGTTTACAGTTCATTCTCAGGACGTGGGCATCACAGGCAAGGCTGGCATTCATTTCCCATTGCTAGGATACCCTGAGAGAATGGGAGTAAGGCGTTTCTTGAATACAGGGGCTCACAGTCTCAGGATATGGGGGTGGCCATTTAGGACTGAGATGAGGAGACATCTCCTCACACAGAGGGTGGTGAACCTGTGGAATTCTCTACCACAGGAAGAAGTGGAAGCCAAGTCATTGAATATATTTAAGATGGAAACAGATTTCTAGACTCTAAAGGTGTCAAGGCGTATGGGGAGAGCACGGGAGTATGATGTCGAGATAGGGGATCAGCCATGATCGTGTTGAATGGCGGAGCAGGCTCTAAAGAGCAAATGGCTGATTCCTGCTCCTACTTTCAATGCTTCTATACTTCTACAACTGAGTGATTTGCAAGGTCACTTCAGAATCAGCCACTCTGGTGGGAGACTGGAGTCACATCCAGACCAGATAGGCAGCAGATTTCATTCACTAAAGAACATTAGTGAACCAATTTGGTTTTTAAGTGAATCCAGCAGCTTTATTGTCTGAAAATAGCTTTTTATTTCCAGTTTTTTTTTGTTAAACTGAATTCATATTTTCAGATTGTGATGGTGGGATTTGGACTCACTCTCGGGGGCATTTATTGGTCCAATAACGTAACCATTACACTATCATACCCAATAGCATCAACATAATATTGCATTGATGGGGAGAGTGAATAGAACTCTTCTCCCTCCCAGCTTAAAACATACATCGAACACTTTATTTAATTAAAATAGCTTTTAAATTGCTCTTAACTGCATTTGATGCCATTAGAGCAGATTTTTGAACAGTGATATGGCTCTGAATGGAATCAACAGACTTAATTAACAGGTTTTAATTGGACTTAACAGAGTTTAATGAACATGCATAACATTGGATCTTGCCCACTTTGCAAATGCCCTGTGCTCGCAAAACTTTTGCTACCAAATAAACCTGTTGGACTTTAACCTGGTGTTGTTAAACTTCTTACTGTGTTTACCCCAGTCCAACGCCGGCATCTCCACATCATGACTCGCAAAACTAACAGGGATAGAAACTCTCCATGGAAGCAGGTAGGAACTTCATGGGATGGCACAGTGGCAGAGTGGTTAGCACTGCTGCCTCACAGCGCCAGGACCCGAGTTCAATTCCAGCCTTGGGTGACTGTCTGTGTGGAGCTTCACATTTTCCCTATGTATGTGTGGATTTCCTCTGGGTGGTCCAGTTTCCTCCCAAAGTCCAAGATGTGCAGGGTAGGTGGATTGGCCATGTTAAATTTCCCCTTAATGTCCCAAGATGTGAGGACTTATTTATTCATTCATTTGTGGGACTGGATTAATTGTTCAACGATAGTACCACTAGGCCATTACCTTAAGGGTATCACTGGCAGGCCAGCATTTATTGCCCAGCCCTAGTTGCCCTTGTTCAGAGGGCAGTTGAGAGTCAACCACATTGCTGTGGCTCTGGAGTCACATGTCGGCCAGACCAGGCAAGGACAGCAGATTTTCTTCCCTAAAGGACATAATTGAACCAGGTGGGTTTTCCCAACAATCGACAATGATTTCTTGGTCATCGGTAGATTCTTAATTTCAGATATCTTTTATTGAATTCAAATTCCACCATCTGCCTTGGCGGGATTCAAGCCTGGGTCCCCAGAACATTAGCCGAGTTTCTGGATTAATTGTTCAGCGATAATACCACTAGGCCATTGCCTTAAGGGGATTATCAGGGTAAATATGTGGGGTTATGGGGATGGGGGGGGATAAGATGCTCTGTCGAAGAGTCAGTGCAGACTCAATGAGCTGAACAGCCTCCTTCTAGACTGTAGGGATTCTATGAATATTGAAATAATGTGAAAAGGTGATCTTATTAGTCCTGTAATGGGTGCAAACAGCATACTGGTGGGCATTCGCACTATTTATAATGGAGATTCAGATTTGCTAGGGATTTCATGATTGACGTGGATTAAATGTTTAGTCAGAAGAATCATGAACAGCATTATTTGCGGTTTCTATTTTTTATTTGTTCCAGCTCCTGTTTATATTTCTCTCAGTGCCAATTGTTCTGTTTCCTCATTTACATTCTCCACCAGTATGATTAGCATTACCTGATTGTTTCCCCATGAGGTGCCCCTTTTGTCTGGCCTCATTGCAGTAAAAAGATTAAGACTAACAAAGGGATGCCAAACCAGTGAGGCATCAATATTCTGTGTCCTATCTGCAGAATTCACCTGGTCAGATGTATAGACCATGGAGAACATACCTCAAACAGACAGAAGGTTAGTGCCTCAGCTGTGGGAGCTGGTTGGAAGAGTACCTTAGTTCTCTAGGTGTTAAGTGAAAGGCCCATTTTCCCAAATGCTTCAGAGAAGCAACCAATGTTGACCTGGGGCTCAGTTCTTGAGTGAGTGCGAGCGTAATCTGCACACTGAAGTTCTATGATTGAAATTGGAGTGATTTTGATTTAGCAATGAGGGCAACATAGTCTTTTGTCCGTTTTGTCAATTACCTTCATGGGCAACTTGCTGGAGGTGAGGTATGGCATTACAGTGAGGAAGATGGAGAAATTCATCAATGTGCCAGCTCAACCTTCAGCCTGATTGAGGAAAAGAGCACTGGAAGATCAGAAATTGAAGCCTGATACTAAGGCCATTGTTTACGAGGCAGCAGCGATCCCACACTCCTACATGATTCAGGGACCTGGCTGAACCACAGCAGATACCTCAAAGCACTGGAGACCAGCAGTGTCTTCACAGTACTTCAAAGCTGGTGATAAGAAAGGCAGTCCAATGTCAGAGTCCTCTCTCAGGCCATTTGCTCAGCCCAGAATCATTCAAAATCAAGTCAATTGGGTGAGACATGTCAGTCATATGTCTGACACCCAAAGCAATGTCTCTACTCAGAACTCCATTGTGCAGGAGGCGCCTAGGAGGACTTCGGGACAAAGAGATCAAACATTCCCTCCAACTCATGGAGTCCCTGATTTGTGACTGACCAAAATGGAGAACGTTTATTCATGAAGGCAGCAAACACATCAAGCGACTTTGTCAGGAGCACATAGTGGTAAAGTCAGGGCATCAGAGAGAGGGCATAATCCTACCAACACCGGGGCGGAATCTTCTGGCCGTGTGCAGCCCAAGATCGTAAATTCCTGCCCAAGGTCCACAAACTTTTCAATGGGCCACCAAACTTTTCTATCCCACCCGCTATGATTCTCCCGGCAGGCAGGACAGGAAAATTATACCCCTGATCTTCTCAACCCTTCAGGCACTATCTGCCCCGAGTGTGGCAGTGTCTGAAGGTCACACACTGTACTTATCACCCATCTCAGAACCCATTCAACTGGAGTGGAAGCATGTCTTCCTCGATCCCGAGTGACTGCCTAAGAAGAAGAAGACATGAGGTGGAAATTCCACCCTCCTCTTCCTTTTCTCTCTTTATTAAAGGTAAGTTAAGTTTGGATAGGTATGTCATTTTTCTCTTGTGATGAGAAAGGGGAAGAATTAACATACAATATTATCTAGATATAGAGTAGGATGTGACTTAGAATTTTGAGATCTAAATCTGCTCCAGTCACAAGGAACCAAATACAATCATGGTCACTTGATTCATGCAAGATAATTGTAATCTTATTATGAGGTGGTCGGTGGTGAAACTGAAATCCTTCGATATTCTATTTTCAAAATGTGTTCAGATAAATAGGATTGATAATGTTGTGGCAATGGCATTATCTCTCATTCCAGCTTCATCGTCACTTGAGATTCTAAAGTCTTCAAAGGGTATGGGGAGAGCACAGGAGCACAGTGTTCAGATAAAGGATCAGCCATGATCTTGTTGTTTTAAAGTTTATTTATTAGTGTCACAAGTAGGCCGACATTAACACTGCAATGAAGTTACTGTGAAAATCTTCTAGTCGCCCCTCTCCGGCACCTGTTTGTTAAAGTATAAAGTTTATTTGTTTTGTCACAAGTAGGCTTACATTAACACTGCAATGAAATTAGTGTGAAATCCCCTAGTCGCCACACTCTGGTGCCTATTCGGGTACATTGAGGGAGAACTTAGTATGGCCAATGCACCCAACCAGCACATCTCTCAGACCATGGGAGGAAACTGGAGCACACGGAGGAAACCTACGGAGACATGGGGAGAACGTGCAGACTCCGCACAGTGACCCAAGCTGGGAATTGAACCTGGGTCCCTGGCGCTGTGAGGCAGCAGTGCTAACCATGAATGGTGGAGCAGGCTCGAAGAGTCCAATGATCCACTCCTGTTCCTATTTTCTATGCTTCTGTGTTTCTGAACTTCTTCATTTAACTATACAGCCAAGAAATCACAAAACCATTCAAAGCAGGGTGACATATTTTCTTAATGATGACTAAAGCATTTATTTTAAATGCTTTGGAAGCAAGAATATAAATAGCTTCTATAATGCTCTTTACTGAGATAGAATTTGCAAAAATGTAGTTATGTAGATTATGAAATCAAATTGTGGCATCTCATTGTTTAAAGGTCTTTAAATTACATTCCAAGATACTAACATATAACACTTGGCGATGGAAAACTAGTATGAGAAAAAGATAGTTCAGAGGAAAGAATCAGTACATTAATATCCCACGGCATAATTTCAAGGCTAGGATTCTGAGCAATGTCTTTACTGCAATCCCCCATTAAACATGAACGATTAAGAAACTACAAGGAAAATGTACTGGCAATTGATCCCGTCACAGGAAAGATTACCACTAACGCACTCAGTTGTTCTGTTCTTCACTGAAGACGATAATATAATTAGATAGCCGGTGTGCATCATTTAACACAAAGGTTTTTGTCTCAGGGTATTCTTTTCAGCCATATTATTATTAAGCCTTATTGAGATAGCAACACAACTCAGGATGAAGCCTAACAGCCCAGAAGTCCAGCCGGGAAAAAATTGCAACACCGGATAGGAAACATAATTAAGTGCTCATTATATCTAAGCAAGTTCAGATAAAGTGGCTTGTGCAATAAAAAAAAAATCATCATCAAAGAAAAATATTGTTTTTGAAAACCATTCAACTCCTGATAGCACATTGCCGATGCTCAAACAATGTAAAATAAATTGTCTAATAAATGTAAGTACAAATTTTAAAATATCGAGCAAGATTGCTGGAGAATCAATATGACATGAAATAGTGGATCGGTGGGACAGATTACAATAATATATCTAATCGAACAGCATAACTGCCTCCAGAAACCACAAGTGAACACTCACAGCTCTTATAGACCACAAAGGTTCAGGTTTGCATTTGAGTCCTAGGCAGGGAATTTCGCTGAGCTTCTCCTACCTCAGTAGGTTTGGGCCAAACCCACTTGATGAAGAACCACAGAACCATAGAATCCTTACAGTGCAGAAGGAGGCCATTCGGCCCATCAAGCCTGCACCGACAACAATTCCACCCAGACCCTATCCCTGTGGCCCCATGTTGTAAATCCCGCTGACATTAAGGCACAATTTAACCTGGCCAATCAACCTAACCCACACATCTTTGGACTGTGGGAGGAAACCGGAGCATAGAATCATAGAATCCCTACAGTGCAAAAGGAGGCCATTCGGCCCATAGAGTCTGCACTGACAAGAATCCCATCCAGACCCTATCCCCGTAACCCTACTAATTTTACTCTGCTAATCCCCCTGACACTAAGGGGCAATTTAGCATGACCAATCACCTAACTCACACATCTTTGGACTCTGGGAGGAAACCGGAGCATAGAATCATCTAATCCCTACAGCGCAAAAAGAGGCCATTCAGCCCATTGAGTCTGCACTGACAACAATTCCATCCAGACCCTATCCCCCGAACCCCACATATTTACCCTGTTAATCTCCCTGACACTAAGGGGCAAATTAGCATGGCCAATCAACCTAATCCGCACATCTTCAGACTGTGGGAGGAAACTGGAGCACCCGGAGGAAACCCACGCAGACACAGGGAGAACGTGCAAACTCCACACAGACAGTGATCTGAGGCTGGAATTGAACCCGGGTCCCTGGCGCTGTGAGGCAGCAGTGCTAACCACTGTGCCACCGGCCGATATATATATATATGAACAGGATTTCAACCAAACATCCACTAAATCATTAAGAAGGGAAAAAAGTGTCAAAGGAATTGTTGGCTTTGGTCCATAAAGTTAGTCAGGGTTTCCGCTCCTGGGCACTGTTCTCTGCTAAAATGGTCTGTTCACCAGTGCCAGCTGAGGGCAGTGCCAAGCTTGGCAGTCACGCCCTTCTACGGTTCAACTGATAGCTTGAGTTCCCTCATGAAAAATGGCCACTTGGAGGAGGTGGGATGGCTGTGAGGTGCCTTTGATTCATATACCACCACACAAAAGAATTCCCAGAGAAGTAGGAGAGAATTGATTTTTAAAAAGTCAAGTTTAAAACCTTTATTCTCTTCAGTTATTTATTTTGGTGAAGGCATCCCTCAATGACTGTAGGTTGAATGCCCTATGTGTAACCTTACTGTTACTGTGAAACTACTCCAAGGGCTACAGTAACTTATAAAAATTTTCATAGAATCTCTACAGTGCAGGCCATTCAGCCCATCGAGTCTGCACCAACCACAATCCCACCCAGGACCTATTCCCCGTAACCCCACATATTTACCCTGCTAGTCCCCCTGACACTAAGGGGCAATTTCGCATGGCCAATCAACCTAATCTGCACATCTTCGGACTGTGGGAGGAAACGCACGCAGGCACGGGGAGAACGTGCAAACTCTACACAGACAGTGACCTGAGGCCAGAATTGAACCCGGGTCCCTGGCGCTGTGAGGCATCAGTGCTAACCACTGTGCCACCGTGCCGCCCAAAAAAAAATTTTGCATTACCCATGATATTAAGAAACTGAAAACAAGTGAAAGATTGCATTTTTCTATATTCACATCCTAACGACGAGTTTTATTGTCTCTTTACTTACAGTTCAGCTCGATCCTGATGAAGTCCTTAATTCCGAGATTCTCCAGGAAGACCCCCGAGGAAGCAGTCGTCTTGAAGAAGAATGAAATGTCCGCACTGAGCTCGCCGTGGAAGGTGGGGAAATGAAGATACGAGGACTCGGTGTTAAATGATGCTGCGTTCCAGTAATTTCCTGGATGGGCGAAAAGACATTTAAAATGGAGATTTATCTTCGAATATTGAAACCTAGCTCAGAAACTGCTCTAATTTTTTTTTGCTCTCCCCTCAGCTGAAGAAAGTAAATTGCACAATCGTCCCAGACTGCTTTCCAGTCACTGAACTACTTGCCTTTTGAAGTGCAGTCACTGTTACAGGAGCAGCACGGTGGCACAGTGGTTAGCACTGCTGCCTCACAGCAAGAAGTTTAACAACACCAGGTTAAAGTCCAACAGGTTTATTTGGTAGCAAAAGCCACACAAGCTTTCGAGGCTCTGAGCCCCTTCTTCAGGTGAGTGGGAATTCTGTTCACAAACAGAACTTATAAAGACACAGACTCAATTTACATGAATAATGGTTGGAATGCGAATACTTACAACTAATCCAGTCTTTAAGAAACAAAACAATGGGAGTGGAGAGAGCATCAAGACAGGCTAAAAAGATGTGTATTGTCTCCAGACAAGACAGCCAGTGAAACTCTGCAGGTCCACGCAACTGTGGGAGTTACAAATAGTGTGACATAAACCCAATATCCCGGTTGAGGCCGTCCTTGTGTGTGCGGAACTTGGCTATCAGTTTCTGCTCAGCGACTCTGCGCTGTCGTGTGTCGCGAAGGCCGCCTTGGAGAACGCTTACCCGAATATCAGAGGCCGAATGCCCGTGACCGCTGAAGTGCCCGCTGGTGCCTCACAGCACCAGGGATCCGGGTTCGATTCCCGGCTTGGGTCACTGTCTGCGTGGAATCTGCACATTCCTTCACGTCTGTATGGGTTTCCCCCGGGTGCTCTGGTTTCCTCCCACAGACCGAAAGGTATGCTAATTAGGTGTATTGGCCATGCTAAATTCTCCCTCGGTGTACCCAAACAGGCGCCGGAGTGTGACAACTAGGGGATTTTCACAGTAACTTCATTGCTGTGCTAATGTAAGCCTTACTTGTGAGACTAATAAATAAATTTAAAGTAGCGAACTATACTAAGGAAATTAAAGGATATTGGGAAGGTGGAGCTGAGGTGATAGATCAACCACGAGCTTGCTGAATTACAAAGCAGGCTTGAAGGGTCAGATGGCCTACACAGCCCTTCAGTTGGATGGATCTCCTCCAACAGACATTGGATGAGATTCTCTGGCCTCCCCTCAGCATTTTTCTTGGTGGCAGGAGGCAGTGCACCGTTCATTGGTGGCGGGAGCCTCTGATCTCGCCACTGTCAACAGGAAATCCCATTAAGCCACCTCACCGCCAAGAAACCCGCAGCAGAGAGTGCACCACCGGTGGAACCACTGGCGTGAATAGCCAGAGATTTCCAGCCATTGTTTTCTGCCCACGGGATCAACATTATCAGAATCTTTAATAACCTGAGCCAGGCTACAAGGGTGAAGTCTTTCTATCCCTGTTTCTCGTTGTTTTAGTGGGCCATAGCTAGGTGCAACCTCTCCCATGCTGCCTGTCTCTCCACCAATCATAATGGATACTGCAAAAGCTTCCCTTTTCATTTCAATCGTTCATTACTTATTGCTGCGGACCACACAACAAACACCAACAGGATTCTGCTTTTGCCTGCTGGCTAAACCTTTCATAGAATCATAAATCCCTACAGTGCAGAAGAGCCCATTCAGCCCATCGTGTTTGTACCGACCCTCTGAAAGGGCACCCTACATAGGCCCTATCCCCTGCCCTATCCCCGCTCATTGCTCATAGCTAATCCACCTAATCTACACATCTTGGCCACCAAGGGGCAATTTAGCATGGCCAATCCACCTAACCAGCACATCTTTGGACTGTAGGGGGAAACAGGAGCACCCAGAGGAAACCCAGACAGACACAGGGAAAATGTGCAAACTCCACACAAGCAGTCACCCGAGGCTGGAGTCAAACCCTGGCGCTGTGAGGCAGCAGTGCCAAGCACTGTGCCACTGTGCCGCCCATCAATGTTCAATAAGGAAATATGGAGCATACATCAAAAACAATTCTGTGCATTAAAATAGATCAATATGCGCATCTTAACAAGAAGCAACAGAATGAGTTCACTTTTTGCTGAAGACAGGTAAACAAGTAGAAAATTAATGTGAGGTTCTGTCGACTGATATCAAGGGTTGCTAAACTTTCATGAGTCTGGTCCTGAAATAGAAGTTGACACTTACTGTCACCATAACAACGAAGTGGTCCAAGTCTGTAGGCAGCTTCTGAGTTTGTTCTGTCTGTGTCCCCAATAATAATCTGTGTTACAGGTAAATGATCTTTGTATGAAAGATGTCCTGTGTCATTAGTCCTGCCAATAAGTAGAAAGTTATAAATATACTTCAAATAAAGATGTTTCAAGATCAATAAATCGATCGCAAAGATGGGGGTAGATATTGCAGTGACTGCCTGGGTGTAAAAGTAGTAAGACATCTCATAACACCAGGTTAAAGTCCAATATTTATTTGGAATCATGAGCTTTCAGAGTGCTGCTCCTTCATCAGGTTAATAGTGGAACAGACCAGCTGCCTATGATATAAGCAGTCTGATTTGCATTACCATTGCCTTGCATGAAAATTAAAATCACAAATTAGTTTTACATAAGGACTTTAAGTCGAAGATATATCCATCTCCTCTTGTGTTTGCTGTGCTCCAGAATGCAGTTCATGTACATAAAACAGCAAACTCAGGCAGTGTAAATAGAACAACATGCTATCATTACTACCATTGAAATCTAGACAAAAACATCTTCTCATTTGGCTGATTTTCCTGGGTGTATTGATAAATGATGTACACTCAGTTGTTATCTTGTCCTTAGGCTGGATAGGCTGGATAGACTGGGACTTTTTTCTATGGAGCGTAGAAGGCTGAGGGGTTATTTTATAGAGGTTTATAAAATAATGAGAGGCATAGATCAGCTAGATAGTCAATATCTTTTCCCAAAGGTAGGGGAATCTAAAACTAAAGGGCATAGATTTCAGGTGAGAGGGGAGAGATACAAAAGGATACAGAAGGGCAATTTTTTCACACAGAGGGTGGTGAGTGTCTGGAACAAGCTGCCAGAGGTAGTAGTGGAGGCGGGTACAATTTTGTCTTTTAAAAAGCATTTAGACAGTTACATGGGTAAGATGGGTCTAGAGGGATATGGACCAAATGCGGGCAATTGAGAGTAGCTTAGGGGTTTAAAAAAAAGGGCAGCATGGACAAGTTGGGCCGAAGGGCCTGTTTCCATGCTGTAAACCTCTATGACTCCATGACTCTATGACTCTTACTGAATGTGGATGTTATATGAATTGTTGTGAACTTAGAACATAAGAACATAGGAAGTAGAAGCAGGAGTAGGCCATCTGGCCCCTCGAGCCTGCTCCGCCATTCAATAAGGTCATGCCTGACCTTTTTGTGGACTCAGCTCCACTCCACCCCCCCCCCTCCGCACCTCCCCCCCCCCCCCCCCCCCCCCCCCCCCACCCCCCACCCCCGGTCACCATAACCCTTAATTCCTTTACTGTTCAAAACTCTATCTATTTTTGCCTTAAAAACGTTCAATGAGGTAGCCTCAACTGCTTCACTGGGCAGGGAATTCCACAGATTCACAACCCTTTGGGTGAAGAGGTTCCTCCTCAATTCAGTCCTAAATCTGCTCCCCCTTGTTTTTGCCCCTAGATCTAGCTTCACCTGCCAGTGGAAACAATGTCTCTGCTTCTATCTTATCTATTCCCTTCATAATCTTATATGTTTCTGGAAGATCCCCTCATTCTTCTGAATTTCAATGAGCATAGCCCCAGTCTAATCAGTCTCTCCTCAGAAGCCAACCCTCTCAACTCCGGAATCAACCTAGTGAATCTCCTCTGCACCCCCTCCAGTGCCAGTACATTCAACATACTTCCAGCATACAAACCAAGTTCTCCCTTCCACTTTTGTTTTTATTTACATCTTCATCATTTGAAGTTTATCTTTCTATTTGTACTCAGTGGTGGGTTATTTTACATTCCGGTCGTGCCTTTGTCAATGGGTTTTCCCGGTAAATGCAGACTGCCGCCACCGGGAAACCTGCAGGGGGGGATGCACTGTTGGCAGGGCCGGGAGATCCCACTGGTGCTAACGGCTGGAAAATTCGAGCCAAGGTATCAGAAGTTACCAAGATTTCTCTATCTCGTATCCTAACTTCCAGGTTGGAATTTTCTGGCCACACTCGCCTCAAAACCGGAAAATCCCGCCGCGGCAATGGACCTTTCTATGGTCCCTGACCCGCTACGATTCCCACGGCAGGCAGAACGGGAAAATTCACCCTCCAATCTCCGCATCTCACTGAAAGTTTTGAGTGCCATATAATCATAGAGCATCAAGGGAGGCCATTCAGCCCATTGCACCTGTGACAGCTCTTAGAAATAGCTATCTATTTTGTCCCCTTTCTATCCCATAGTCCTGTCAATTGAAGCATGTTCTCAATTCCTTTTTGAAAGTTACCATTGAATCTGCCTCCACCACTTTTGCAACTGGAACAACCAGAAAAGCAGGGATCATTCTCCTTAGAGCTGAAAGGTTAAGAGAGATTTGCCAGGGATGGCACAGTGGTTAGCACTGCTTCCTCAAAGCACCAGGAACCTGCCAGGAACACGGGTTCCATTCCGGCCTCGGGTGACTGTCTGTTTGGAGGTTGCATGCTCTCCCTGTGTCTGTGTAGTTTTCCTCCGGGAGCGCCGGTTTCCTCCCACTCTCCAAAGAGGTTGATTGACCATACTAAAATTGCCCCCTTAGTGTCAGATGGATTAGTCGGGTAAATACGTGGGGTTACGAGGATAGGATCTGGGTGGGATTGTTGTTGGTGTAGGCTCGATGGTCCAAATGGCCTCCTTGTGCACTGTTGGGATTCTATGATTAAATTAAACACATGTATGAATTCTACTGGGTTTTGAGGAAATAGGGTTAAAAAAAAACATTTCTGCTGGCAGGAGTGTTCATAACTAAAGGACACAGATTTAAGATAATTGGGAAAACAAATCCAGTGGGGATTTCTTTTGGTATCTTGCCTCTATATAGCCAGATTGAGTTTTATTCTGGCTCCTATGCTAATTAAAGTACTGTCAACAACTTGGTTGCGTTTGTTTACTTTTAAAAATTGCTCTGACAGAAAATTACTCAGAATGTGTCTGTCAATCGAAAAGAGAAATTTTGTTTCAAGTGTGGAGCGGAAAGTGTGATAGGCAACAAGCATGACATGATTTCTCCATGGCATTGATCTTGATGAGCCAGAGGGGCCTTCATATTATTCATTGGCGGATGCATAATTTATCATCAGGATTACTTATTGAATCAGTCGATTTATGTTTTTGTTGCAGACTATTGTTAGGCTTCTTCGAATATCCTTGACTTCAAGGTGCCAGTCCTAGCTCAGTCTGACAACCTCTGAGTCAAAAGGTTGTGGGTTCAAGGCCCACACCAGAAATCTATTCAAGTGCAGCCCTGAAGAAGTTCCATCGCAACTAAACTCAATGTGGAAGTTGCTGTCTTTCTGATTAGACGTTGAACGAAGGACCGTCTAAACTCTGAAGTGGATTAAAGTCAAGTGGATTTCTGACCTGGTGAGTTGCCTTCGGCAGGACTGAAAGATCCAATCAACTGGAATTCAGGCTGGAAAATCCCACTGTTCATAGAGTTGTACAGGGCAGAAAAGGCCCTTCAGCCCATCAGTGTGATCTTACCAAGGAACTCTAAGTGCCAAACAAGTGTGAAAACAGGAAAGAATCGCACCCATTTTTGGATGTGCTCCCACACAATCATGCGGCATTTAGTGCAAAAAAAGAGACAAAGTGTGATTCACGCCAGTAGGAGGAGTGGACAGAGTCTATTCTCACTGGGAAGCTGGCTGCTGACTGCGAGGGGCACGATTGCGCAGGTGCCAAGATGAGAATAAACTCCGTTCACTCCTCCTAATACTGTGTACAAGTGTTCACAGTACACTAAAAGATCTGTCACTTGCCCCCCTACTTCCCACTGGTTACAAACCCCATCTCCCAGACAATACCCTCCCCCCCAGTTGCTGGCCTCTCTGCTGAATGCTGTCTTCCCCAGCCAGTTGCTGCCATTCCCAGCTGAATGCTGGACCCCCTGGCTTACCACTGGTCTCCATGGCCAATCGCTGGCCTCCCCATCTGATCCCCAATGCAGAGTACTCCCCCTGCCTCCCCATCATTTCCCCGCGCCCCCATCATTGCCCCACCTTCTCTTATTAGGCCCCACCCCTTGGCACTGCCAGGTTGCCAGACTGGCATTGCCAGGTTTTCGGTGTGCAATGCCAAGGTGCCAGGCTGGCCTTGCCAGGGTGCCAAGTTTGCAGTGCTAAGCTGGCACCACCCCCACTGCCCCCGACCACCCGGGTGATCTCAATCTGGTAACACTGGCAATGCCATCATGGTTGATCCCTGTTGCTGCTGAGCATACATGATCCTCGCCGGTGAGAACTTCCACTGGTGAGGCCATTAAGGCATGTGATCTGGACAATTCTGTCCTGAGTTCACAAATGATGTTAAAATAATATGATGAATATTATAATCAGTCTCGCGGCCTTCCCGGGTGTGAGGCTGATTACGACGGCAAAAGGCAGCTGATAAGACCGCGAGACCCGAGAAACCAGGCACATAGCTGATTTTTCTCCTCTTGCGCGATCTTACCGGCTGCCACGCCAATCGACTGGTGTGACAAGCCAGTGAGATCACCCTCATTGAGGCTACACTGACAATGATTGCCACTAAAGTGGCGCTAATCTCATTTTCCAGCACTTGTCTCAAATCCTTGTATGTTATGATAAAGGCAAAATGCTGTGGACGTTGGAAACAAAAACAGAAAATGCTGGAAAATCTCTGCAGGTCTGACAGCATCTGCGGAGAGCGAATAGAGCCAATGTTTTGAGTCTGGTTGGCCCTTTGCCAGCTCATTGTAACAATAAATACCAATTGATCTCCTATAGAATTCAGAGTAAAAATGAAGTTAATTCCTTAAGGTTTCAAGGCACTGATATTAAAGATAGAGCATCCCATATCACGAAATATAAAACAATGTTGAACTAATATAAATAATTAAATATTAAAATTGTTAAACACAATGAAATCAAGTTTTCTCAATGATTATTTAATATAAAAAACATCTGTCTGACCTAAATCAGTAATGATGTGGAGATGCTGGCGTTGGACTGGGGTGGGCATGGTCAGAAGTCTCACAACACCAGGTTAAAGTCCAACAAGTTTATTTGGAATCACGAGCTTTCGGAGCACTGATCTTCATCAGGTGAGTCTCATCTGATGAAGGAGCAGTGCTCCGAAAGCTCGTGCTTCCAAGTAAACCTGGCACGGTGGCACAGTGGTTACCACTGCTGCCTCACAACGCCAGGGTGTCGGGTATGATCCTCGGCTTGGGTCACTGTCTGTGTCGTCATTGTCCCTGTGTCTGCGTGAGTTTCCTCGGGGTGCTCCGGTTTCCTCCCACAGTCGGAAAGAGGTGCTGCTTAGGTGCATTGGCCATGAAAAATTCTCCCTCAGTGTACCTGAACAGGCACGGGAGTGTGGCGACTAGGGGATTTTCACAGCAACTTCATTGCAGTGTGAATGTAAGTATAATAAATATACTTTGACTTTAACCTAGTGTTGTGAGACTTCTTACCTAATTCAGTAAATGATCATCCATTTTTCCGAAAGAAGTGAAATATTGAAATCAGCACTTTCTTCATTGAATATTTAAACCAATTATTCATCCAACTTTTCTCAACTATAATCAAATATAATTGAATCAAATATTGAAAACATTACTTGTCATATTACATTCACTGAAAACCTGAAACAACCACTTAGCAAATTTCACTGAAATATTAAATGCTAAAATCATCTCGTAAGCCATTTAATTTAGTTAAATACATAATTCATTTAATGTTATTCAGTAAAATATTAATATGAACAGCCTGCTAATTTAACTTCGGAAAAAGTTTAAAGAATCATTTTAAAAATTAAATGGAAGTCAACAATGTATTTGAAATTGATTAATTGTAGATTATTTTTATAGAATATAGAAACCCTACAGTGCAGAAGGAGGCCATTCGGCCCATCGAGTCTGCACCGACCACAATCCCACCCAGGCCCTACCCCCACATATTTACCCGCTAAGCCCTCTAACCTACACATCTCAGGATTCTAAGGGGCAATTTTTAACCTGGCCAATCAACCTAACTCGCACATCTTTGGACTGTGGGAGGAAACCAGAGCACCCGGAGGAAACCCACGTAGACACAAGGAGAATGTCCAAACGCCACACAGACAGTGACCCGAGCCAGGAATCGAACCCGGGACCCTGGCGCTGTGAAGCAGCAGTGCTAACCACTGTGCTACCGTGCTGCCCCTGTGTTGTTAATTGCAAAGCTTTTAATTGCAAAGCTTTTGCAACGTCAAGCCTCTCAGCAATCCTTATTGTTGAACAATTGATTTTAAAAATTCTCTTGAAATGTGATTATTCTGAAGCTGCCTCTGTCCTGAGACAGGGCTGGGTGGGTCCAATGTTGGTGATATGTGAGGACTATGAGATTCAATCGCATAATAGAACTCGGTTGATCCTGAGACACTGCAATTTTCCATTATTGTGGGGCAGTTCTTCTTTTTTCATCTTCAGTGTCAACGCATAACAGGCTGTCGTCTTGTCCTTTCAGACACAAGATGCCAACTTTCAGGCCCCGCAGCGCATTTCTTGACGAAACACTCCACTTTGGCAACATCACTGTGTTTGCGTTAGTTTGTGTTTGTTGGGCAGCCACGGTGGCACAGTGGTTATTACTGCTGCCTCACCGCGCCAAGGACCCGAGTTCGATTCCCGGCTTGGGTCAGTGTCTGTGTGGAGTCTGCATGTTCCCCCTGTGTCTGCGTGGGTTTCCTCCGGATGTTCCGGTTTCCTCCCACACTCCAAAGATATGCGGGTTAGGCGGATTGGCCATGCTGAATTGCCCATTAGTTTCCCGGGATGTGTAGGTTAGAGGGATTAGCGGGGTAAATATGTGGGGTTATGGGGATAGGGCCTGGGTAGGACTGTTGGTGGTGCAGACTTGATGAGTGTTTCATTCAATGATGCATGATCTGATTCGCGCCAGTACAGGGAGTGGACAGAATCTATTCTCGCTGGAAAGTCGGCTGTTTGCACTAGAAGGTGCTATCGTGCATGCACAGATCTCCATGCAACAAAGCCGAGGGATCTGTCAGGTGAGTCCTTCAGTCACCTGATGAAGGAGCAGCACTCCGAAAGCTTGTGATTCCAAATAAACCTGTTGGACTTTAACCTGGCATTGTGAGACTTCTTACTGTGCCCATCCCAGTCCAACGCCGGCATCTCCACATCATTATTAAATTTAGAATGATTTGTCCAAGTACTTTTAAAATAGTATCTTATCAATCTAGCAAGAGGTGACAAGCTGCAGTTATCTTTTTTCACAAATTAAAGCCTGACTTACCATTTATCATTATCAGCATCGCAGTTACAGTCATAGTTTGTATCTAAGCAGTTCCCCTCCAATCCGCAGACACATTTTTGCACTCCTGGTGATGAACCGCCCCAGTAAGCTTGTTTATCATTGGTTCTCCCGATCCACCATGTGAATGGTACACCATCTGAGGAGAGGAGACAAAAACAGCCACTCTTAGTGCCACGTACTCCAGGGCCAGGGCTGTGAACTGAGAGTTCCTTTAAGCACTTGCTTCAAATCATTTTAAAGGGCCGGTTATTTATGAATATTTTGTATTAATTTGGTTCCTTTATCAAGTCAAAATAGAATCTGCAGCACAGCTTGTTGAAGGCATCTACCTGAAAATTGATTTAACAGAAGCAGGGGCCACTTCAGGCAGTCATCTGATAATCCTGCAACTTCACGCTGTTTCCAATTATACCATGTAGTGAAATGTTCGGAAACACCATGGGTCCGGTTTTACCAACAGGTTGTGCCCGTTTTCAGACGTGAAAACTTGGTAAAGTCGGGCATGAAGTGAGTAGCATGATCCGCGACCGCCTCCATGCCCGTTCCCCCTTTACCAAGCGGCTAAAATGGCCGCAATCGGCACGGCGCCCAAAATGGGTGCGACTTAACGGGCTGGACGCCCAAACCTACCTGCATTTCCCCCTTTACCACCGCATTCGCCCATCCAGATTCGGCACAAAACAGACTGCATTTTGGGCGCTCCAGCTTCTGAGGAGCTAAATTCAGAGCTTCCAGCAGCTCTCTAACTCAGGTTGGTGATTGGGGTGGGGGCGGGAGGGAGGAGGAGGGCTAGATCGTTCTCTGGTGGGGGGGGCTGGGGTGGGGAGGGGAAAGGAGACGGGTCAGATGATCTCTGGTGGGGGGGAGGAGGAGGGAGGCGGGTCAGATGGACCTCTGGTGGGGGGGAGGGGGAGGGAGGCGGGTCAGATGGATCTCTGGTGGGGGGGAGGGGGAGGGAGGTGGGTCAGATGGATTTCTGGTGGGGGGGCAGGTCACGTATCAACCGGCTCAAGAACAGCTTCTTCCCTGCTGCTGTCAGACTTTTAAATGGACCTACCTCGCATTAAGTTTATCTTTCTCTCCATCCTAGCTATGTCTATAACACTACATTCTGCCTTCTGTCCTTTCCTTCTCTATGAACAGTATGCTTTGTCTGTAAAGCGCGCAAACAACAATACTTTTCATATGTGACAATAATAAATCAAATCAAATCAAATCAAAAGAAGAGGAGGAAGGTGGGCCAGATGGATTTCTGGTTGTGGGGGGGAGGAGGAAGGAGGCGGGCCAGATTATTCACTGGTGGGGGAGGGGGGGGAAGGGGAAGGTCTGCTGCGACTTTGCGTGCGATCGGTGGATGGGGAAGTGGGATAGGGGCCACGATCGGTCTGGGTAGCAGGGGGGTGGATGAATAAGGGGGACAGTTATGATGTGGGGGTGGCGCAATGTCTGTGGGGGCTATCACTCCCGGGCCACATAAAGCGGCCCGGGAGCCTTGTGGCAGGGGAGCGTTTTTCAAATTTGTTTTGGGAGACGCCAATCGGAGCTGCAGGGTTTCAGGTACGATAAGCCCCGCCCACAGACTTCTGCAGCGCGATTCAGAATCGCTGCTTTTTTTTTTAGGCAGAGTGCGTATGGGGGCACCGGAGAACAGGTTTACAAGTCGGATCTGGATCACTCCCAGATTCAGCACTTAGAATCAAAATGGTAAAATCGGACCCCATGAAACCACTTTGCAGGCTTTCAGTGCCATTAATGAGCCAAAACAACCATTTGGAAAATTTCACTAGCATTTTAAAGAATTCTGTCCAGGGGTGCGGACATTGCTGGCTCATCCAGAACTTATTGCCCATCCCTAATCGCCGTTAAAAAGGTGGTGGTAAGTCACCTTCTTGAACAGCTGCTGTCCATGTGGTGTAGGTACACACACTATATGCGGACGCTATAGTTAGGAAAACCCACCAACGCCTCTACTTTCTCAGGAGACTAATTAAATTTGGCATGTCCGCTACAACTGTCACCAACTTCCACAGATGCACCGTAGAAAGCATTCTTTCTGGTTGTATCACAGCTTGGTATGGCTCCTGCTCTGTCCATAACCACAAAAAAACTATAAAGGGTCGTGAACGAAGCCCAGTCCATCACTCAAACCATTCATTGACTCTGTCTACACTTCCTGCTGCCTCATAAAAGCAGCCAGCATAATCAAGGATCCCACGCACCCCAGGGATACTCTCTTCCAGCTTCTTCCGTCGGGAAAAATATACAAAAGTCTGAGATCATGTACCAACTGACTCAAGAACTGCTTCTTCCCTGCTGCCATCAGACTTCTGATTGGACTTACCTCACATTAAGTTGATCTTTCTCTACACCCTAGCTATGACTGTAACACTACATTCCATACTCTCTCCTTTCATAGAATAGAATTCCTACAGTGCAGAAGGAGGCCATTTGGCCTATCGAGTCTGCACCAATCATAATCCCACCCAGGCCTTATTCCCGTAACGCCACATATTTACCCTACTAATCCCCCTGACACTCGGGTCAATTTAGCATGGCCAATCAACCTCATCAGCACAACTTTGGGCTGTGGGAGGAAACCGGAGCACCCAGAGGAAAACCACACAGACATGGGGAGAATGTGCAAATTCCACACAGACAGTGAGCCAAGGCCGGAATTGAACGCATAAGACCATAAGGCCATAAGACATAGGAGCAGAATTAGGCCACTCGTTCCATTGAGTCTGCTCCGCCATTCAATCATGGCTGATATTTTTCTTATCTCCATTCTCCTGCCTTTTCCCCATAACTCCTGATCCCCTTATTAATCAAGAACCAACTATCTCTGTCTTAAAGACACTCAATGACCTGGCTTCCACAGCCTTCTGGGCAAAGAGTTCCACAAATTCACCACTCTCTGACTGAAGAAATTCCTCTTCATCTCTTTTAAAGGATCATCTTTTTAATCTGAGGTTGTGCCCTCTGGTTCCAGTTTTTCCTACTCGTGGAAACATCCTCTCCATGTCCACTCTATCCAGGCCTCGCAGTATCCTGCAAGTTTCAATAAGACCCCTTCTCATCCTTCTAAACTCCAACGAGTACAAACCCAGAGTCCTCAATTGTTCCTCATACGACAAGCTTTTCATTCCAGAGATCATTCTTCTGAACTTCCTCTGGACCCTTTCCAAAGCCAACACATCCTTCCTTCGATACAGGGCCCAAAGCTGCTCACAATACTCCAAATGGGGTCTGACCAGAGCCTTATACAGCTTCAGAAGTACATCCCTGCTCTTGTATTCTAGCCCTCTCGACATGAATGCTAACATTGCATTTGCCTTCCTAACTGCCAACTGAACCTGCACATTAACCTTAGGAGAATCTTGAAAAAGGACTCCCAAGTCCCTTTTTATTTCTGATTTCCTAAGCATTTCCCCATTTAAAAAGTATTCTCTGCCTCCATTCCACCTTCCAAATTGCATAACCTCACATTTTCCACATTGTATTCCATCTGCTCGGTTCCCTAGCGCTGTGAGGCAGCAGTGCTAACCACTGTGCCACCGTTCCTTCTCTATGAATGGCATGCTTTGTCTGTATACTGCGCAAGAAACAATACTTTTCACTGTATACTCATACATGTGACAATAATAAATCAATTCAAATCAAAAATCTGTTTGGTCGAGAGTTCCTGGATTTTGACCCAGTAAGAAGTTTAACAACACCAGGTTAAAGTCCAACAGGTTTATTTGGTAGCAAAAGCCACACAAAAGCCAAATAAACCTGTTGGACTTTAACCTGGTGTTGTTAAACTTCTTACTGTGTTTACCCCAGTCCAACGCCGGCATCTCCACATTTTGACCCAGTGACAGTGAAGGAACGGCGATATAGTTACCACTCAGGGTGCTGTGTGTTTTGGAGGGGAACGTGCAAGTGCTTGGTGCTTCTGTGCACCTGCTATCCTTGTTCTTCTAGGCAGTAGATAGAGGTCACGGGTTTGGCAGTTGTCAAAGGAATTTAGATGCTGTTGAGTAAAGCTCTGTACAAATGCCAACTGCTTCTGCTGAGGATGACACTGTGACACAAAGCAGTAAAACGCCAATCGCACCTGTTTGAACAGTTTTCGATATTTGCACTGAGCTTCTTAAATATCAAAGCACAGTATATGAAAGCATCAAAGTACATAACCCGTATGTGTACAGGACACTACTGACAAATACCAGTAATGCAACCTAAAATTTTCAATCAAACCTATTTCCAAACCTGATCTTGCAAGCGCAATCATCCTGCCCTTTCTATGAACCTCATCACATCTTCATCCATCCCCTATCACTCACCATCACCCATATATAATTCAGGCCTCTTTTTACTTGTGTCACCATTGCTTCTTTTGTCAGTCACTTGAATTCTGTGCCCTCTGGTTTTTAATCGTCTGGACAACAGGAACAGTTTTGTTCTATTTACACAATCCAGACACCTCACGATTTTGAGCACCTCTATGTAACCTTCTCTCAACCCTCTCCAAAATCAGGAGGAACAAAGGCCGGGGAAAGATCACAAGTTTGGGGACGGAGGATGGTGGTTAGTTGGGTGCGACACAATACTTGCCTGATGGGCCCAGGATGAACCAATGCTGTACAAAATAAAAAATTATCTGCTGGATTCAACTCCTCCAAACTTGCTTCATCTGCTGAGTTTCCTGAGCCCTGGGATGCCCCGCCAGCTAGTGTCATAGTCAAATGGTTATCAAAAGATGAGGAATGGGGCTTGATGTACAATATAATTTATTGTAATGATGGACCCATTTCTCCACTTTGGTTGCTCTGATCTCCCCTTCCCCCTCAAACCCATCATGGTTAAAATGCAAGTAGGTGTCTTTGTGGGTGGGATGAGCTCGGCATTTTGCAAGTTTGCTGACTTAACCCCCAACTGACCCTCTTTCACCCTTCAAGAGGTGCTAAAGCTCCCTTGCAAAAAAAAATTAAACATGTAACCCATCACCAGTTGCATTCCATGGGCAATTGACTTGTAGCACTTGGTCTGAATGGATCGTTGGGTGATACCTGCACATGAAGATTGGCCTACTTGTCCCTTAGCTGGATACACTGGAAGGACATCAGACATAAACAGAAAAGGGAGATGACAAGTATACCAATAGATTCCCGCTGAGATTGATGGATCACCAATTTCTGGATTCGAACACATCCAAACTCGATTCTAAAATTATCAGGTAGAAAGTTGTTCTCTTCTTCATTATCATAAAATATTGAATTACAAAATCCTTGTACGCAGGTAACCTGAAGTGTAACATTTCCATGGAGATACTTGAAAGCATTTGGGATGCTTTTCGTGCATCCAATGCACATAGTTCTTCACAAAATAATCAGAGACCTATGCTCCAGTGCCAATCTTGGTCTGGCAGTCGTATAGTGTGTTCTGCATCTGTCAATACTAATTCATACCATGGAACTCGTCAATAGCCAGAAGAGCTTTGCTTCCAGGTGGTGATTGTTTTGTTTAGTGTGTAGGATGATCGATTTTCTCAAGATTATCCTTAGATTTATAAGTACTCACAAGATTGAGAACGATTGCTCATAATATCCCACTTGACATGACTTTCCAACTGTACTTCCTGCAGCGTGAAGACAAAGGTGACCCAGCAAAAAAACCTCAGATTACTATTTCCTGGAGTTAAATTGGTGAGTGGATCAAGAATCGTATGGTTGTTCCATTGCCATTTCAAAACAAAAGCAAAACAGACAAGTGGCAGAAGGTATAGGGGGGACATGAGGAAGAACTGTTTTACTCAAAGGGTGGTGGGTGGCTGGAATTCGGTGAGCGAGCTGCAGGTGGAGGCAGGGACCCTAAACTCTTTTAAAAACTACATGGTTCTGCACCTTAAGTGCTGTAAGCTACAGGGCGATGGGCCAGGTACGGGAAGGTGGGATTAGAGAGGGTACCTGGGTGTCCTGGGCTGGCATGGACAAGATGGGCTGAATGGCCTCCTCCAGCACTGTAACCTTTCTATGATTCCGAAAACTCAATCACAAGTGCCACGAAAGCAGCATTCTAAATTTTTGTGAGCAATTCGCTTTTTGTAACCAAAAAAGTATTTTAATTTGGACATCGGGGGTGGGACTTACCGGCCGCGCTCACACCAAAACCGGAAAATCCTGCCCGAGGCCAACAGGCCTTCCCATGATCCGCTCCTCGCCCACTACGATTCCCTATGAACAGGAAAATTTGCCCCCTGTTTTTTTTTGCATTGATTCAGCTTCTCGTTGTAAACTGAATGAAAACCCATTTGGTGTGATCTTTCCTTAATTCATTCTTGGACTGTGGTATTGCTGTGAAGGCCAGCAACTATTTCCCACCTGCCTGAGTTGCCATTGAGCAGCTCGTGGTGAACCTACTCCTCGAACAACCGCAATCCGGGCAGTGAATCTTTTTGTATTTTGCGTTAACACACTGTCTGGAGATGACATTCCAGGGTAAATTAAGATCAATTCTATTCTTCAAAGAAAGAAACTGGGTGCCTGATTTATTCCTATTTTGAACATTTAAGTCATTCCATGAGTTTCTGCGTGTACTTTGTAAATATAATTCTCAGGATACTAAATGAATTGTTTTTTAAATACTGAAATGGGGGAGGTGATGGCCTAGTGATATTATCACGAGGTTATTAATCCAGAAACTCAGCTAATGTTCTGGGGACCTGGGTTCGAATCCCGCCACAGCAGATGGTGGAATTTGAATTCAATAAAAACAATCTGGAATTAAGAATCTACTGATGACCATGAAACCATTGTCGATCGTTGGAAAAACCCATCCGGTTCACTGATGTCCCTTAGGGAAGGAAATTTGTCATCCTTACCTGGTCTGGCCTACATGTGACTCCAGAACCACAGCAATGTGGTTGATTCTCAATGCCCTCGGACAACGAGGGATGGGCAACAAATGCTGGCCCAGCCAGCGATGCCCATGTCCCACAAATGAATTTTTAAAAAAATTAGAGTTGGGACAAATCTGTAAAGGGCTAAAGAAACAAAGAAAATGTTGTTCAACATTAAGTTTTATTTTAGTTTATTTATTATTAGTCACAAGTAAGGCGTACACAAACACTGCAATGAAGTTACTGTGAAAATCCCCCAGTCACCACAGTCCGGGGCAATGCACCTAACCAGCACGTCTTTCAGAATGTGTGAGGAAACTAGAGCACCCGGTGGAAAACCATGCAGACACGAGGAGAACGTGCAGACTCCACACAGACAGTAACCCAAGCCGGGAATTGAACCTGGGTCCCTGGTGCTGTGAGGCAGCAGTGCTAACCACTGTGCCATCGTGCCACCCCAATGGAGGTTACACTTAAGCAGCAACAATGAAGGAATGGCGACGTATGTCCCGGTGAGGGTGACGTGTGACTCAGAGTGGGAATTGGAAGCAGTGCTCTTCATGCACCTTTCGGCCTTCTTGGAAAGCTTTGTGGGCCGTGACAGCTGAAGACGTGACCTTCAACAGTGAAGCAAAATAAAAGCAGTGTTGTTTTGGATACCACAAGTAGAGATGGCAGAGAGGTCTTGGAGAGATGTTGCTGGAAGGGACTAGAAGGATAAGGAGGGGTGAAGTCCTGGACAGATCCAAAACCAAGGGTGAGGATTTTAAAAACAGGACTTTGTTGGGCCTCAAGCCCAAACATTGGTCAGCGAACACGGGGGTGGCACAGTGGCACAGGGGTTAGCACTGCTGCCTCACAGTGCCAGGATCCCAAGTTCAATTCTGGCCTCGGGTCACTGTTTGTGGGGAGTTTGCACGTTCTCCCCGTGTCTGCATGGGTTTCCTCTGGGTGCTCCGGTTTCCTCTCACAGTCCAAAGATGTGCGGGTTAGGTTGATTGGCCATGTTAAATTGCCCCTTAATGTCAGGGGAATTAGCAAGGGTAAATACGTGGGGTTACAAGGATAGGGCCTGGGTGTGATTGTGGTCAGTGCAGGCTCGATGGGCCAAATGGTCTCCTTCTGCACTGTGGCGATTCTATGGACACAGGAATGGTAGGTTAATGGAGTCCTGTTAGTCAGTCTAGATTTTGCGTCACATCCATTTCAGTCAAAAATCTAACCATTTTCCAGTTCTCTGCCATGTCAAAATAATTCACTGTATAGGAAGTGTTTTAGGATATTCCTATATCAATGCAAGTCTTGCTTCGAACTAACACAAGTAATTCTTAGCACAGTTGTGATGTTACCTTTCAAGAGTACACACACTGAAAAATGAGAAATGGGTAAAAAGATTAAAGTATTTAATTTAACTCCATCCATCATTTTGTTTAATTTTTATTTCTTCTACGACGGAATTCAACTTCTTTGCCCCAAAACAATGCATTTTCTCGTGAACTTTGATTTCAGCGAAGGCATCTCCTCTCTGCAGTAAAGCACTTTAAAGATGAGCAAGAGGGTATTAAATAGTGCCGCTGTAGTTAAAGTAGTGGCCTTTGTGGTTTGGGGAAAATAAATTGATAAATAGATAAGAAGATTAAAGAACGTCACATCAAAGAACCCACTCTCTTCTTTCTTATCTCCTCCACACTGTCTGGAAATGACACCCCAGAGTAAATTAAGAGTAATTCTATTTTTAACAGAATGAAACTTGGGGTCTGATTTATTCATATTCTCAAAGTAAACTTAAATAATTCCATGAATTTATGTGTGTACTTTGTAAATATAATTCTCATGAGACTAACACGACTAGCTTTTTAAATACAGAAATAACCATTAGAGTTGGGACAGAAAGTAAAGTTTATTTATTAGTCACAAGTAAGGCTTACATTAACATTGCAATGAAGTTACTGTGAAATTCTCTTAATTGCCACACTCTGGCACCTATTCAGGTGAGCAAGTCTTACCAGCAAGTCTTTCGGACTCTGGAAGGAAATCGGAGCACCCAGAGACAACCCATGCAGACACGGGGAGAATGTGCAAACTCCACACAGAGAATGACCCAAGCCCAGAATCGAACCTGGGTCCCTGGCGCTGTGAGGCAGCAGTGCTAACCACTGTGCCACCCATGCCACCCCAGTATAAAATAATGAAATATAAAGGACTGAAGAAATAAAGAATGTGCAACTGAACGTTAAGTTCAATGAAGTCCGACAAAAAGTACTAACTTGGCAACGGCTAGAGCAGAACTTTCCAGTCCCACCAGCAGAAGGCATTGTTATGGGCGGGATGGAAAATTGAGGGAGGGAGGAAATTTTCCAGTCTCACATGCAACACTTGCTGGCTAGAAAATCCTGGCCTGCAAATTAACATTTCTGTTAAAAAATTCTCAGTCAAACAGAAGATGTTAGGAATCTACTAATAAAACATCACAAGGTAAAGACATAGGGCTGATTCCTTATGCCAGAGGACACAATGAGAGGCTTCAAACACTCAGGTGCTTTAGTCCTTAAAGGGAGTTACTGAGAAAGGAGCTTAGAATGATAGAAAAAGCATGAATAGAGTCATAGAGGTTTACAGCATAGAAACAGGCCCTTCATCCCAACCTGTCCATGCCGCCCAGTTTTTATCACCAAGCTAGTCTCAATTGCCCACATCCCTCTATACCCATCTTACCCATGTAACTGTCGAAATGCTTTTTAAAAGATAAAATTGTACCCGCTTCTGCTACTCCCTCTGGCAACTCGTTCCAGACACTTACCACTCGCTGAGTGAAAGAAATGCCCCTCTGGACCCTTTCGTATCTCTCACCTCTCACCTTAAACTTATACCCTCTAGTTTTAGACTCTCCTATCTTTAGGAAAAGATGTTGACTATCTACCTGATCTATGCCCCTCATTATTTTATAGACCTCCATAAGATCACCCACTAAGCCAGGGAACAAAGTCCCCGTCTATTCAGCCTCTCATTCTAATTGAAAGCATCAAGTCCCGGTAGCATCCTAGTAAATCTTTTCTGCACTCTTTCTAGTTTAATAATATCCTTTCTATAATAGGGTGACCAGAACTGGACTGGAAACTGTTTACCCAAACATTATTTCATGTTTAGATACAAACATAGGACAAGTGGTTAGAATGACAACAAATACACTTGCCTTTTACCAGTTTGCCATTGTAACCTGAAATAAAGGCAAAATACTGCAGATGCTGGAGATCTGAAATAAAAACAGCAAGTGCTGGGAACATACAACAAATTGGGCAGCAGCCTTGGAGAGAGAAACAGATTTAATATTTTGAATCCCAAAAGACTCTTCTTTGGAACTGAACAGTTCTATTGGATTCAAAACATTAACGCGGTTTCTCTCTCTGCGGATGCTGCCCCATCTGCTGAGTATTTCCAGAACTTTCTGTTTTTATTTCAGATCCCTAACTACTGCAGGTGTTTTGCTTTTATTTTAGGCTGTAATGGGAAACTGGTAAAAGGTAATGTCAAGATTGATGACCAGAAGCATTTACATGGACTAGAGTTTTCTTTTTCTGGCTACAAAGATGTAGGCAAAGAATGGAATTTTCCCAGAAGAGGGGTGGCCTCGACATTGAGGAGATCTTTGGGTGGCCAGCAAGCTTGAGGAGGCGGTGCCTGGCAACATGGTCCTGAATTGGGCCGTTAGTTAACCGCCATGATGGGCGGCACGGTGGCACAGTGGTTAGCACTGCTGCCTCACAGCTCCAGGGACCCGGGTTCAATTCTGGCCTTGGGTGCCTGTCTGCATGGAGTTTGCATGTTCTCCCTGTGTCTGCGTGGGTTTCCTCCCACAGTCCAAAGATGTGTGGGTCGGGTGGATTGGTCATGCTAAATTGACCCTTAGTGTCAGAGGGATTAGCAGGGTAAATACATGGAGTTACGGGGATAGGGCCTGGGTGGGATTATTATCAGTGCAAGTTTGATGGGACAGACGGCCTCCTTCTGCACTGTAGGAATTCTATGATTCACTGAGAAACTTCACCCATCAGCGTGAGCCATCCTGATATGACTTCCTGGCATTTTACCGGCCCACCCATCTCCCAGTCCATCACACTAGGGCTGATTAAAACACTCAAATCTCACATGTGGCAGGTAGGTGCTGAGATTGTTTACTGTGGGAGGTGTTGAATCCAGATGGGCTGAATGGCCTCCCTCCACCCTTGTGTGTTTGAACACTTTTGATAGATTTTGAGCCCTGCTGTCCGATGGAAATGTGGTTGCAAAATCCTGAAAAATACGGTGTTCTGGCTGCCCATTCTGTTCCTGGTGATGCTTTGACACAGTAAGAAGTTTAACAACATCAGGTTAAAGTCCAACAGGTTTATTTGGTAGCAAAAGTCTCAAAAGGTGTTGCTTTTGCTACCAAATAAACCTGTTGGACTTTAACCTGGTGTTGTTAAACTTCTTACTGTGTTTACCCCAGTCCAACGCCGGCATCTCTACATGATGCTTTGACAGCCATAATCTTCCCCTGAGCGGACCACTGCAATCAGGCAGAGCTCTGATAATACTCATTTTTAGCCTGTCATTCTGTTAAATTCGATCATGGAAGATCTATATCTTAACATTGTTTATCCAAATCATATTTTTTAATACCTTTGCTTAACAAAAATCTATCAATGCATCAGCGCTGAAAGATTTTACATTTTCAATTTGACCTTCAGCTCAGCAGTTTCTTCAGGGAGAGTTTTTCAGATTTTCACTACCAGTTCTGTAAACATAGAATCTTTAGCATAGAATCCCTACAATGCAGAAGGAGGCCATTCGGCCCATTGAGCCTACACCAGCAACAATCCCACACAAGCCCTATCTCCGCCAACCCAATTATTTACCCTGATGGTTCTCCTGACACTAAGGGGCAATTTAACATGGCCAATCCAACAAATCCACACATCTTTGGACTATGCAAGAAACCAGAGATCCCAGAGGAAACCCACACAGACACGGGGTCAATGTGCAAACTCCACACAGACAGCGACCCGAGGCCGGAATTGAACGCAGGGTCCCTGGCGCTACGAGGCAGTAGTGCTAACCATTGTGCTATCGTGTCACCACAGGATTGCTTCCTGTCATCACCCCTGACTTATCTAACTCTAATTTTAAAGGGGTTAGCCTCTTTGTCCACCATCAGAGGAAATATTTTGGCTGAAATTCTCCAGCCGTTCCCACCTTACCACCACTGCCAGATATTTCAGGGAATTTGGCACTCAGCCAAATCTCCGTTCACTGCAGCGGGACCAGAGCATCGCACTGGCGTGAACGGCCGGAGAATCCCGCCCTTTGTCTCTCTCTCTCTAACATTTCACCTTCCTACAAAGATCAATTGGATGACTCCTTCATCTTCTCTATTCAAACTGGTCCATGCAACTCACGTTCTCTTCATTGAGGAGATGGTGACGTGTTGGATCACTGGTTTAGTGAGCGAGTGGCCAGAGGTTAATTATCTGGGGACATGGGTTTAAATCACATCACAGCAGCTAGCGGAATTTAAATTCAATTCATAAAATGTGGGACTGAAAGCTAGTGATGGTGACCCTGAAACTATTATTGATTACTGTTAAAACCCATCCGGTTCACTCATGTTCTGTTCGGGAAGAAACTCTTTCACTCTCGGTCTCTTTCTCTCCCACTCCTTCAAATCATTGGCACAGCGGTTAGCACTGCTGCCTCACAGCTCCAGAGACTTGGGTTCAATTCCAGCTTTGGTTCACTGTGTGGAGTTTTCATGTTCTCCCTGTGTTTGCATGTGTTTCCTCTGGACGCTCCGCTTTCCTCTCACAATCCAAAAGTGTGCGGGTTAGGTTGATGGACCATGCTAAATTGACCCTAGTGTCAGGGGGATTAGCAGGATTATTTGTGGAGTTACGGGAATAGTGCCTGGGTGGGGGTTGTGGTCTGTGCAGACTCGATGGGCCGAATGGTCTCCTTCTGCACTGTTGGGATTCTATTCTATAATTCGATGCTGTTTCAAGGATTTAGCACGTTCTCTCTCTCCCTCTCTCTATTTCTCAGGCTGTTTCATTGATTCACCTCTCTCTCGCTCTCTTTCTCTCTTCTTCAGCTTTACCGCACTCTCTTCCTCCTGTGCTGTTTCATGGATTCACCATTTACCACGAAGCTTCAGTGAGCCTATCCTATATTCAGTTGTAATTTGTATAGAATACTCTGCCAGTTACTAAACCTGAAGTTGTCTTGTATCACGATTATCTGGCTATGTTGAAAGAGAATCTCAACACCCTTTGACTCAGTGCTCCATGATTGAAGACGTGGGTGCGATTGGCACAGTGGTTAGCACTGCTGCCTCTCAGCGCCAGGGACCCGGGTTCAATTCCGGCCTTGGGTCACTGTCTTGTGGAGTTTGCACATTCTCTCTATGTCTGCGTGGGTTTCCTCCCACAGTCCAAAGATGTGCGAGTTAGGTTGATTGGCCACGCTAAATTGACCCTGGAGTCAGGGGATTAATGGGGTAAGTGTGTGGGGTTGCGGGAATAGGGCCTGGTTGGGACTGTGGTCAGTGCAGACTCGATGGGCCGAATGGCCTCCTTCTGCACTGTAGGGATTCTATGATTAAGGTCTATTGCTGTTTATAATCTGCTGCTTGTAAAAGCTTTCTATGCTGGCTTCAAGTCTGTGAGAACCCTAATCCAGATTGTGTACTGTTGTAACTCTTCGAGATTTGATAAATTAATCTCCTTAGGTTTGCTTATTGATTTTATGCCATAATAGAGTTAAGTACACCGGACATTGTATCATTCAGAAGCCCACTGTTCAACTCAAACCTTCACTGCTACAGAGCATGGTGTACCGTGGACCACAACATATCAACTCTTCAAAACAGAATAAAAGCACATTTATCTGACACCTTTCGGGACCTCAACATGTCCCATGCATTTCACAGTTAATTAAGTACTTTCTGAAGTGTAGTCACTGTTCTTAATGTAGAAAATGTAGCAGCCAGTTCGTACACAGTAAGGTTCTGCAAACAGCAATGAGATGCTGGAATCTGAAACCAAAAGAGAAAATGCTGAAAAATCTCAGCAAGTCTGGCAGCTGCTGTAAGGAGAGAAAAGAGCTGACATTTCAAGTCCAGGCGACCCTTTGTCAAAGCTAAAAGGCATAGAAAGTGGGAGATATTTATACTGCAGGGTGAGGTAATGAAAGGTGAGTCATAGCCACAAAACAAGGGGAAAGGCTAAGAGGTGCTAATGGAAGTCCATATACCATAGTCTATATATATTTCCCACTTTCTGGACTGCCATTAGCACCTCTTAGCCTTTCCCCTTGTTTTTGTAACTATGACCCATCTTTCATTCCCTCACTCTACAGTATAAATATCTCCTGGTGTAACCAGCGTGGAATGGAGAAATTATCAATTTCTGTCATGGCTTCCCAGAATTTTTAATATCGCAGTGGCAGTTATACCAATCTCTTACATAAGAACTTAAACATAAGAACTAGGAGCAGGAGTAGGTAATTCAACCCCTCAAGCTGGCATTCTATACGATCATAACTGAATTCATCTCAGCCTCATCTCCACCTCTCTGTCCGCTCCCCACAGACTTTTATTTAAACAACTTAGGGATTTTTACATCATTTAGATTTGGATCCTCTCCAGGACAAGACCTTACCATGATTTCAAAAAACCTTCACATAATGCAACTGAAGCAAAGGTTCAATACATTTTGGTTCAATAAATTCCCTGAACAGAATGGTGAAAGCCAAGAAAAGGAAAAAACAGAAAATGTTGGAACTGCTCAGCAGGTCAGGCATGGGGAGAATGTACAAACCCCACACAGACAGTCACCCAAGGCTGGAACTGCAGCATTTTGCTTTCGTTACAATGAATACTAGAATAAACATTGTATTTGCTGTAGGAATATTGGCCGCGATTCTCCCAAAAGTGCTGAATTGGTGGGAAAACTGTTCTAAATCCCGACTGTTCTGTCAGTTCAGCTTCTCACCTGGATCTCCACACTCTGTGCACTGAAGAGATCCCAGTCGTGAATCTCATTTAAAAACCCAGGGGACGGGGCGGGGCCGGGGCCGATTCACGCCGTAGTCTGACAGTGCTGGAAGTCTGACAGTGCTGGAAGTCTGACACTGGAAGTCTGTGCATGCACAGTGGTCCCAAACTGTCAAATTCCCATTTGCTGGCCAGCTTGATCGGTGACCCCCGCAGTGCTGCCCCTCCAGCCCCCCCCACCCCACGGCCCGATCGTGGCCCCCACAACAATTCCCGGGCCAGCCCTGACCCCCCCCCCAACCCCGTCCCGGAGCACCCTGATGTCTCGGCCCCATCCCCCAGCAGTGGTGATTCCCCCCACCCCCCCTTACCCCAGCAGACCCCCTCCCTCGCTGACCCTCTCCCCCCCCCCCCCCCCCCCCCCCCAGGAGGCAGGCACCCTCCTGGCAGACCATTCCCCCCCCCCCCCCCCAGCCCGCCCCAATCGCTGCCCTCCCTCCATCCCAGACCAATTCCATTGCAGAGTGGCAGCGGGACCCCCCACCGATTGCCCCTAGGCCCCACCCACAATAGACCCCACCCCCTTGGCACCGCCCGATGCCTGATGGGCAGTGTCAAGGTGCCCCCTGGGCATGGCCACTTTGCCCCTTGGGCAGTGCTGGGAGCACAGGCAAGTATTGCCAGGGTGCCCATGTCCAGGGGGCACCATCCCCTGCCGCCTGACCCCCTGGGGGGCCCCGAGTGCCCCTTCCTTCTTTCCGGCAGAGTTGCCCACACTAGTTCCCCGAACCTGGGGAGCTAGTCTGAACCCCACCGGAATGAAGTACTCCTGGCGGGGTGTGAGATTCAATCAGGATCTTAAAGGTCCCAATAATTAACTCATACACATATTTAAAATACATGCAGAAAACATTTAAATTACTTACCTGCGTTCCCGCCGGTTTCCAGCACGGTCTGGCTGACGACTGTTTGCCGGCTCTGGGAGATACACATTCGCCCCCGGCGCATGCGCAAATCCCTGTTCAAAGTTGGAGACGCGCATCTCCCACCGCGACCCGACAGAAAGGTTGTGGGTCGCAATGGGAGAATCACTGCCATTGTTCCATTGCTAATTTGCAGGGAATACATTGGGTTTTCCTTACTAAGAAGCATTCCCATTCCAGTCCCCAACAGGGAACTTCTTTGCTGCTACACCCCATGATGAAATATGGAAGGACTTGCAATGTAACTCGCTAGAACTACACAATTTGTGGTATTGGGTCCAGATGTCAAGATTGTAAAGGGATATGGTGAAAAAGGCTATTTGAAAGAGTTAAGCAAACCACTATCTGCTTGGTTTGCAGTACGGGCCAGAGCCACTGAACAATCTATTGCTGTACCTAATATTTCTGACAAACTGCTCAGTCTTCAGTTGATTTTGATATTTTATGGCATCTGCTATTAAGATGATCGGGGAGTTGAAGCCTCCAATTCCCAACAACCAAGGAATCTAGCCATTAAACGTAATAGCAACACATATATATTATAGCCAGACCCAATACACAGTGCTGATCACAATGAACTAAATTAGCTTCGGTAAGTAACAACTGTTACAATAAAAAAGGGGATAAAAGGTTCAATCGCTAGGCACGTGAAAGATTAGGGTTCTGTTTTCTCATTAGCACCAAGGTTACTCAAACCTTTGGGGAATTAATGAAATAAGATTAACGTGTGCATTTATATGGCACCATCAGACACCAGAATGCCTCATAAAACAATTACACTGTGCAATGAATTTTCTCATGCTCACATGGCCAATTGTGTATTATATATCTTGTCTGTTCTCTTCTTCAAAACAATGCTTTTCTTCTTTCTTGGAATTGTAAATGCAGAATTGTTTGTCAGTTTTTTTGGTTCAAAAAATTCCCCGAACAGAATGCAAGAAAAAGAACAGAAAATGTTGAAACTATTCTGCAGATCAGGCATGGGGAGAATATACAAACTCCACACAGAGAGTCACCCAAGGCTGGAACTGCAGCATTTTGCTTTTGTTACAATGAATACTAAAATAAACATTATATTTGTTGGAGGAATATTGTTTCATTGTTAATTTCAGGGAATACATTGGGTTTTCCTTATTAAGAAGCATTCCCATTCCAGTCCCCAGCAAGGAACTACTTTGAGCTACACCCTGTGGTGAAATACAGCAGGACTAATAATGTGACTAGCTGGAACTGTACAATTTGCCAGTACAGAGCAGTGTTAAACTTATTGCCACTTGTCTAACTGGGATAATCCTACTCAATAGGGCATTGGAGTACAAGGCTTCGGTTCGGCCTTCGGTCACTGTCTGCATGGAGTTTGCACGTTCTCCCCGTGTCTGTGTGTGTTTCTTCTGGGTGCTCCGATTTCCTCCCACAGACCAAAGATTAGGTTGATTGGCCATGCTAAATTGCCCCTTAGTGTCAGGGGGATTAGCAGTGTAAATATGTAAGGTTATGGGAATAGGGCCTGGGTGGGATTGTGGTCAGCGCAGACTCGATGGGCTGAATGGCCTTCTTCTGCACTGTAGGGATTCTATGATTCTATGCTTGTATATTGATTGCAATTGGAGTCATAGAAACATAGAAACTCAAAGCAGGAGTAGCCCTTCAAGTCTGCTCCGCCATTCATTTTGATCGTGGTTGATCATCAAATTCAATACCCTGATCCCCCACCCCTTCCTCTCCATATCCCTTGACCCCTTTAACCCCAACAGTTATATCTAATTTCAGACAGCGTTTTGGCGTCAACTAACAGGTCATACAATGGACCATGAGAACTACAATTTGAAAATCTCAGGTTTCTAATGATTGTGTCCGGTTGGCACCTCGCAGGCCTAGAAACTACCAGCTTCAGATTTGGTAACTGCTTGCGTTACAGCCCAAAGCTTCCAGAAAGCTGTCTGCAGACAATTCTGTTATTACCACCCATGGTCATGACAAAAAGAGAAAGACACACAAGAGGATTTGTAAAGAAAGTCGGTCAGTCAATAGCAGTTTAGCTCATCAAGAAAGTCAAGAGAAAAAAAAGGCAGGACAGGAACCCTGAGGGAAATTGAGGAGAATGAGACAGAAGCCTGAGCAAATATAAAGAAAAACAAACAGAGGCAGAGTGCAAAACAACAAATGGAAAACTCAGAGAGAATCATAGAATCCTACAGTGCAGAAGGAGGCCATTCGGCCCATCGGGTCTGCACCGACAACAATCCCAATCAGGCCCTATCCTCATAACCCCATGCATCTACCCTCGCTAATCCCCCTGACACTAAGGGGCAATTTAGCATGGCCAATCCACCTAACCAGCATGTCTTTCGGACTGTGGGAGGAAACCGGAGCACCTGGAGGGAACCCACGTTGACACGGGGAGAATGTGCAAACTCCACACAGACAGTGACCCAAGCCGGGAATTGAACCCAAGTCCCTGGCACTGTGAGGCAGCAGTGCTAACCACTGTGCCACCGTGCCACTCCAACAATCCAACCATCACCCTGCCTGTAGCCTACATCCAACCAACTGCTATGAAGCCGGTAGATTTGAGTACACCTGACAAAACAACAAGAACAAAATAATCCTAAAAGAATACACCTCTGCCTCAACAGTGACACAATTGCCAACAAAGAGAAAATAAGCATAAACGAGTGGATGACAAACACACAGATCAAGAGGAGAAATACACCAATGGTGGTCAGTGGCAAAACGCTGAGCAGAACCTGTGCTGCTTTGTTCACACTTCTACCACTGCCCCCTTTTTCCGACACACCAGACAGCTATATAACCCTTTCCGATTTCCCAGTCTCATGTTTGTAACAGCCTCCAGTAACAACGCCATTTCGCAGTTCGGAGAGATGGACTGGCCTCCTGTAACACCGCCACCTGGCTGCTCGTAATCAGCAATCAGCCTCCTGTTCATAACTACTGTTTAAAGGTCATAGAGTCATAGAGGTTTGCAGCATGGAAACAGGCCCTTCGGCCCAACTTGTCCACGCCGCCCTTTTTTTCAAAACCCCTAGGCTAATCCAATTGCCCGCATTTGGCCCATATCCCTCTATACCCATCGTACCCATGTAACTAAATGCTTTTTTAAAGATAAAATTGTACCCGCCTCTACTACTACCTCTGGCAGCTTGTTCCAGACATTCACCACCCTCTGTGTGAAAAAATTGCCCCTCTGGACACTCTTGTATCTCTCCCCTCTCACCTTAAACCTATGCCCTCTAGTTTTAGACTCCCCTACCTTTGGGAAAAGATATTGACTATCTACCTTGTCTTTGCCCCTCATTATTTTATAGACCTCCATAAGGTCACCCCTCAGCCTCCTACGCTCCAGAGAAAAAAGTCCCAGTCTATTCAGCCTCTCCTTATAACTCAATCCACTCAGTCCTGGTAGCATCCTAGTAAATCTTTTCTGCACTCTTTCTAGTTAATAATATCCTTTCTACAATAGGGTGACCAGAATTGCACACAGTATTCCAAGTGTGGCCTTACCAATGTCTTATACAACTTCAACAAGACGTCCCAACTCCTGTATTCAATGTTCTGACTGATGAAACCGAGCATGCCGAATGCCTTCTTCACCACTCTGTCCACCTGTGACTCCACTTTCAAGGAGCTATGAACATGTACCCCGAGATCTCTTTGTTCTGTAACTCTCCCCAACGCCCTACCATTAACTGAGTAAGTCCTGCCCCGGTTCAATCTACCAAAATGCATCACCTCTTTGTCTAAAACTCCATCTGCCATTTGTCAGCCCACTGGCCCAATTGATCAAGATCCCGTTGCAATTGGAGATAACTTTCTTCACTGTCAACTCTGCCACCAATCTTGGTGTCATCTGCAAACTTACTAACCATGCCCCCTATATTCTCATCCAAATCATTGATATAAATGACAAATAACAGTGGGCCTACCACTGATCCCTGGCACGTAGAAGATTAGTTAGCTATAATGTCGTGTTATAAAGCTGAGGTTGATCCCCCCTCTGAGAAGTAACACCGAAACACCCAAAGAGGAATATCTCACCCTATAATCTGTAGAAAATATGTGTGAAGTGATGTGACCTGCTCTTCAGCCACTTCTAGTGCTTAAATACAAAATAAATCCTTAACACTCTGTCTAAAATCAACACGTAACATTGTATTTATGTAACTGACAGTGAACAAATCAACTGAACTATTAACAAACTGAATAAATCCCTTCTAATTATTAACCGTCCCAAATAAAACAAATTTCTAATGGTATGTTGTTCAAATAAATACAATTCCCACTCATTAACAAAATGGAATTTAGTCACTCTCTAAATTACAACCAGGTTTTGTGCCCTCTGGAATATTCTGGGCCTTCTCTGTTGATTCTTCTGTCTGGAACTTCTTTCTTCTTTGGTACTTTTTCTATTTAGATGGTGCTTTCTCTAAGACATAGATGAAGTTATGGGAGCCAGCGATTCTCTCTCCTGAGAGAGGAGAGAGCTGAGAGCTGAGGGCTGTTAGCTCTGGCAGTTGCTGTTCCCCTTTGTCCCACAGTCCCCTTCTTTTATACCTGTGATGACATATCAATATTTCCCATAATAGGATTGGTCCAAGTTGACAGATTTAAATTTAATAGGTTTTTGGTATCTAAGTGTCTGATCCGAATCAAGTGGGTAAATTCAAAAACCTGTTGTCTTGGTAAAAAACTGCTGCTTGGCCTTTCGATACAAATGTTTCAGTTTGGGCTCTCTGTGTACTTGCATTTTAAATCTCTGAGCACAGAAAAAGCACTGCCTTTAAACATGCAATGCTTTCCACGCCCCCCCCCCCCCCCCCCCCCGCCCCAGCATTTTACAATTTTACAAACACCAAATTCTAACTTTCTACCTCCCATTCTACAATTACTCTACCCGACTTCGCAACAGTAGTCATAGCCATAATATGGTAAACACAGTGTAACTGTATTAGACTGATCCCAATGTAAGGCATTAAATAAACATATATTAAACTACATACATTGGATAAAGACTTGGTGCATTGGGGAGATGTAGTATAAGGGTCTGGCACAGACAAGGTCGATGTGGGACTGAGTACTGTACCACCTACACAATGATGTAAGAAAGCATATGGTGAGGAATTTCTGGCCGCGCTCGCTCCAAAAACGGAAAATCCCATGCGAGGTCAACGGACCTGTGCATGGTCTTCCCCCTCGCCCGCTATTATTCCCATGGCGGGCAGGATGGGAAAGATACCCCCCCCATGATGCATATGACCCAGAGTTCATTGTCGTGTTGAGCAGAGACAGGTAAAGGCCTGAGTATGGAGATAGCTCCTAGCCTGTACCCTTTACCTTTCATCTGTAAATAATTCTAGTCATAAATGAAGACTTATGGTTAACCTACCGAAAACTATAAAGACTGACACACCATTCTATAACCAAAACACTTCCAACAGTAACTGGCGCATAAATCAGGAGCAGCAAAAATCGTGGGGGGGAGGGGGGGGCAGTTGGAATGGAGTAGGGATGGGATAGTGAGAGATTGGTGATGGAAGATCGTGATTCCAAATTAACTCTTCTCATCTTCAATTTATGACCGAAAACAAAATGGGTGAAACTATTTTTAATTTCATTTCTATGGGCTTTTCCGACCTCCAAATTTGAACTCCCCACTTCGCCTCTGCCAGGCAGCTTTCTATGATTACTTATCAGGAACGTACAGGTACGCTGAAGCACACAATCTTGGTATGGATGAATCCTACATTACCTTTTACTTACCATACATGTAATGCAATTGGGACATCCAATACTCTGACACTGAAATATATTCCAGTTAGTCAGCAATAATTGTGCAGCATGTGAAATGGTAACATAGCAGCTTCCCATCCGCTCTGCTTATTCAAATCCTTTAGAAGTGGCAACTTGGGAGGAGCAAAAGCTAATGAACAGGACGGTGCAGAAGCAAGTCTGTTTCGTTGTGTAAATGGAGCTTCTACCTTTAGATGTTTATTGCAATCTCACGAAGAGGTGTATTTAACACGTAGCCAATTGATCCAACTTACTTGTAATCAATGAAGCTTGGTTCCAAAAGCATGCCTGCAACTACAAGATTGAAAGCTCCATTGCACACTCTGTATCGTAACTAAATGAAATGAGCTAAACATAGAAAGCCCTTCAGCATAATCTTGAACTGAAAACACTGGAAAGTATGATGTAGATGCGGATTGATGGATAAGGATTATGGCAAATATTGTTAAAAGAATCATAGAATCCCGACAGTGCAGAAGGAGGCCATTCGACTCATTGAGCCTGCACCGACAACAATCCCACCTGGCCCTATCCTGCAAACCCATATATTTACCGTGCAAATATCCCTAACACTAAGGGGTAATTTAGCATGGACAATCCAACTAACCCCACGTTTTTAGAGTGTGGGAGGAATCCGGAGCACCCGGAGGAAACCCATGCAGACACAGGGAGAACGGGCAAACTCCACACAAAAAGTCATCCGAGGCTGGATTTGAACCCAGATCTCTGGTGCTGTGAGGCAGCAGTGCTAACCACTGTGCCACCATGCCACCCACTTAATGGAATTGCATTTTTAATTTGTTGAAGAATGTGGCCATCGTTGGCCAGGCCAGCCTTTATTGCCCATCCCTAATTGCGCTCGGGAAACTGCTGGTGAGCTGCCTTCTTTAGCCAGTGCAGTCCTGTTGTAGCTATACCCACAGTGTTGCACGGTAGGGAGCTAGGGGATTTTGACTCAGCATATAGATTCATAGATGATTATGGCAAAAATGGCAATTTGGTCCACTGCTGTGTTATTGGCCCAGGGTGTGCAGGGCTAAGGGTGAACACTGGAGCAGTGGGATTAGGTTCGGATTTCTTTAGCAGACACCTGGCAGAAACACATTGGGCGGAAGTTTCCTGTCCCATCCACCACGGGAATCGTAGTGGGCGGGACACGGACCATACAAAGGCCTGTTGACCTCGGGTGGGATTTTCCGGTCTTGGGGTGAGCGTGGCCAGAAAATCCCGCCCAGTGGCTGAAATGGCCTCTTGAGATGTTGTTAATATCTATGGTTCAATGTCTTTCCAGTAGGTTGAGCTGGTTTAGTCACATTCCCCTGCCCTTTCCTGGTACTCTTTAAATATTTTTTATTCAGAATTTCTATCCTTCCCTTTTACAAGTTATCATGCTTCCATACTTGATTCTGAAGTCAAGGATTTTTATGCCTTGTTCTGTATGGGAACAGAGGCAGGAAGGCTTGGAAAATGGCGGGCCTGTGGGCAAGCTTTAAAAATGGTAAGCCTGATCTGATTCCATTCCTGGAATTTTACCGTCTTTTACAGGCTTGTAAGATTGCACCCAAGGCCAATGGAGAATGCCATTCTGCAAGCCTCACCTGCCCAGGAGTCAGGGTGAACGTGCCGGTAAAATTCCGGTCCATGATTTTGTCCCCAATCCTGTCATCGGCTGTCTTTAGTGGCATGGTTTAAGAAAGCGAGCTCGCATGCAGCATTTCTAACATTGCCAGCTTCATTCCCGGGGTTAGCATTGGAAGACCCATGTTACTTTCAATGAATCTGACCCATTGTGGTGACCAAAGTGGTCCATTGCATTTCAGAGGTATCATGAACCAGGGATGACCCCAGTCTGCAGTCAGGAATCTTTTGATAGGTGAGTTCTAAATGTGTTGTCAGCTTCACAGCTCATAATGTAATCACGTATGATCAGTTAAATATGTTCTTTAATTCAATAATTTTTGAGAGGGTTTCGTTTTTTCGAAAAAGTAAGTGATCATTAAATCGTGGAAGCCTTCATAGATTAATTTATCTAGTGGATAAACAGTTTTACTGCATTGAGCAGTGTGAAGATTCAGGTTTCACTGTGTCTATTACAGCCCGCACTTTAATCTTTTCATTGATTGACAGGTCAGCCATCTGTTCAGCTTTTGAAACAGCGCAATAGATGTTTATAATTTCAAAGGTTTTAATATATTCTACTCTGAAGGCTTTGTTGATACAGTTGTGCAAGAAAATCTCATTATGAATGCTTGATTAAACTCCAAACCTCACTAATAGACCCCATTCAGCATTGGCTGTTGATAAGATGGTCAAGTAAAATATGAGCCTTGTTTTGATTGATAGTTTAATGATTATGTTTTTTGAATGGCTTTCGTTCATTTTGACAGTTATATGACCATTCAATAGGATTATGCTTTTTTTCAAGTGAGACTTGACTGAGTGTTTTTATCATATTGACAATTCCATAAGGATCCCAAAGACTTCCTAATGTTATTAAAGGTCTCTGAATTCTGTCCTTAGTGGATACTAGATGACTGGACATGGTGGGATATGGGTGGGGGGGGGGAGGCATGAGGAAATTGAGGGGGGCAGAGTGGTATATGGAAGAGACATGAACAAATTTGTGGGGAGTGGGTGAATATGAGGAGGCCAGAAGGCAAATGGAGAGGACATGGGATGTATGGAGGAGGCAGGAAGGTGAGTGAGAGATGAGTGGCATATGAGAGGGCAGAATATGAGAATGAGGGCTTGGCTGCCAAATGCTCATGTACAGAACTGGGTCAATGTCACAGGGAACAGAGGTGGGTCTTCCAGCCTATCTACCTTAGCAAGCACTCATGTTCACTTCCACCTTCACCCTCGTTCAAGAGATGGTAGCCCCAACTCCAGCCACCCACGACACCCCATAATGAACGTAACGTGGATTGGCATTGCCAGTCAGGAGAAAGAATTGCAATGTTGGGAAATGGACAAAGATGCCTTTGATGTAAAAACAAAATCTTCTAACATCCCCTTTACATTGTCTTGGTGTTTTTGAATAACAAAGCTCTATTCAGTCAGCTCCTGACCTCATTACAGCCTTGGTTCAATAAAGGACAAAAGAGCTGAATGTCAGAGGTGAGGTGAGAGTGACAGCCCTGGATATCAAGGCAGCATTCAACCGAATGTGGCATCAAGGAGCTAGCAAAACTGGAGTCAATGCGAATCGGGGTAAAACACTCTGCTGTTAGAGTCATACCTGGCACAAAGGAGGTCAATTATCTTAGCTCCAGGACATCATTACAGGAGTTTCTCAGGGTAGTATCCTCAGCGCAACCATCTTCAGCTGCTTCATCAATGACCCTCCTTCCATCATAAGGTCAAAAGATGTTCGCACAATGTTCAGCACCATTCGTGACTCCTCAGATACAATTCATGTCCAAATGCAACAAGACCTGGACAATATCCACGCTTGGGCTGACAAGTGGCAAGTAACATTGATGCCACACAATGATCATCTCCAACAAGAAAGAATCTAACCATTACCCTTTGACATTCAAAGGCATTACCATCACTGAATCCCCTACTATCAACATCCTGGGGTTATCATTGACCAGAAAATGTACTGGACTAGCGATATAAATACTGTGGATTCCAGAGCAGGTCAAAGGCTAAGAATACTACGGTGAGTAACTCACCTCCTGGCTCCCAAAAACCTGTTCATCATCCACAAGACATAAGTTAGGAGTGTGATGGAAGACTTTCCACTTGAAGCTCCAACAACACTCAAGAAGCTTGACACCATCCAAGACAAAGTAGCCCATTTGATTGCTGCACCTTCCACAAAACATTCTTTCTCTCCAACACCAACAAACAGTAGCAACAGTGTGTACCATCCATAAGGTGCATTGCAGGAACTCACTAAGGTTCCTTAGGCAGTACCTTCCAAACCCACAACAACTACCATCAGAAGGGACAATATCAGCATATCCCTGGGAATACACCGTCTGGATGTTCCCCTCCAAGTCACTCACCACTGACTTGGAAATATATCGCCGTTCCTTTTGAAGATTAAATGCCATTCATTTGAGAACATTGCAATGACATGCTTTGCATCACTCTTTGATGCAAATTCGCCCTTCCGTTCCTTTCAACTGTAGAGGTAAGACACTCAACTACAGATTAGCAAAGAATAGTCACAAGGATCACTGAATTATATTAATTTGCATCTGCATTTCTCCGCTCAGCCTTCAGGCCTCACAAACACTTTCCTCATCACCGTAGCTGCTGACAGGCAGGCAGCTGCACGTTGGTACGGTGGTTAGCACTGCTACCTCACAACGCCAGGAACCCAGGTTCGATTCCAGCTTCAAGTAACTGTCTGTGTGGACTCTGCACGTTCTCCCCATGTCTGTGTGGGTTTCCTCCGGGTGCTCCGGTTTCCTCCCACAGTGCAAACGATGTGATGGTTAGGTGTGCTAGCCATGCGAAATTCTCCCTCAGTGTACCCGAAAAGATGCCGGAGTGTGCTGACCAGGGGATTTACACAGTAGCTTCATTGCAGTGTTAATGTAATCCTATTTGTGACACTAATATATGAAGTTAAACTTTAGCTGGCATTAACTCGTAGAGCCAAGACAAAAGAGTTTTGTTTTTAATTTTAAAATTTTTTTGCCTGCAAGAGTTATTCGTGAGGTGAGGGAGACTTGATTCTCATGGCAGCGCCTCATCTCTGGGGACCAAATGGTATTCTCTGGAGCAGCATGGTGGCACAGTGGTTAGCACTGCTGCTTCACAGCACCAGGGACGCAGGTTCGATTCCCGGCTTGGGTCACTGTCTGTGTGGAGTTTGCATGTTCTCCTCGTGTCTGCGTGGGTTTCCTCCGGGTGCTCCGGTTTCCTCCCACAGACCAAAGATGTGCGGGTTAGGTGGATTGGCTATTCTAAATTGCCCCTTAATGTCAGGGGGATTAGCTAGGGTGGTAAGATGGGGTTGTGGGGATAGGGCCTGGGTGGGATTGTGGTTGGTGCCGAATGGCCTCCTTCTGCACTGAAGTATTCTATGATTCTATGATTCCCTGCTGGGGTGAGATAGATGGTAATGAATAAGTAGATATACAAAGAAATTATTGGCTGTTTTAGAAGTTTTTTTTTCAATCAGAGATTTTCAAATGAGGTTATGTTTCGAATTTGTTTGTTTCCTGTCTTCAAAGCAAAACCTCTCAACACTCAGCTAAGAATCTGCACCGTATTATCCGAAGCTGCAAAGATTAAAAAGGAGGTCATTCTAATTCTGTTCACTCAAAGTAAATTTGATAAAGGTTTGCAATAAATACCAAATCATCTTACCACCAGGATTATTCACTGCTGGCAACAACCATCGATAAAATGTACAAATAGCTTTGCGTTTCTAAATTAGTTTCAAAGAACAAAGAACAGTACAGCACAGGAACAGGCCCTTCAGCCCGCCAAGACTGCACTAACACATGATGCCTTTCTAAACCAAAGACCTTTTTCTTCTACACGGTCCATAATGCTCTATTCCCTGCTTATTCATGCATCTGTCAAGTTGCCAATATGCCTTTTGCTATTGTATCTGCTTCTACCACCTCCTCTGGCAGTGCAGTCCAGGCACTTACTATCCTCTGTGTAAAATACCTGCCTCTCACATCTCCTTTAAACTTTCCTCCTTTTTACTTAAACCTCTGTTCCCTCGTGATTGCATTTTTACCTTGGGAAAAAGATTCCAACTATCCATTCTGTCCATGTCTCTCATAATTCAAGTACCTTTAATGAAAATCTCAATCATTATAGGTTTTTCTTCTATGAAGTAGCACTGATTAATGTCTGGTTAATCCACACTCTATTAGATTTCTAACATTATCTTACGTATGGTGAAAAAGTATACTGACATTCTTTCTTAGCGTAGCTCTCAGCATGATCATTTAATCAGCAGGAGAGGCAGTGAAACTTGTTGCTGACCTCAGGGGAGGCTTCCCAGAAGGATTGAGTGATCTTCATGTGTGGATTTCCTCCTTTCCAACATTAATTTGAATCTAGTGCAATTCCAAGGGAACCCAACAACATTAATGTCAGCAAGCAGAGCAATCAGCCAATCACATTGAAGAATTCTCACAGACAGCAAGCCAGGGAGCAAAAGGCATCGAATATCTTTCACATTTAATTGGCCTTCAAACACAGAGTGAATTAATTGATAAGGTAGAGTTTGAAGTTTAATAGAGCGATGCTCCCAACTAAGTGTCGAATTTGCGTAAAAATGAGTAAATCCTGCGGGTTTTTCAACAGGAGTTTCAAAATGAATCTCCACACGTGATGCACTGCAGAGTGCACTAGCTTGAATCACGCTAAAAATCAGGGGGTGGGGGGAATCCCCACTGGAAAGGCCGGCAGCACAGTGCTAAGTGGGCCACTGCACCTACACTGATCTGTCAGCACCAAGATCAGTGCATCCACAGTTGCGTGCACTGCTTGCCTCCCGATTGCTGGCCAGTTCCGCAGTCCCAACTTCACTGCTTCACCGAGTCTTCAGGGCCAGCCTCCAACCCCCCACCACTGTGGCCCACCTCGATCTCCCCCCCCCCCCAACAGTCCCAATCTCTCCTCCGCCCCCCACCGGCAGTCCCCCCACCACCTCCCCCACTCCCCCACAGACCCAGCCCCCCTGACAGGCCGACACCCCCATCCCCTCCCCACCCCTATGTTCAGTCCCTCCCTCCCTCTGTCACCAAGTCCAAGTACAGACTGGCAGCGGGATCCCCCAGCCCAACCGATCGCCTCCCCCCTCCCCCTCCACAGAGACACCCCCCCAATTAGGCCCCGTTCCCTTGGCAATGCCTGATGCCCAGTGGGCAGTGCCAAAGTGCCCCCTGGGCATTTCCACTTTGCCCCATGGGCAGTGGCAGGGGGCCCAGGCTGCATTGCCCAGGGGGCACCTCCCCTTTCCCCGACTCACAGGGGGGCCTTGATTACTCCCCCCTTCACTCCAGCGGGGTCGGGCTGCTCGTTTCCTGGAAGTGGGGAGCTACTGTAAACCCCGCTGGAGTGAACCACTCTGGCAGGCAGGGGCGGGATAGGGGGGGTGGTGGAGATGCTAGCGGGTTGAAAATTTCAGTTCCAGGCCCGCTATTCTCATTTAAATGAGATTCAAATAACTATTTAAATGATTTCCGCATCTCCCTGCCGATTTCCGGCGCGGAGCTGACGCTGCCAGAAATCTGGCCCTGGGAGACGCTATCACAGCGGGAAAACATGCACAAACCCCGTGAATCGACTGATGCGAGAATCACCCGGTGCGGTGCGCTAAAAAATTAGCGCAGTGGGTTGGGAGAATCGTGACCTTTGAGTCTGGATGACCCTTTGTCAGTGCTCTGATCAACGCTTGTCTTTACACATTTGTGGAAAAGATTTAAGAGAAAATGCTGAAGTTGTCACTTCGATATAAAATCATAGATACACGACAGTGCAGAAGGAGGCCATTTGGCTCATCAAACCTGCACTGACTCTCTGACAGAGCCCAGGCCCTATCCCCGTAACCGCACATATTTACCCGCTAATCCCCCTAACCTACACATCTTGGACACTAAAGGGCAATTTAGCACAGCCCATCAATCAAACCCACACATCTTTGGACTGTGGGAGGAAACCGGAGCACGTGAGGGAAGCACGCGCAGACACAAGGAGAACGTGCAAACTCCACACAGTTAGTCACCCAAGGCCGGAATCAAACCCAGGTCCCTTGTGCTGTGAGGCAGCAGTGCTAACCACTGTGCCACCGTACCGCCCATCGTGAGCACTTCCACTTTAACATATCAAGTGAGCGTTTTTCAAGTTTGTTGTAACAGGTTGAGGTTCACCTGTGGTCATTTCACATTTCACAGGTGCCAAATGAAACAAGGAGGTAATTCCATTAATCATTGATATTCTGCCAAGCGATGGCTATCAGAAATACTGAACTTGTTGACCTATCCTTTATACGTACAGATGGTAGAGCTTTGATTTCCACTAAAGTGCAGGATGAAAGGGACAATCATTACTGATGTTACAACAATGATTTTAACCATATGCTCTCTCACTTATAAAAGATGCTTGATTATTAAGCGGTTAATATTCTGTATCACCAAAGTATTTGGAATGAATCCAATTCCAAAATATAATTTGCAACAAATACTGTTGACCTCATCATGAAAGAAAGGGTTATTATTATTAATTAATGGCACTTCTCCAGCTGTCTGTACTTTTACCCTTGGAAAATGATGAGAAGAAAAATGCCAGTATTCACGAAATGTTTAAAGAACTCGGGCAGTGTGTCTTTTGGGATTTGTTAAAAATGTGCCAGGAGTCACTCCTGCTCTATTCAAGCTCAAACCTGAACATTATTTAACCGGAGAGACATTTACTAAAGGTTTCATCATGAGCTCTGTGATCGGGCATCGGAAGATAATTAAAAGGATGCTGGGACATTAACAGATGTGTCTTCAAGCCGGCTGTTTCTAAAATTGCCAGATAATGTTTGAAAGACTTTTTTCAGTGTTAGCTGTTGGAACAATTGTGCCCAACTGCAGGGATTAAAGCATCAACAATTTTTTGGTTTTACTTTCCGCTTTGCAGCACATCATAGAATCCCTGCAGTGCAGAAGGAGATCATTCAGCCCATCAAGCCTGCACCGACAACAATCTCACCCGATCCCTGCTACCCCACATATTTACTCTGTTAATCCCCCGACACTAAAGGGCAATATGGCATGGTCAATCAACCTAACCCACACTTCATTGGACTGTGGGAGGAAACCAGAGCACCCTGAGGAAACCCACGCAGACATGGGGGGAACATGCAAACACCACACAGACAGTCACCCGAGGCCGGATTTGAACCCAGACACTTTAAGGCAACAGTGCTAACCGCTATGCCATTGTGTCGCATGTTTTTGGGTATTTGTTATTGGGTAGCATAAGGCACTGATTTAAGAAGCAATAATGATACAAGGTAATGCTTTTATTTTTAACACAGTGAGTGATTAGGATTTGGAATGCACTGCCTGACAGCGTAGGTGGAGGCAGATTCGCTTGTGGCTCACAAAAGGGAATCGGATAGTTACCTGAAGAGAAACATCTGCTGGGCATGGGGTACAGGTGGGGTGAGGTGAGTTACTTTTACAGTTGCATCATTGCCCAGAGCTATGTTCAGTAAATGTGCAAGTGATACATTTCTTCATCAATTATGGCAGATAGGCCATTTTTTTTCACATGTTTAACATACAAGATTGGTGACGTAGTGGACAGTGAAGAAGGTTATCTAACATTGCAATGGGATATTATTAAACTAGAAAGAGTGCAGAAAAGATTTAATAGGATGCTACTGGGACTTGATGGTTTGAGTTATAAGGAGAGGCTGGATAGACTAGGACTCTTTTCCCTGGAGTGTAGGAGGCTTAGGGGTGATCTTATAGAGCTCGATAAAATAATGAGGAGCATAGATCAGCTAGATAGTCAACATCTTTTCCTAAAGATAGGGGAATCTAAAACTCGAGGGCATGGATTTAAGGTGAGAGGGGAGAGATACAAAAGGGTCCAGAGGGGCAATTTTTTCACACGGAGGGCGGTGAGTGTCTGGAACAAGCTGCCAGAGGTAGTTGTAGAGGCAGATACAATTTTGTCTTTTTAAAAAGCATTTAGGCAGTTACATGAGTAAGATGGATATAGAGGGATATGGGCCAAATGTGGGCAATTGGGATTAGCTCAGTGGTTAAAAAAAGGGCAGTGTGGACGAGTTGGGCTGAAGGGCCTGTTTCCATGTTGCAAACTTCTATGACTCTATGGCTATGACTCTATGTAAACGTGAGAAAAAAATGAAGAAAGTTATCAAATAGATGAACATCTCTGTTGAGATCACAAGGGGTTTGTCAATCCACTTTTTCATTACATTTGAGGCTTTTAAATTGAATTCAGAGGAATGTCCCTAACATATGGACCTCATGTTAGGTAAACACCTTTGCATGTTCGTTTAAAGTCCCGAAAACAAAGGGCAGGATTATATGCTCCACCCCCATCCCTGCGGTAAGTTTTCCGGTGGCGGAGGCACCTCGCCATAAGCCACCGTTGGGATCTTCCAGTCCCACCGAAGTCTACGATGTTTAGCATGGCTTGCCCATCCTGCTGCTGGGGAACTCATCATGGGGGCCACCTTCAGTGGGACTGGAAGATCCCACCGGTGGAAAGGGCCAAAAAAATCCTGCCCAAAATAAGGGTTTCCGACAAATATCGCATACAAACTCAGCTGCTCATACGGAAAATTAGTAACTTAATCAGAATGATGCATAATGATGCCTAAACTAGTTCCTCTCATCTTGCCTAGATCTCAATCTGAATTGTCATCAACATGACCAACGCTCGCAATTTCTGCGATTCATTGATACCGCATGATTTTAATGTGTGTTATTTATGGCACAGAGGAGCCAGTAAGAGAGAGAAATGTTCACCCTTCTATCCCGTGAAAACTACACCATGAAACAGTTGTGCAAAGTCAATCAATCATTCACAAAATCGAGAGTGTTGGCAGTACTGTACTTGCGCATTGTTGGCTGAGTGGAGTTTGCTATCAATCGTTTAAAATGGCGACAGCTTGTCGCCACACTTTGAGTCACAACACCTTCATGATAGTTGGAAGCTTTTTCCCATAGTGGAAGAGTCAATTACTTGGGAGCATAGGTTTAAGGTGCGTGGGGCAAGGTTTAGAGGAGATGTACGAAACAAGTTTTCTTTACACAGAGAGTGGTGGGTGCCTGGAACTCACTGCTGGGGGAGGCAGTGGAAGCAGATACAACAGTGACTTTTAAGGGGCATCTGGATAAATACATGAAAAGGATGGGAGAGATTTGGTCCCTGAAAGGGTCGGGGGGTTTAGTTCAGTCGAGCGTCATGTGCGTTGCAGGCTTGGAGGGCCGAAGGGCCTGCTCCTGTGCTGTAATCGTCTTTGTTCTTCATTCTTTGTATGATGAGGCAGAACGGCAACAGAGAAGGAAAGGAAAGGGAGCAAATCCCACTCTCCGGATCTCACTACCTCATGGGACATCCTGTCCCATATGCTGAAAGTTCTGGGGGATGACAATCGGCCTGTTCAGTCAAATGAAGGCTCGCGACCCCAAGTAGCCATCATCCTCCAATCGAGGGACAACCGTGACCATGATTTACACTGGCACTAGCACAATCCAATTTAACAAACTTAAAGAGCAAAAATGTACCAAATCTCTGCACCCCCCAGGTAATGAGAATGCATAGCTAGTTCCCAACCAAACACTTCCTTCGTAGATTTGATTACTTTTCTCATATAATTCATTGAAAATAGTTTCCCACAATATTTTCTATCGGAATGATAAGTTGTCAACCGGGAAACTGGAATGTTACCTTTCAGATATTTGCTTTCTTATATAAATAAATGTTTCTCTTCCCTTTGGGAGAGAAATTCTCCTGTGTATGCACTCTGCCCAAGGCACAACAACAAACATTTGACATTAGTTATTAACATTTAAATGACCTTCGTGCATGCACAAGCTGCATGAATATTCCCAAGGGTAATTTACAATGGTAACACTTGACTGGTATCAGGGAAAAATAGGTGAAAGGCCAAGATCCATTTCTATGTGCTTTAGTTTTTAAAACAATTTCACACAGCTTAATATTTACAGTGACTATTTTTCACACAAGTGTTCACAACATGAGGACTGCACATTGCAGCAATTTGGAAACACAGTTGTGTGACGCCAGTCCGACTATTGCAAGCATTGCCCTTCAATACAAAAGGTTCAAATAAATACTGTCGCATCAAACTCATACATTGGGCAGAATTTTCCGACCGCAGTCGCCCCAAGACCGGAAAATCCCACCTGAGGTCAACGGACCTTTGCATGGTCCGTGTCCTGGCCGCTATGATTCCCGTGGCGGGCAGGACAGGAAATTTCCACCCATTGAGTCCGACAACTGTAACGTGGCAGTAGGTGGGGAGGCGGTGGCATAGTGGTATTGTCCCTGGACTAGTAATCCAGAGGACTAGGGTAATGGTCTGGGGACCCGGGTTCGAATCCCACCACAGCAGATGGTGAAATTTGAATTCAATAAAAATTAATCTGGAATTAAAAGTCTGATGATGACCATGAAACCATTGTTGATCGTCGTGAAAACCTATCTGGTTCACTAATGTCCTTTAGGGAAGGAAATCTGCCGTCCTTACCTGGTCTGGCCATAGCAATGTGGTTGACTCTTAAATGCCCTCAGGGATGGGCAATAAATGCTGTCCCAGACAGTAATGGCTACATCCCATGAACAAATAAAAAATTGGTGGTGCAAGTTTGAAGAGCATTAATATTCTCACACCCTGAAAATAACCGTCAGTCACTATCATTGTCCTGCATCAGAGGTTATGAGAAACTTGGAATATAAACAGAAGAGGCTGGAGATTCTTATGTGGTCATGCTGCATCTGTAGAGAGGGAAACAGAGTTAACAGGCAGGATTTTGTGGTGTTCCCTCCACTGGGCAGGATGACCGGGCACACTGGGAGAATGGCACAGCAGTGTCTACATCTGATTCCTGGCATTGGGAAAACTGCATTAGTTGGGGGCAGGGAGGACCCAGTGCAGGAATCACACCCGCTGGTAGCGGCAGATCAATTAGGCTCATAAACGATCCACTTGAGAGATATTAACCCTGATCCCACTGAGATTTAATGGCGACTCAGGTATATAAATGGACACACACGTATCTCCCACACCTCCAGAAGAATTGCCAACACCCGAACGGAGTGGGGGCGGAATCCCTCATTCACAGGGGCCTAATCAAGAGACCCAACAACAGGAAGGGAATGCCAATGAAAGCCAACCCCTGGCCCTTGAATCTGACATCCCCTCTTCCCTTCAATGCTTTTTAGTGCAAGAGAAGTCCAAAGATGTGCGGGTTAGGTAGATTGGCCATGCTAAATTGCCCCTTACTGACAGGGGGACTAGCTAGGGTAAATGCATGTAGTTATGGGGATAGGACCTGGGTAGGATTGTGGTCGGTGCAGACTCGATGGGCCGAATAGATTCTATGATTCCATGAGAACTTGAGTACAGGAGCAAGGATGTCTTACTGCAGTTGTACAGGACCTTGCTGAGGGCACACCTGGAGTGCTGTGTGCAGTTTTGGTCTCCTTACCTAAGAAAGGATATACTTGCCATAGAGTGAGTGCAGTGAAGGCTCACCTGACTGATTCTTGGGATGGCAGGATTGTCGTATGAGGAGATATTGGGTCGACTATTGGGTCAACTGAATCTGTAATCATTGGGATTTAGAAGAATGAGAGAGGATCTCATTGAAATGTATAAAATTCTGATGGGGTTGGACAGACTGGATACAGGGATATTGTATCTCCTGGCGGGGGTTGGTCGAGAACAAGGGTTCACAGTCTTAGGATACAGGGAAGGCCACTTAGAACTGAGATGAGGAGAAACCTCTTAACTCAGAGGGTGGTAAACCCATGGAATTCTCTACCACAGAAGGCCAAATCAGTGAATTATTTAAGAGGCAAGTTATTAGAATCATTGAATCACAGAATCTTTACAGTGGAGAAAGAAACCATTCGACCCATCAAGCCTTCTTCGGCAACAATCCCACCCAGGCCCTATCCCCTCTATTACCGGACTCTAAAGTGTCATGGGGCCTGGGAGAGCACAAAAGTATAGTGTTAAGATAGAGTATCAGCCATGATCATACTGAATGGCAGAGCAGGCTCAAAGGGGCAAATGGCCTACTCCTACTCCTATTTTCTATGTTTCCCTGTGTCCTCTCCACTTACCTGTCTCCAGGCTTCCAGCAACGATCCCAAGTGAAGGCCTCAGTGCATTACTGGCTCCAGCCGCCATTCTCCGGTACTGAGGAACTGCCAGCCTCTATTGACCAGCAAGTCTCAATGGAGGGATCCCTGGCCCAATGGGGCTTTGCTTGGGTGAAAGGTAAAACACTGCCTAGGTAAGTACCTGATGACACTTAAATAGCATTGTGCTTCCTGGGGAAAGCGACATGGGGTTTTGACTGGTTCTCCAACCAGTGGGTAGGATCCCCATTGCTGATACTAAATTCCATTCAATGTTTCATGTTAATGCCCAATCTTCAGAACTGGCAAATGTTAGAGATGTAGCAGTAATCATAGTGCCAGGAAATATGGGGGAAGGGGCAGGGGGGAATCATTCAGGGAATACTTGTGATGGAGGAGGACATAAGAACATAAGAGAGGTAAGGATAAACCGTATGACCCATTGGGCCTGTGGAAAACTGAGATATCTGGATGATATCTGGGGCAGCATGGTTGCACAGTGGTTAGCACTGCTGTCTCACAGCCTAGGGACCCGGGTTCAATTCCCGGCTTGGGTCACTGTCTGTGTGGAGTCTGCACGTTCTCCCCATGTCTGTGTGGGTTTTCTCCAGATGCTCTGGTTTTTTCCCATAGTCTGAAAGATGTGCTGGCTAGGTGCATTGTCCATGCTAAATTCTCCCTCAGTGTTATCTGAACAGGCGCCAGAGTGTGGTGACTAGGGGATTTTCACAATAACTTCATTGCAGTGTTAATGTAAGCCTACCCGTGACACTAATAAATGAATGAAAAAGATTTGCCCTGGCCAAGTCGGGATGTAACATAGACTGGGTGGATTTTAACTGTTGGTGGTCTCTGAAAACTGAGGGAAACGCCTTTTGATGGCCACTTGATGATACAATTTGACTTGGGAGATGTGAATCCTTTCCACCGGGAATTTAAATCTCTTGTTTAAAATTACCAGTATCCATGAGGATCTAAACAATATCCCTTGATACCCCCCTAAGTGCCCAAAAATCTGTCCAGTATATCTGTAGGCAGGCAAGACATGAAATAGGATGGGTGACTAGGCCACCAGCTTCCAGTCCACCCCAAACTTTCCCCCAAAATAACACATCCACCTGCCCTTAAGCTTTTGAGGCCCTTAACTGGCCATTCAAGGGCCTGATTTTTAGTTCTCGCCACAATAATAAATGTGGCTGGGGAAGAACGAAGAAGGCTAGCCCCGTAAGTTCACCAATTGAGTTGGGCCCACCAGGGGTCACACACCCCAAGATGTTTCGCCCTTGTGACTGCTCCCCCTGCCATACCTGGCCTACAAAACCCAAACCCCACCTTTCGTTCCCCAGTCCTCAGGGACATCAAACCCTCCCCAACCAAGAGCTGAGGACTTACCTTTAAGTCTGGTCACCATTGATTTTCTCCTGGGGTCTGCTAGCAGTTCCAGCAGCGACCACTATCTCGAGTTTTGGCGCTGCTGGGATTACTCAACTGGAGGCCAGTCAGAGAAGATGGCAGCTCTCAAGGGCGGGACTTTCTTTCCATGCGGGGTGGAACTCACAATCTCAGCTCATTAAGCCCGCCCCAGTATATTTCATAGAATCATAGAATCCCTACAGTGCAGAAAGAGGTCATTCGGCCCATCGAACCTGCACCGCCAACAATCCCACCTAGGCCCTACCCCGTGACTCCACGTATTTACCCTACTAACTCCCCTGACACTAAGGGGCAATTTAGCATGGCCAGTCCACTTACCTTGCACACCTTTAGACTGTAGGAGGAAACCGGAGCACCCGGAGGAAACCCACGCAGACATGGGGAGAATGTGCAAACTCCGCACTGATGGGAACTCTGCAGTGACTCAAGTTGGGAATTGAACCCGGGTCCCTGGCGCTGTGAGGCAGCAGTGCTAACCACTGTGCCACCGTGCCACCCTATTGATTTATTGTTTCATGTTTGGTTTCTTTTCTTTCAAAGCTTGGGAACTATAGGACTTAATTTTCATAAGTTCATAAAATATAGGAGCAGAGTTAGACCATTCGGCCCATCAAGCCCACTCCGCCATTCGATCATGGCTGATATGCTCCTCATCCCCATTTTCCTGCCTTCCCCCCATAACCTTTCAACCCATTACCAATTAAAAATCTGTCCAACTCCTCCTTAAATTTACTCACTGTCCCAGCATCCACTGCACTTTGGGATAGTGAATTCCACAGATTCACAACCCTTTGGGAGAAGTAGTTTCTCCTCAACTCTGTTTTAAATTTGCTACCCCTTATCCTAAGACTGTGACCTCTTATCCTCGAATGCCCCACAAGAGGAAACATCCACTCCACGTCTACTTTATCCATACTTTTAACCATCTTGCACACCTCAATTTGATTTCCCCTCATTCTTCTAAATTCCAGAGAGTATAGGCCTAAACTGTTCAATCTCTCTTCATACGACAAACCCTTCATAACTGGAATCAGTCTAGTGAACCTCCTCTGATCTGCCTCCAATGCCACTACATCTTTACTCACATAAGGGGACCAAAACTGTGCACAATACTCCAGGTGCGGCCTCAACAATGCCTTGTACAGAAATGCTCCTATAGAAATGTCAAGAAAAATAGAATTGAACCATACTTTGTGCAACTATACAGCGTTCCAAAGGCTTCAAATCGGCAATCTGCAGAGCTGAGCCATCGTATAATCAGTGGATTTGATTTGATTTGATTTATTATTGTCACATATATTGGGACACAGTGAAAAGTATTGTTTCTTGCGCACTATACAGACAAAGCATACCGTTCATAGAGTACATAGGGGACGAGGAAAGGAGAGAGTGCAGAATTTTATCACAGTAGGCTGTGTGGGGGCTGGAGCAATATGTCCCCCCAATGTGAAGTGCAGCCTGTTTTCTTGCATTTCCACATTGTGAAACAGAGAAGTTAAATGGAAATAGAAGAAGCGTATTTGAAAAAAAGATTGGCTTGCTTCTTCCAAGTTTTTTTTAATCGTTCATTTCTAACCATATGGAGGAAAACTCAAAACAAATAAGAACAGGTCCCAATAATAACATTGGATTTATTCCATCTCGTGTCAAACAAGGCTGACAATACTGTGGTATCAGTTTATAATGATTTCTTTGCTCCTATGCACTAATTGGGCCAGGAATTTCTAATATCATTATTCAGCAGAACATTTTTAGTGCTTCACTGATTCAGTTTACGTGGGAGTTTCACACAGATTCCACCAATTCTATTTGTTTGCTCAAACACGCTGAAGATAGCTGGATGACTCAGGCCAGATGGAGGTCTGATAAACTCAAGTGTATTACAATAAACTCATTCAGCATACACGAAGTTTCAGACTACAAGTACTGGGCAACAAATTCATCTCAATGTAGAAACATCTTGCCTTCAAGCTGTGGCGTATTCTTTGAATAATTTACTTCACAAGAATGGAAATTAAGCTTTCTGCACAAGCTAAAACGACAAGCAGGAAGTCTCACAACACCAGGTTAAAGTCCAACAGATTTATTTGGTCCCACGAGCTTTCGGAGTGCTGCTCCTTCATCGGGTGAGTGGAGGAGCAGCGCTCCGAAAGCCCGTGATGCCAAATAAACCTGTTGGACTTTAACCTGGTGTTGTGAAACTTCTTACTCTGCCCACTCCAGTCCAACACCGGCAACTCCACATCATAAAATGACACGGAAATGGGTTGCTCCATTCAGAATACAGATTCATCCGCTCATCCAGTTATGTTCCTTTTCTTTAAATAGAAATCAGTGTACAACATGCCCTGTACTTATGAGAAGAAGGGGGTACAACCTTCTTATTCAGACTTCAAATTCAGGTTTGCCTCATATATATTTAACACAACTAGAACTCTTGGAGCTGTGTGGAAATGAAGGCTGCAGCCTGCGCTTGGAACCTATTTCCCAGCACTACGATGTGAAGGAAAAGAAAACTGTTGAATGAGATTTCACTTTTTAAAGCTTTTATCCTAACAAGCCAACTTATAACAACATTATTCAAACATTAATTATAAGGTAAAGTATATTTCAAATAAAAAGACAAATTGTGCTTTAAATTGTTGACACAACCAGTGGACACCTCATGTCGCTACAAGCACTCACATTACATCCTGCACAAATGTGGGACCGCATGTAATCTCACACTCTTTCCAAGTCCTGCCTCTGCTATGTAGGATCTCTCACTTCCCACTCAATCATTTTGGCCTTTGAGTCGCATTCATCTGGATGGGATGCTGTTTTGGAAATTCGGTGCAGACTCGATGGGCTGGATGGCCTCTTTCTGCACTGTAGGGATTCTATGGTTCTATGGTTCTCTGATCCTTTTAAATTGTTGAGTGGGCGATGGCAACACTGAGAGAAGCAGCAATAGGTCTTTTCCAATTCACAATCCATTGCCCTTCCTCTCTTCAGCTGTTTCCAACTGTATAGCACACACAGTAGCCTAGACCTAATTCCACCCCATGCTCCCACCCTATCACACTACCTCAGTTGCCCGATGTATGTAATTATATGTAATTATGATATTCTAAACTATATGGACAACTGTTTTAAAGACACGTTTCTGGTATTACATTGAGTTTAAAAGCATTTTACAAAATGGTAGTATGGACAGACAACAAGCCATTTTCCAGTGACAGTCAAACCTTGTCAGACTCATTTCTCTTGAGCTGGCTATGAGATGTCATTCTAAATGCAAAGACCCCTTCACGGATGTCCATCAATTTCTAAAAGGTGTAGTAAAAATCTTTTAACTTCTCAGGGAATAAGGAGGGACTTCAAAGGACCTCAACATAATTAATATATTTAACTGGTTGAATGATGATTCATCAAAATTAACATAGAAGATTTTTTTTTTGCTTTTTGATAAAGGTTGGCAGACAACAACCATTTTGGTGCGAAGAACTCAAAGAAATAACTTCAGGGAGGGTTCTTGACCAAGGGAATTACTTATAATGCTGGCCAGGTGTGAGGTAAAGAGGGCTGGGAGATGTAATTCCATATCTCTGCTTCTTCAGAAATATGAGATTTAGCAAAGGATGAACTTTTCTATTAACCAGTGGACACAGAATGTTTCCACTTGTGGAAAAAAGCAAACCTAAAGGTCATCAATAAGTCAAGAATTCCAATAGGGAATTCAGAAGAAACTTATTTCACCAGAGAATGGTATGAATGCTACATGCAGTGGTTCAGGCGAATAATATCAATGTATTTAAAGGGAGGCTACATGAGAGAAAAGGGAATGGAGGATTAAGAGTTAAATGAGGAACAATGGGAGGAGAGTTGAGTAGAGTCTAAAAGCCAGCATGGGTTGGGTGGGCCTAATGGACTATTTCTACACTATACATTCAACCTAATTCATTTTTTCCTTTCATCCAGAGAAGAAGAAGAGGAGGATGAGAGGGAGAAAGGAAAATTGAAGCTTGATGGTGGATCCCAATGTGGCCTGTCTCTTTCCCAACAATGGGGGCATTTTCCACAGTTGTGAAGCCATTGTCTTGTCTTCCATTGTCTTGTCTGAGATTATCTGAAGCTGCCAAACACAAGACTGGTCATTGTCCATGGGCATTTGCATTTAATTCTCATCTCACACTTCTTCTTTTCATTCAAAATCATTACACTTTTTCTCTTTCTTAAAATGGTATCACTGATGCTCCTCGGTGTTCTTTAAAGAAAGAAGTTGAAATGTATGACAAAGTCCAGCCAACTGCTGGTATCAAATCAATAATTGCTGCAGAAAGTTGGTCTCCAAAACTGATAATTTAGGAGTGGATGACAGTTAACTTTGAAAATGGATATCTCCCAGAAAGTCTTGAAGAGATAATGAAGGCCAATCTTTGAGACTGTCTTGATTCTGAAAGCTGTGATTTTTAGTGTCACAAAGTCCTTCTGACAGTACAAATCTGCTGCTTGCTTGACGAGGGAGGCCGGTGTAAAGTTATAGTCAGTAATAAGGAGAAAGATGCACGGCTAGAAGGAAATTAATTAAATTAAACATCCGCATCTCTCTTCTTCTTTAAGATGCTCCATACAATCATCGTTTTTCATCTGGCTTTCATTGACTTTTACCTCTTTATGTAGCTTGGTATCTAGTTTTTTTCTTCGACAATGGTCCTGAGAGGTTTGAGCATGTTGAAGGCACAGATAGGAATGCACATTTAGGAAGGATGCAAAGGCTTTAGAGAGAGTGCAGAAAAGATTCACAAGAATGGTTCCAGGGATAAATGGGAGAATCCATCAAATTCATAGAATGCCTACAGTACAGAAGGATGCCATTTGGCCCATCGAGTCTGCACCGATTCTCTGACAGAGTATCTTCCCAGGTCCTCTCCCCCACCCTATCCCTGCAACCCCGCACATTTATCATAGTCAATTCATTTAACCTAGACATCTTGGGACACTAAGGGTCAATTTAGCATGGCCAATCCACCTAACCTGCACATCTTTGGACTGCGGGAGGAAACCAGGGCACCCGGAGGAAACCCGCGCAGACACGGGGGGAACGTGCAAACTCCACACAGTCACCCAAGGCAGGAATTGAATCCTGGTCCCCTGGCGATGTGAGGCAGCAGTGCTAACCACTGTGCCACTGTGCCGCCCATTCTGCCCAGAAGCTGGGGTCAGTTTCTTCAGAGAGAAGATTTGATAGAGGTCTTCAAAATCATGAGGGGGGTCAGGACTCAGTGGACAGAGGGAAAAACTGTTTCATCAGCAGAACAGAGAGGGCACCAATTTAAAGTGATTGAGAACAGAATTAACATCAGCAAAAAAAGAATGCAGTGAGTGCTTAAGATCTGGAATGTATTGTGTGAGAGTGTGGTGGGGAAAGGCTCACTGGTGGCTTCCAAAAGGGAATCGGATCAGCACCTTTGGGAAAAACATTTGCAGAACAAGAGGGAAATGAGGAACGGGACTTGCTGATGTGTTCTTGCAGAGATCCTGCACAGGGACAATGCTGGAAGCATTCTGTGATACAATGTGAAGATCAGAGAATTAGTGTGATTCACGTATTCACCTTCAACATACTCAAAGCTTACAAGTTGTTAGTTATATTGTCCTTTTCTTTCCTTGCTGCAGAATTCCTGTCATCTGGTAAATATGAAGGTGACATGTTATAAATACATTTTATTTTATAAATATAAATCATAAGTAGG